>NW_020799092.1:80939052-80954923 GCF_003259725.1 Athene cunicularia
AGGGCTTGTTGTCAACAACCCCCCCAAAAAAACTGCTCCCACAGGGCCTGTTGTCAACAAACCCCCCAAAAACCACCCTACAGCTCCTTGCTCATGGGCTCCAGGCTTTGCCTCACTCTTTTTCCTCTTGACTGCAGGTCTTTTTGTCTCGGCAATGGGTATTGGAAAAGAGCTTCACAATAACTACAACAGGGAAGGAAAGGGGCTATTTGGAAGATAATTTTTCATGGCCAGTTAGCAATTCATCATGAGAAGTGGGTAAACTCCCCCCGTGCCCAGCAAGGAGATCATTAACCTCCCCTAAAGCCAAGGAAAGTCACTGATGGTGGCCCAACCATTTGACATCCACTTGGTCCTGCCAAATGTATTTTAGAAAAAGCAACTTTCTAAAAGTACAAGACTGCAAACCTTGAGAACGAGGTGTGCATGCCTGAGGATCACGACTAGAAACGTTCACGGAGATGAAAACGTTGCACCAGTTATAGACCAATTAAGTGGGATCCCAGATGCCCAGGGCTTGGTCTTTAAATAGCTGTTGATTAAGCAAAGTTTTTAATCTATGTACTCTGGACAGGTTGGGATTTCACATGATCGGTGTAATGAAAATCAGTCAGCAGGTTAGAGTTCACAAGCAGTTTACACAAGAAATAGCTGAGGGTAGTGATACTGGGATTTGGTAAAGAAACTACAGTCTGCAAAGACTTACTCTTCTTCTCCAAGTGTTCCTTCAAAAGTCATATAAAACCCAGTCGTGTCATACCTGTTTCTGGGTGAGGATCTTTGTGATAGAATCACAGGATGGTTTGGGTTGGAAGGGACCTTAAAGCCCGTCTTGTCCAACCCCCTGCCCCGGGCAGGGCCACCTTCCACCAGCCCAGGTTGCCCAAAGCCCCGTCCAACCTGGCCTTGAACCCTGCCAGGGAGGGGGCAGCCACAGCTTCTCTGGGCAGCCTGTGCCAGGGCCTCACCCCCCTCACAGGGAACAATTTCTGCCTTAGATCTAATCTGAACCTACCCTCTCAGTTTAAAACCATTCCCCCTCATCCTATCCTTACACCCCCTGATGACGAGTCCCTCCCCCATTTCCCGCAGCCCCTTTCAGCCCTGGGGGGCCTCTCTAAGGTCTCCCCGGAGCCTTCTCTTCTCCAGCTGAACCCCCCAACTCTCCCAGCCTGTCCTCACAGGGGGGCTCCAGCCCCCCCAGCATCTCCGTGGCTCCTCTGGCCCCGCTGGAGCAGGTCCGTGTCCTTCTGCTGTTGGTGCCCCAGAGCTGGACCCAGCCCTGCAGGGGGGTCTCCCAGAGCGGATCAGAGGGGAGAATCCCCCCCTGGCCCTGTGCCCACCCTGCTCTGGGTGCAGCCCAGCACACATTGCTGGCTCATGTTCAGTTTTCCACTCTCCAGGCCCCCCCAAGTCCTTCTCCTGGGGGCTGCTCTCCATCCCCTCCTCACCCAGCCTGGGTTTGTGCTGGGGATTGCCCGACCCATGTGCAGGACCTTGCCCTTGGCCTTGTTGAACTCCCTGAGTTTCACCTGGGCTCACCTCTCCAGCTGTCAAGGTCCCACTGGTTGGCGGTGGGCAGTGGGCGAGCACCCCAGGGACAGTGTGGGCACCTCTGGGAGTAGCAGTGGGTGGTTCTTCATTCTCCCAGTCCCTGACTTTGCCTTCTGCGACTTGGGCACTGCGGCTGGAGCACTTGCTGGTGAAGACTGAGGCAAAAAAGTCATTGAGTACCTCATCCTTCTCCATGTCCCAGGTAACCAGGTCTCCTCTTTCCTTCTGGAGAAGGTCCACATTTTCCCTAGTCTTCCTTTTATCACAAACATACCTACAGAAGCTTTTTTTGTTGCCCTTGACATCCCCAGCCAGATTTAATTCTATCAGGGCTTTAGCTTTCCTAACCTGATCCTTGACCATTAGGACAATTTCTCTGTGTTCTTCCCAGGCTACCTGTCTTTGCTTCTACCCTCTGTAGGCTTCTGTTTTTTGTTGGAGCTTGTCCAGGAGCTCCTTGTTCATCCATGCAGCCTCTGGTATTTTTGCCTGACTTCCTCTTTGTCAGAATACATCGCTCCTGAGCTGGGAGGAGGTGATCCTTGAAAATTAACCAGCTTTCTTGGGCCCCTCTTCCCTCCAGGGCTTTATCCCATGGTGTTCTACCAAGCAGATCCCTGACGAGGCCAAAGTCTGCTCTCCTGAAGCCCAGGGTAGCGAGCTTGCTGTGCACCCTCCTCACTGCCCTCAAGATCTTGAGCTCCACCATTCCATGGTCCCTGCAGCCAAGGCTGCCCTTGAGCTTCACCCTCCCCACCAGCCCCTCCTTGTTGGTGAGAACAAGGTTCAGCACAGCACCTCTCCTCGTTGACTTCTCTATCACTTGGAGAAGGAAGTTATCACCAAGACCTTCCAGGAACCTCCTGGATGGCCTATGCCCTGCTGTGCTGTCCCTCCAACAGATATCTGGATGGTTGAAGTCCCCCATGAGGACCAGGACTTGTGAACATGAGGCTGCTCCTGTCTGTCTCTAGAGGGGCCTCATCTGGTCTTCCTGGATGGGTGGCCTGTAGCAGACCCCTCCTATAATGTCCTCTGTTCCTGCCCTCCCTTTAATCCTGACCTATAAGTTCTTGGTTGGCTCCTTATCCTTGTGAAAACAAGGGTGCTAATCTTCAATAAGATAAGCAGAACTATGTGCAGGTGTTTATACCCGCCAAACTGGAGACTTACGATGCCTGAGAACAGCACATTTTCAGTAGGAAGTCTTTCTACAAAAAATCAGAGCTGATTTCTAGCATCACCCTGCTGAGCCCTGCCTGATCCCTGTCTCAGGGAGCCCCTTGTGCCCTGTCCCCCAACACACGGCACCAAAGGATCCTTCTCACCTCATCCCTCTCCCATGCATCAAGACAAGGATGTGATCCTAAAGCGTCCCTCACATAGGACATGGAGATAACAAGGGCTGAGTACTTCTGTATTTTCAAAGAGCTTCGCCATCCTGCGTCCAAGCTAAGAGTTTGAGAGTTGTCTGTTTTCAATTGCTTTGAACATCTCAGGAATAATTTTGGGGTTGAGCTATCCCTCACCGTCTCACCGTGTATTGCTTTTGGGAAGGTTGAGCAGAAGTGTTTGAGGAGTTCTGCTGGGGTTGTGGTTGTTTCTCCTTGGATGTAGCATGTGGAAGGGTTGTGTTATTGCTTATGACTCTACCTAGGGATTTTGGGGTAAGAAAAGATGGATTCTAGCCCAGGACTAGAGATCAGTCCTGAAGAAAGACAAACTGCTTGTTTTAAGATACCAGCACCAGGGATGAGGAGCAATCTGTCCTGGGAAAAAATGTTCCTTTGGGCTTACTTTCCAGTTAAGAGCGACCAAAATAATGCTTTATACAGCAAAACAGTTCAAGACCAAACAATTCATCTGGTTTTGTTTTCCTTTGTGGATTTATCCAGGAATTATTTAATTTCTCATTGTTTCTGATATACGTTTTCCCACACCGAGCACATATAACCCACCCAGGATATGAGTTCACCACAAAATGTTCTTATCTCACAGTAACATTTGGGACTATGGTTGATTCCTGCTAATTGTATAGGTCAAGTACAAAAGGTTGCTACAAACCATTTGTAAAGCTGAGGTTTGCAAACTGGAATGATTTCCCATCAAGTCGGCATGCCAGCTCTAATTTTATCTTACCTGCTATTAGCCAGTTCAGGCAAGAAGCAGTCGCTGCCCCAGACTCCAAAAAAGTGTTACAGCTCACTTTGCTTAGACGCAGCTGGGAAAATGCAGCCCTGGGGGGGAAAAAAAAAAAAAAAAAGTTTTTTCCTTATCTAGCAAGAAATTACAGAGCTAACATTTTATCTTACGGGAGCTACAAAAATATTGAGCCTCTAATTAAAGAAGCAGGTGGGTTTCTGGTGCTGTGATAATAATAATCCCTGCTGGAGGGGAAGCAAATGCTCAGCACAGATGCAGGATTTCCAGAGGCAAAAGTGAATGTGACCTACACCTGCAGGACCTAAATAAGGTTGACATGACACTGCTTTCCACCCAGGAGACTATGAATGTGAAAGATTTTATCCGATGGGTGATACGGATGAGTTTTAAAAGCTAAACATGCTGAATGATAATTATGATGATAGTAAGTAGAAGAGGAAGATGAAAATGAAAGCAAAGGAGATGAAGATGAAAGCAAAGAAGATAAAAAAGATGAAGATGGAGATTAAGATGAAGGCAAAGACAACAAAGAAGATGAAGGTGAAGACTAAGACAAGAAGAAGAAGGCAAAAAAAGAAAAAGCAGCAGCAGAAGGTGGCAAAGGAGGAGAAGGAGAAAAGGAGATGGAGAAGGAGAAGGAGAAGGAGAAGGAGAAGGAGAAGGAGAAGGAGAAGGAGAAGAAGGAGAAGGAGAAGGAGAAGGAGAAGGAGAAGGAGAAGGCAAAGAAGGCAAAAAAGGAAGAAGAAGAAAAAGTAGAAGAAGAAGAAGAAGAAAAAGAAAAAGAAAAAGAAAAAGAAAAAGAAAAAGAAAAAGAAAAAGAAAAAGAAAAAGAAAAAGGAAAAAGAAAAAGAAAAAGAAAAAGAAAAAGAAAAAGAAAAAGAAAAAGAAAAAGAAAAAGAAAAAGAAAAAGAAAAAGAAAAAGTGGAGGAAGAAGAAGAAGATCCAGTGTTTAGCATCGTAGGCAAAGCTGTTTTCTTGTAAAAGGTAAAATACACCACACTTATGCTTTCTATAACTGTTATGTGTTGATGCACATTGAAAGCTTCATTTTTTCGGATGTAAACTGGAAGAATTGGTCAAAATGAAGTGGTTTTGCTGCCCAGGGGGACACCCCGATGACAGGTACGATGAGCCCATGTTGCATTGGCAGCATCTGGCCGGAGAGGAGCCTGCCTTTCTGAAAGCTGCTCCTGAACTTGACAAGACAAATTGCTCCATGTTGGAGTTGCAGTGTGACTTTGCTGCCAAGGAATCCAGATGGAGAGAGGCAGGGTGGGGTGGGCACAGCTGTGATTTGGATTTTTTTTTTTTTAATTCAGCTCTTTTTTCATTTGGGGTGATAAAGAGGAAACACTGATGAAACAACCAAAGGGGTTTTCTGCCTTGGAGTTGCTTTGGGTTTTAACTTCTGGGTTTTCTGACTTTTGGGAATTTCAGTTCTCAGTTTATGAGGTCATTGGTGAGAAGCATCGCGGCCTTTTCTCAAAGAGAACTAGTCGATTTTTGTAACGAGTCTTTATTCTATGCTATTAAATCAGATCCTAGGAGGCAGGGGTTAGAACAAATAACCACAATCACAACCACTGAGGAAACACGAGGTTCTAAAATTTCCAGCTGAAGGCTTGGACACAACCCCCTTTTGCCTGCAAACAACATCCCCAGATGTTGCTTCTCTTAAAGCAGAAATAATTCTACTCACATTTTTTTATTCCCTGATCGTGAAAAGGATGATGGAAGATTCGTATGGCTCTTTCTGACGTTACTGGCAGCACCTAAAGGTCTAACACATGGGCCTTGTTTCCTTTTTCCTTTCCCCACAGTAAAAAAAACCCAAACAATTGTGCATAATGTCATTTGCCTGCCACCAAAACAGAGTAAAAAATTGTAGGCAGGTTGTGTCACATTGTAGGGAAAATCCCTTCTGTACCTTCCTCTTTAGAGCTGATATTTGTCATATTAAGCTTGCAGCTGCTATCAAAAAGCTGTAAGTGATGATAAGTTGGAAATCTTGACTTTAAAAGTCTTGTGCAAAGCAAATGGTGCTGCATCACTGGAACGGAAACAACATTTCCCCCCCGTGTAATGAACGTAGGGAAATTCTCATCGACCTCTACAAGTAGTTGAAGGAAACAGCTTGTTATAGCAGACTAAAACCTGGGGCAAAAAGCCATGTTTCTGAGCAGGCTGGTCTTTCTTTTGCAAATCTTCTCCTGTCTGCTGGTGGCTGAGACCATGGCCAAGCTTAACGTTGAGTTTGGGGGAAAAGCCCAGCGTGGGGAGCACCCTGTTGCTGCTGGGGGCTTGGAGGAAGGCAGCCCCTGCTCGTGGGGAAGCACCTACAGCTCGTCCTTGCTGGGAGGCTGGCTGCTTTCCTCTCTTCGTTATAAGAAAATAAATACTGGCAACGAATGTCCTCGCTGAGGGGGTTGCCTTCCTGCAGCAATGCCTTTCCTGAAGGCCTGCTGGGGGTTGCAGAGATGCTGAGAAGAAACCAGCTAAGAGGCCCAAGCTTGGTATTTATAGGAGGTTCTCTCTCCACCACGTTTTTGGAGATGCAGTGGTACACGAGTGAGGAGGATAGAGTAGCCTGCAAGCTGTATCGTTACCCCAGGTAGTTATTAAATGTTCTCGTGCAATATATTTTTATCCTTCCTCCACACCACAAATCAGAAGAACATTAAGCAGATGCTACTGCTCCTGAAAGTCATTCAGAGGTGTAACCATGACCTCATCTGTCTTGGGTTCAGCACATAACAACTTCAATAATGGCAACAAGGATATAAAGTATTATGGAATCCCAGCACCATCCGGGTTGGAAAAGCCCCTGAAGCTCCTCCAGCCCCACCATGACCCTCCCCCTGACCGTTCCCAACTCCCCCAGATCCCTCAGCGCTGGCTCAGCCCGACTCTTCAACCCCTCCAGGGATCCCGGGGACTCCCCCCTGCCCTGGGCAGCCCATTCCAACGCCCAACAGCCCCTTCTGCACAGAAATCCTTCCTCAGAGCCAGCCTGACCCTGCCCTGGGCAGCTTGAGGCCATTCCCTCGGGGCCTGGCGCTGGGGCCTTGGCTCCAGAGACTCATCCCCCCTCTCTGCCCCCTCCTGGCAGGGAGTTGCCGAGGGCCAGGAGGTCTCCCCTCAGCCTCCTCTTCTCCAGACTGAACCCCCCCGGTTCCCCCAGCCGCTCCCCAGCAGACCTGTGCTCCAGACCCTGCCCCAGCTCCGTTGCCCTTCTCTGGCCACGCTCGAGTCATTCAATGGCCTTTTTGGGGTGAGGGGCCCAACACTGAATGTGAAGTGGGTTTCCAGGGTGCTAAACCTGAGCAGCCAGGCAGAGTCAGGGGCTTCTGTGTAGACCCAGATAAGTAAATATGAGATTAAATTTGCCATTAGAGTGAGTAGCAAAAGAAAGCATAAAGCTGGAGGGGTTAAAGTGAGGAATTTCTTCTGAAGAGCAAACTTATTCCTGGTTAAACACGTTTCACCCCTGAGATGTGAGATTATGCAGAGAGCTAATTAAGAAGGGCTTTGATAGGAAGGCAGTGGTAACCAGGCGCAGGGTTGCATCAGACCCGGTGACCAGCCCTGTTTTACACCCAGCTGACCCCTTGTATACCATTTTCTGGAGATTCCTCCTTTTTCCCCTCCCTGATACTCTTCCCCTGCACATGCCTTCACCAATTTGCAGTTTCACCACCACCACCCCCCCGCCCAGTATCCAGGACCTGAGGATTCGCATCCACACCAGTCACAAAGTCCCAGGTCACCTGCAGTATCTCGACAGCCCATTAATTAGCGTGAGTAATGAGGTTTGTTTCTTGTCTTTGGCCTCATTAAGTTTGCCTGCTGGATTTGTGTCTCTGCATATCTTGTTTACATCTTCCCTCTTTTCTTATTAATCCTTTTAGTAATGTCAAGTTACAAAAAAAACCCCTCCTTCTTACCCCCAGTAATGGATATTTGGAGTTAGAACCTTGTCTTGAGGTAGCAAAGTCACGTTAATGAATTAAATTCAGAGATGAAGCGATGAACTTCTAGGTTTCAGACAAGGAATGACACGTGTTTCTGAAAACAGCAGCGAAGAGCAGTAGTTTGGGAAAAGCCCCAGACTGGACTTATTTTGTATGAATCTGTACTTTCTGGAATGACAAGTCCTGTTTGAAGCCAAGATAAAAATGATTAAAAACGAAGACGCTAATATTCACTATAATTTAATATGATTTTTAACATAGCAGACATTTCTTCTCGGGTTAGTTCCACGCAGATGTGATTATAGTGTAAGCAGGCAAAATAGATTAAAATCTGAGCCATGGAACAATCACTCTAGAAAAATTATATTAGAATGGTTTATATAATAGGAAGAACTTCTTTGTCATGGTGAAGAATCCAGTCTTGCAAACTATCCATATTCTTAAATTTTTTTCGCTTTCAGAGTAAGATGCAAGGACGTGGGGTTGTTTTCAGAAGATGAATGCTCATGCACGTATATCATGGGGGTTTTATTAGACCCCAAAAAATAAACCAAAATATTACATTTTGGAGTACCACGTCTTTCTTTGTTGACATCTATAACTTTTCTTTTCCCACATTACCCGAATCGAGGGTTAAATCTCATCCCTCCAGCTCTGAGAGTTGCTCTACGCCGGTCTTACACACAGATTTCCTCCCTTACCCACAGGCTCTCATGTGGGGAGTTGGTTGCTGGAGAAGTTTGAATCGGTGCCAGTACTCACCACTCTGCTGTGCCTGTTAGATAACAGCTCGGCAAGTCAATGACTTTGCAAGTCTACTAGCAGAGGAGGAGACATCTCACCCCGCTTTACACACCAGCAATAAAGATAATCCCACTTGACCCAACTGCCTTCAATTCCTCTGGAGTCTGCAGGAAAGATTTGCACTTTCTGGATATGATGTAACTGGTTTCCGTTTGAAGTCCCAGTCGGGATTAGAAAATATCTGCAAAGGTTTCAAATTATTTCATGTTTTGACTAGTAGAGCTTTGTCACGAGCAGAAAGACAGGATGTAGTTTTGTAAAAATCGCCAACTACCCCTCTCACTTCTTGGGGACGTTTTGTAAGGAGACAAAGAGGAAGGGGTATTTAACTCTTTGTGGGCACCATTTCAGAGAGACGTGCTTGGAAATAGGGACAGAAGCCCTCTGCTCCATCCTGCCAGCTGCCTCGTATTTTGCTGAGGTTGAGATTTAGATCTACAAAGCTTGGACTGGCCTGCAACTGCCCCATTCCAACACTGTTTTCTTCAACCATTGGATGTACTTGATTGAGAAGAGAGTTCTCAATTTCCTCTTCATCCATGGGGAGAACTGCAGGAGCTGACGGTGCCTATCTGCAACTTCCCACCTTGCAGAAGGAAGGTTGCCCATATCTTTCACAAAATGGAGTAGCTTATATTTTAAAAGAGACATCCTTCAATGGATTCATATCAATGACAAAGTCTAATAAACAAGGATCTTGCTGCTGGAGCTACAGTAGCCTCCAGAAAAGTATCAACACCGCCACACTTCGCAGGAGTGGGATTTTAGGATAAGAATCAAGACACGCTGTGACCCAAAATACTTGCTGTTTCCCCGTAAACAAGAGAATATCCACATTACGTCATGTGCTCTCAGTCCGTGGAAGATCCTGAATCCATTTTCTCTCAAATATTGACTATATAAACACCTAGGTAGATTGCAACCACTTTCTTCTTCCCCTCCCCACCTATAATAAACTAATTATGGGGTAACTCCACCCCCTCGTTTCAGCCAGCAGCATGTCCCACAACCACAGTAGGGAAATAAATATAAATACCCATCCCTGTTTCAGAGACCAAGGACCCCTGCTCGTTGTTCCTGTGCATGCTGCTCAGAAAACAAACAACTTTTATTGCAACACCCCGCAGAAGACTGTACACAGTTACATGAAAACATGCACGGTATGAGGGGATCCGGACAAATTAATCATGCTTGAATACTAATTTCAGCTGAAATTATTCAGCTTCTTCTGAATTTGTGTCTTCTGGATAGTATGGAAAAACAGAATTAGAAGTATTAAGTGGAATCTCTCTGAATTAATTATGTGATTGAAAAACAGTTCTGTTCCCTGTTAACTAGCAGACAGTATTAGTCATCGCATTTTGCAGACCATGAGAGCTCAGGGAAATGTAGAGAAGGGCAGTTTTGAATCTCAAGAGATACGGAAAAACTCTCTGAAGACATCAGAACCGACTGCGAGAAAGGACGTGTTTCTCAGGAATGGTACAAAGGTCTTGTGGCACACCAAACTGAAAGGAGAAAGTAAGAAACGCAGAAGCTCAGAAAGGAAAAGACACGTAACACAACACACTGCTAGGCAGCAGAATTCCTTACAGGGAAAAATCTACCCACAAAACCAGCTGGTTGCTTTACTGCATTGCCTGTGTATAGAAATAAAGAGAAACATTTCATCCAAAACAGTACAGACCTACTGGTAAAGGTTTAGATGAGTCTCTGGTTTACTAGAGACCAAAACATGGGCTCCGTTCCTGGAACAGAGTACCCCCAATGACTTTTCACAGGGCTCGTCATCCTCCTTACGGCCACTACCAGGGACCCGAGAGCAGACGGGACGCTTCAAGGCCGATCCATCTGCCCTTTCCTGGGGTATCAAACTGGATAAACAGAAACCTGCCACAGCTCCAGCAGTCCGAACTGCCCAGCTGATGGCAAACCAGCTACCACCGGGACTTTCAAACAGATTCGTGGTTGGTTTTCCCTCCACTCTCCTAATTTGTTTACTGGGTTATGGAATTAAGCTCTTCGGTCCTGCTGTGCTAGCGAAGGCCGAGCAGCTGCAGCGTATTAGGCTCAACCTTCTGGCTGCCTCCCAGATGGTTCCTCTTGTTACCACTTCTGTGACACCACACACTGCTCTTCTAGGAAGGACATGTCCTACCGCTCTGCTGGAAAGGTGCGAGAATATCTCGCGGCTTCCATCTGAAATCTTCTGGAAGCGTCCAGAAACTCCGTTTTTTTTAATTCTGTACCTAGAAAGCAAGAAGCCACAAACTGCAAGAAGCCTACTGACAACTTAAATTGCATTTTTAATTCAGTATTTGAGGGGAAAGGATGTGTTTTATTGTGTGAATCAAACCCATCAGGAGCGTTTTGATGAGCCAGGTTTAGATCGCAAACTTAGCTTTACTGCTAATGTAACTGTTGCCTGCTGGATGGTTTCTAGAGAGCCAGATGGGTGGTATAAAAACCAAATAGATCTTCAGAAAAGAGGGCCAGCAAAATTGCTTTTATTTATTTTTAAGAACAAATCAAGTAAACACGCTAAGCAGACAGACTAGCAGGTGAGCTTGGCAAGTCTTACAGCACACAGAGACCCCGTGAAGAAGGCATCAGAGCGACTGGTGAAAGACTTTTAAATGGGAAAATAAAGCTGAGAGGACTGATGGATAATACGCAGCATTACAAAAGACAAATGCAGTGGGACTGAGAAATGTATTTTTGATGTAAAGGCATGTAGGAAGACAGTGAAAGTGGTGGAACCTTGACTTGGGTGGTCTTTTCGATGAGTGATCCCAGAAGGTTGTGATGGTACAGCAGTCTAAGCAGTAGGGACTAAAAGAGAATTTAGCCATGGGATTGGAAAGAAAAGGAAGGATATTGGCTATGGAGAGAGGACAGAAGTGGCAAGATCTGATTGCAGAATGTGGGGTGAGGTTGGGTGGAGATTGAGGTTTCCTCATGACATATAATATTGTCTGTCAGTGGTGATGGGGAAGGGAGAGGGGGAAATTTGGAAAGGATGGAGGAAAGCAAGATGCTGGATTTTTGTGTGACACAATCAGAATATGAGCTTCAAGGAGTAATAGTTGATCATATTAACAATGAATGTTAACTTCCCAGGGCATGAGATCTCTAGGGATGGGTTTCTAAAGCACTGAAGTGTCTAAAGATAGAGAGGTGCCTAAATATGGTTCCCAAAAGGGTCTCTGCTCCAAATTTGAAGTTATTCAGTACAGAGAGCAGCACCCCCCCTTGTAAAACAGCCGGAAGATGTGCAGAAGTTGCAGTCACGTTTTCCGACGGGTGAAACTTTCCTTTTTGTAAAGTTCACCGTGCTAACACCCAACCCTCTCACACCCCCTTTGAGTGGTCGCAGGGCCAGAGAGGATATAGGTGAGAAGGGGTTGGACAGTATGAACAGAACCAAAGGCTGTTAGCACAGCCACATTCATCCTTAGTTGATCAGAGTTAACTCCTAAAATCCCACAGTTCTGCCGTCACAACCTCTGCAGAAAACTCCGCAAAGCCACAAAGCCAGAAGTTGCTTTTGCGGAAGCACTTAGACATAGCTACTGTTCCTTTACACACTGAAAAAGGGCAAGAGGATGCTGAGGCAATGTTATGCAGCATTATTAAATTGCCTTCTTGCCCAGCAGGGTAATACTTTGCTGATGCACATATTAAAATTTGAGCCAGTTTTTAAAGAACTTTTAAGGCCAACACAGAAAACACTACCTAGAGTGGCTTTGCAGGGTCACTTGTATCTTAAGCTTCAGTAATTCCTTCTGAGCAGCTCTAATATGCTTTCACAAGACAAAAAAAATAGAATTTCTATGGCCATTAAGTAAATATATCTTGAAAGCTTTTGACCTGAATGAAACCTTACTACAACTATCATGTCGCAAAGCATTGACCCAACCCAAATTCCATCTGTTGATTAAAGTTGATTCCAAAAAATGATGATGGATTCCTCATGTATGTGCTGGCCCTATGACTGATCGGATATTGTTTGCTCTGCCCAACCAGCAAAGGGAATGAAAGCATAATACTAGTGTTGGCTAAAGAAATACTAGTTTACACTTAATTCAAGTTATATTTGTATTGCTGGTAATGGAGCAGTGAACAGCTCCAGTGTTGCTAATTGCTGAATCACAGCGTAAGGAAAATAAAAGAATAAAATATTGAGAAAATTTTGGCTAAGGTTTGAAATACTGTTAATTTATTTTAAATCAAAACTATTAAATGGGAGTATTCCTCAGAGTGATTTCTTCCTTCGCTGCAGCTGCATGTAAGTCAATTCAAGGTTCTGCACATTTACGCTCTTTTATTTAGCATGAATACATAATTTTTTTATTTTTTTTTTCCCCTGGTCCTATTGCAGCTCATTTTGTACTTTCTGTCATGGGGTACTTTGTTACCGAAACTTTTCAGAGCAGGGGGTGCACAGCAGCCTTTCAGCCCTTTGCAGACATCTCAGACCCCGTCAGCAACCAACCTGGGATTTGCTGAGTGAACCTATCCCAGAACAGTTGTCTCAGATAAATTACTCTCTGAAACTACATTCTTCTTTCCATGAAAATGAAGCCCAGAAGGATGCCCACCTCTGAGACACCCAGCATTCAGGAAGATTAATTCTGCCCCGCTGTCAAAGGGAGCACAGTTACCAGCCACCCGCCCGACTCTACAAAGTTCTCCCCTACCCCACATCCCCCACAGCTCATCCCAACGGCCCTGAACCCCCCCCCAGGGATGGGGACTCCCCCCTCCCTGGGCAGCCTGTTCCACTCTCGCACCACTCTTGCTGGGAAACATTTTCTCCTCCTGCCCAGCCTGACCCTCCCCTGGGGCAGTTTCCAGCCGTTCCCTCTTGTCCTGTCCCTGATCCCCTGGGAGCAGAGCCCAGCCCCAGCCTCTCTGCAATGTCCTGTCAGGAGCTGCAGAGAGGGATGAGGGCTCCCCTCAGCCTCCTCCTCCTCCCCCTCAACACTCCCAGCTCCTTCCCTGGCTCCTCACAGGATTGATTCTCCAGCCCTTCCCCAGCCTCGCTGCCCTCCTCTGCCCTCGCTCCAGCCCCTCCAGATCTCTCTGGGATTGAGGTGCCCAAACCTGGACACAACCTTCCAGGTGTGGCCTCACCAGTGCTGAGCACAGGGGACTGTCACCTCCCTGTCCCTGCTGGTCACACTTACATACGCTTCAAACAGTATCACATCAGCAATAATACTCTGTCTCTGCTGATTTCAATTAACTCTGTGAGCAGATGTCCTGGCAGTGAAAGTACAGGTGTCAGAGAGGAAGGAGGGGAATGCTGGTGACCCCACGTACATGGTAGCAGTTCCCCTGGCACGGCTTACCCGCAGATGTGACTCTGTCCCACGCCCAGAAACGTGACACATCCCCAGCTTTCTCAGCCTTCCACTTGTGCCAAGCCAGAGAATAACTGCAACACGGAAGGAAGAATAGGAGTTTAGTGAAATGCCAGCTCCTCACAAAACAGTCAAGTTTCCTAAACTTCTAAACCCCACTAGGAGACTTAAATTCTTGAAAGCCATTGGGTCTTCGAACGCAGCAAACATCTCCCGTTTGGCAAAACCTGTGTAAAGTGTGCTGCCGCTCTTGGTGGGAGAGAAGTTTCTAAATCACCCGAGTCGTTATAGAAAATGGCATTTGGGATTCTAGGCCACACTGTTTACTTCGCAGCACTGCCGATGATTTTTCACAGTTTACAGATGTAAAGTGAGACAGTTGTCTGGACTGGAGATGCCTAGGACAGCCGAAAATACTAAAGACAAAGTGCAGGAAAGGAAAAACAGATGATTGAAGTAACTCTGTTGCATTCGTGACACTTTTTAGATTGTTTTTTGTTTTTTTTTTTCACATTCATTTCACAGTTCTAGGGAAAAAGAATTCAATTCATCCACTACTCCAATCTATTTATATTTTTAACTGGAAAACAACCACCTTCATCCTAACTTATTCTCTGAGAATTCTTCGGGAAAAAGTAATAACCTCAGAAGTTGGCCTTGCCCCCATTTGAGCAGTTGAAAAGGACATTCCAGAAATGGCCACTCTGCTCTTTGTTTCCTGCTCAAAATTACTGTCTCTGCTATTAAATCTTCCGGCTCAAAATTGGGTGCACCTCGGTGGCCCATGGAAGACCCGTGGTTAAGTATAAAAACCTGCACGTTACCATGCAGCAGTATAACATCCTTGCTCGTGGAAAAAAAAAACCCGTAAAGGTAAGGAGACAGCGTTATAAGCAGAAGTCGGGAAACTGAGATGAATTTAAGACGTCTTTCATGGCTGCGTTACTAAAATACTAAGAAAAGTCCAACTTTGTAAAGAAAGTTGCTTATAAATGGAATCATGACCTGACATTTTATCACTTCAGCCTAAAGTGGCTGCAAAGATCACTGCTGCTGTATTTAGCAGGATACAGGCTTTGATTACCATGTTTGCTAACGAATTGCCTTGGTTTCATCTTATCCCTGGAGGTGACAAGCATGGGAAGATTTTCCTTACAGCATGAGAAGGAGCATGCCAACATTCCCAACGCAATAAGAGAAGGCAGCACTGTTCCCTCTGATAGTAAATCCCAGCTCGGAGAAGCTATTATTGCTGCTTCACTTGGAAGCAGAAGCATCTTAAATGTCGCTGTTGATACTAAACCATCACCTTTCAGGACACAGTACTCAGTACAGGGGCACTTTGTCCAGTCCCAGGCAGCTACAGGGCTGACACACACCAAGCACTGAATTTTCATTTTACAGATCTTTTCTGTGGATGAAAGACTGCGCGTGTCAGGGCATGGTCAGTCCTTCCCCAGTGTGACCGAACGGGGTGGGTTATATTTTCTCATTACTCCTTCTCATTAAAGTTGCTCTTGCCACTGAGTCTGCATAAGAAGAAAAAATACCTCTAAAAACTAAAAAAAAAAATACCCCAAGAGTACATCTGTCAAAAGGAAATGGACTGGCAGAGCAGGCCTTGGGGCATTTTTCCTTTAGCTTAGGTGACACCTATACTGCTGTCTGGAGGTCCAAGGTCAAACCTCGCTGGTCTGCCAGCCATGGGAGATGGTTTCACCATGTAATGGAGGGTGTAATCACAGAACCCCAGCACCATCTGGGTTGGAAAAGCCCCTGAAGCTCCTCCAGCCCCACCATGACCCTCCCCCTGACCGTTCCCAGCTCCCCCAGATCCCTCAGCGCTGGCTCAGCCCGACTCTTCAACCCCCCCAGGGATCCCGGGGACTCCCCCCTGCCCTGGGCAGCCCATTCCAACGCCCAACAGCCCCTTCTGCACAGAAATCCTTCCTCAGAGCCAGCCTGACCCTGCCCTGGGCAGCTTGAGGCCATTCCCTCGGGGCCTGGCGCTGG
>NW_020799092.1:80954973-80986696 GCF_003259725.1 Athene cunicularia
CTGAGGTGCGGGGGGTAACGGCCGCTGAGGAAGGAGGTTCCGCCTGCTTTCCCCTGCCCCGGCCTCCCTTGGAGCCTCCCCTGGTCCTCTCAGGATGGTCCGCGGGCTGTAGGGTCCGCCCCGGGCCCCTGAGGCCGCGCTCGGAGGGCTCCGGTTCCCCGCAAGCCTGCGGGCTGCGGCTGGCGGTCCCTTCCCGCCCTTGCCGTGGTGAGGAGGAGCGGTGCTCGCAGGGCCTGAGCGGGGTCTGCTCCTTCGGCCGGGAGCCGGACAGCAGCCGTCCCTACTCGCAAGACTTTGTGGTTTGGGCTGCGTGTCAGGAGCGGTTGCGTCTTTGGGATGTGAGAACTGGAAATGAAAAATTACTGCTGGAGGAGGAGGGTCAGAAGCAGCAGTAAGGGTTTGGGGGGATTTATGTGTCTGTGACGGGGGCTCTGAGAGGTGGTTTCACAGTGTATGTGGATTAGAAGGCTGGTCTCTGGATGCTGCTGACAGAGAAGTGTCATGTCCAAGAAATTAATTACACTCAACCCCTGGATCTGGGCTGATAAAAGGCTGAGAATTTAGAATACGGAGATAGCCTAGTGTTAACGATTTTGTGATGTGCAGCAGGCAGACTGTTTTTGTTTGCTGAGTAGCCTATTTTAGTGGTGCATTGATCAATGTACTTCTATTTCAGATTCTGATAATTAGCTCTGTCCTGATGTCTTCAGTGCTCTCTGTGCCTGAAGGAGTAAAAATTGGAGGAAAAAAAACCAGTTTTATGTAAAGGGAGTATTAAGACAAATTTCCTTTCTTCTTCCTCACCTTCCGGCTATGTTGGAAATACCCCACTGCTTTTTCTTTTTCTGTAATTCTGAACATACAATTTAAGAAAGTGAATTCAAATTTGTCGATGGAGAACATCAGTTATTCCAAGAGGAGTGTCACGGTAGCATTGAGGTGTTTTTGTAAAGTTTAGGGGCTGTTCCTGCATGTTCAGTTCCACTGGGTTTTGTGAAGAATGCATTTCTGTATCTTTTTTGTTCCTCAGGTAGCGGCTCGAATCCTTTCCAGCATTTGGAGAAGAGTGCTGTGCTTCAGGAGGTATGAATCATCATAGTATAATACTGTTGGGTTTTTTTTTTTTTCCTTCAGGAAGCATTAGCAGCTTAAGGAAGTTTTACTGTGCAACTCTTGGGAAATGTGAATGGTTAAATTCGTATAGTTAATTTAAAATCACAGGATATGTAAATTAAGTGCAAATCAAATTACTCTGTTGGGTTTATGTGTGGTAATTAGATTAGATGTGGCTTCTGCATTCCATGTGGACATGCAGGATCTCAGTGTGCTCTTTCTGAAGAGGTGGTCTGCCAGTTTTCCTGTGCTGCTTCAACGTACTGCGTAACAGGTTTTCCTGCTTCTTTTTGTGTACTCAGAGAATGATTGCAAGTGGCGAGGTGAACGTGTGGTTAAAAAATGGGGAATTTTGGTAGGTGCAAAGAGCTATAAGTAGGAACTGAGTAATTTCAGTTTTGTGTTCCTACAGACGAGTGCTATGTAGTGTTTGGGCTACAGATGCTACAGAAAGAATTAAGTTGTTACATTTTTATTTTAAAGTATTTTTGCTAGTTCCAGATGGTAAACCAGGTTATTGTCCTTTGTTCAGGTTGCTGCCCGTCCAGCAAACTAAACATGCATGAGCTGAATGACAGGAGTACACTCATTGGGACACATTTTTAGAATGAAAAAAAGTTATAAGCTGCTTAGTTGAAAACAAGTTGCTTTACTTTTCATGGTGAACGAGAAATGATTATTGTTGGGTTACACTGTAATATGGTATTTTATGCTGTGTTTGTAGGCACGTATCTTTAATGAGACTCCTATAAATCCACGAAGATGCCTGCACATCCTTACCAAGATCCTTTACTTGCTGAACCAGGTAACTGCTATCATTTCTTCCCAGTCAGAATGAATATTCCTGAGGCTAATTTCTGATAATTGTCCATGTGAAAGTCTTACACCTCCTCCTGTCAGATTTGGGAGGTAGCTTTTGCAGAGATCAGAAATTGAGTGGTTTTGCTGTAGTGTTATGCTGTCCCTTCCAATTTTGCCACTAAGGTGCGTGAGATATGTGTTAATGAAGATTTTAAGACTTTTTTTTTTTTTTGGTTGGTCTGTGATCACTGCAGCACTGTGCAATTCAAAGGCAACTTGTGTTTGCCCAGTTAAAGTAGGAATAAGTGAGGTGAGGTAAGAACATAGGCCAGGAAGTGATGAAGTGGAAGGTGTCTTGTTCAGGGAGAAGTTGGAAGTGTGATAAGGAAGGAGACTTCCTTTAGGTGTCCACACAGATCAGATTTCCTGCATGTCAGGCAGTATTTAACATGGAGTTACAATCAATCGGGGGAGGTCCTATGCTCTTCAGTCTTAATTGGCTCCAGTCATCTTTAAGTAGATCCCTTCTAAGCAAGGGGATCCTTCTGGTTAACAAGCATGACACAAACCCAACTGCTGATACACTAATGTCAAAAGAGGGAACACGGGCTACTTATCAGACTATTCTACCAAATATGTACCACCGTGGAGAGCATTTATATTGAAACCAAGAAAAGAGGATAGTGGTAAACTTAGCATGTACACCCCAGGAGACACAAGGTGAGGGAGGGACTGTTCTCACACAAGAAAAAGTCTTCATAGAAAAGATTCTTCATGTCTGAGTAGGTATTGCAAGTGGGGACTGAAAGGTGGAGGTGGCCAGATAATGACGGTCTTTTTTCTCTCGCTGCTTTTATGCTGTTTTCAGGGTGAACACTTTGGAACCACTGAAGCCACAGAAGCTTTTTTTGCAATGACCAGATTATTTCAATCTAATGACGTAAGTACCTACAACTTGCTGCCTCCCTGGTTTTGTCTGGATTTTCAGTAATGACAAAGCAGTTGGATATTGGGATGTGGGAGGAGGGTGAGGCAAATACCTCAGAGGATAAGCTCTGCATGCAGAGTACTTGCTGAAGGTAATTCAGGGTTTGGAAACAAATGACTGAATAATAACGTGGTTACTTCTGCACGTTGGTTTTCATGGTGTGTTGTTTGGTTTTGGGTTTTTTTAATGAGTTCAATTACTGTTGTAAAGAATGTGAGTGATCACTTAATATGCAGATCGGTATATTAATATACAAATCGGTATAATGTTATGACTGTTTCTTACACTTGCAAATAACCCCCATCTGCTTAACTCAAAATAGAATTTAAAAGTTGCCTGCAGTTCAAATACTGCTATTCCCTAGAACAACTTGCTCTACTGATGAATCAGCATGGAGTCGAGGGATGAGAACATCCTAAAAATGCTGGATTAAACTTTGGACTTTCCCTAGTGTAAAGTCCTTCTCTGACCTCTTTTGCAGACAGTATAAGAACTGGGGGAAGTGTGCTCCAGGTGATGGGTCTCATTAATTTTTGTTAAAAACGAACTAGCACTTCAGGTTTTTAGAGATTTGGCTGAGGAAAGTTGCCTGTATAACTGTTTTAAAGATGGAATGAAAATTTTGAAGTACAGTGTTTTAAAAATCGACCTTTTAAAAAGTAGGTTTTGGGTTTTTTTTAAAATGTGAATACATCATCTGCTGCCAAAGAACTAAAGTGCCAGTGCTCTTTGTGTATTTCTATTTTTCTTTTACAGTAACAAATAGGTGAGAAGTTATTTTTAAAGCTTTTAACTGGTAATTGGGAGGCTTCTGCCTGATGTATCACTTCTTTCATAATTAACAGGTGGATTTCGTTTTTAGTCTTGCCATTTTACAAGATACATATCTCTTATTTTTCTCCTGGTTTGTTTGATAACAGGGGATAAGGCTGCTATCCAGTCACCAAACATGGTTCTACTTGTGTGCTTGTAGCTTTGCAGAGAAGTGGGGAAAGAGGGTGCCCTATGTAAAAGCTTATTTAAATTTGAAGTTAATATGTAACTTCTAATTAACTTTTAAAACTTCTAGGAAGTGTTTATTCATGATTGCCGTGGAGTTTAATGGTTTTCTGCAATACTCTTTCACAGCAAACCCTTAGAAGAATGTGTTACTTTACTATCAAAGAGATGGCCAATATTTCTGAGGACGTCATCATTGTCACGAGCAGGTAATAGAACCTACAGAAAGCACAGTATGGGAGCTCTGCAATAAGTAGCTCCATCTTAACTTTGTTTTAGCTGCTGTGGGGTTTTTTTTGTAATTATTCTAAAGAATACAGTAAGGGAAGACAAATTGTTCCATCATACAGAGTATGTGTCACCATATGAAGTGTTAATTTCTTCCTCCTGTGTTATTAGGCTTTTCTAAAAAAAGCAAGAGGCTTGCCTACAGTTTCTGTTGGTTGCTACTTGGTTTTCTTGGGTTTGTTTCGTTTCTTTAAATTCTTGGTGTTTGATGGTTTTGCAGAAGCTTCGGCTGTGATTCCTATTTCACTTCTCTGTCAGGGCAGTTAGGGAAGAGCAGAGCAAAGCTCAGTTCAGTTCAACTGAACATCAGGTTTTTTTAGCTACAGAATAGACATTACAGTTGTTGCGAGGGCAAAAATTGGATCTGTAGCTTGTGCTAAGCAATTGCTTTATTTTTTTTTTTTTTAAAGCTGTTCAGCAAACTGAACTTCGCTGTTATCTAAACCAAAATTTCATGTGTTAGAATGAGCTCAGCCATTGTCCTTCTTAGTGTTGTTAAGTAAACCAGGCCTATGGCAAAACAATATTACAGACTATGCATTTTGTACTGTTTTCTATTTCCACAGAATCTGTTGTTATTAATTTTTCAAGCAGCTAATTACTAAGAAGTCATTTCTAGCCAATACTAGAGCTTAGCAGTTATGTGGTAGCAGCTGGAAGAAGAGCTAAATGAGATGAGATGAATGTCACAAAAGGACCAAGACATCGAGACACTAAAGAAATGTTAACAGGGTGTCTTTTTGATTATTCTAGTTTGACCAAAGACATGACAGGGAAGGAGGATGTATACCGAGGCCCGGCTATCAGAGCGCTCTGCAGGATCACTGATGTAAGTACAAATCACATCACTGTTGTGGGAGAGGTGATGAGTGCATTTAAAATAGAAGAATGACTCTCGCAGGGTGTATTTTTAGTAGTAATGGAACAGCTGCTTTAGGAAGGACTGTGCTGAAGCCCTCGGTGGGTGTCAGGAGCTCTGTGGAGCTGTAGCACTGTAAACATGGAGTTAGAAGGCAGGAGCTTGGGAGCTCTAGTTTCTGATCTGAGGTTGCCTTGCTGTAGACTTTGATCACGTCACTAAACCTTCAGGACTGTGCAGCTGATAATCCTTTCCCTTACAGAACTTTTTCATAATTAGCTCAAGTTGGTTTGGTTTGTTGTTTTTTTTTTTTTGAGGGCCTTCTTAATGTGCTGTGCCTGTATTTTTTGCCTTATACTGCTTTTATGCTCTGCTTCCAAAGTAGCAACACTTTTCTTTTTCCCTTTCACAGGGTACGATGTTACAAGCCATTGAGAGATACATGAAGCAAGCCATTGTGGACAAAGTCCCCAGTGTGTCTAGTTCTGCACTGGTGTCTTCCTTAGTAAGTAAAGCAGTAGATTCTTGTAAATCTGGGCATTGTGTTGAGGCTGGGAAGATGAGTCTACTGCATTTATAACTCTGCCTGGCCTTTGTTTTTTTTTCTTTCTTCATATCCTTTTCCTTTGAGATGACTTCATCTCCTCACTGGAAAATAAACAAAAAGTAGTAGTGGAGTTTCCTTCCTCTCAAGCAGATTGCCTTCTCAAACTCCTTCCTTAATGTACTCCTGCTTTAGAATACATCATTTTTAATAACTTTAAATGCAAAACCCTCAGTCACCTCCTTATGCAGCTGGTGTAGAAGATTAATTTATCTGGGGAGGGGCCTTGTCTGGTTTGGAAAGTGAAGCACATTGATGACTGTGAAAGTGCTTATCAGCTTGGTGAGAGTAAGTAGAAACAAGCTGTTCTGTTCTGTGGAAGAACTAACACTGATGACTCCAAAAGAGCATCTAGTTCTGTAACAGGCAATAAGAGCAGTCTGCCTTGTGCTCAGCAAAAATCCATGCAATTGCTGCTCTGGTAAGCCTGCTATTCAAGATTCTTTTTGCTGATATGCAGTAGGAGGGCAAGATGAATAAGGTCGCTGTTTTTTCTCTCCCTTGTTTACAAGAAAAAGCAAGAAAAGATTTTGTTAGATAAGTATTTTTATTGGAGAGGAGAATAGTGAAAGCATGGTAGTCTGAGACGGCAATGTAAGAAAAACCAGGGGTTTATGGGTGCATAGGATAAAGAGACTGGCTGCACTGGTAAATTGAGAAGGCAGAAGACAAGAGCTCCAGCTGATGAGGTAGAGTAGAGCCTGTGTTAGGGCCCTGAGGGTGCAAACAAAGTTGTTTTAATGCTGAGAACTGAAGTCTTCCTGCTGGACCAACCATAGGCAGGTGAATTGCCCTAGTACTGTCTTCTGTCTTGTTTGAACATGAAAGTAACTCAGAGAGTTTTTGTTTATTGAAACAAGTGCATCCATACAAACCATGTATTTGGGAGTTATTCTTTGTTACCTGTAGCATGCATCAAAGCCCTGTCTCGTCTCAAAGTCTGTAAACTTTAAAATTGAAAACAAGGCTCATGGTACTTCACTGTGCTTCTAATGTTAGTTTGTCTGCAGTCTCAATTTGTGGCTTCTTCCAGCATATGATGAAGATTAGTTATGATGTAGTCAAACGGTGGATCAACGAAGCTCAAGAAGCAGCTTCTAGTGACAGCATCATGGTGCAGGTATGTTTGAGGGTGGTTGCCCTGGGAAACTACAGGGTTTTAATGGTACTCTGTGAGTTCTTAAGATAACCTTAGAAAAAGTAACTGGTTTTCCTTTTCCCCCTTATTCTTTTAAAAACAAGAATTGTGATTTGAGGGAAACAACTGTTTCAAAAAATGATGAGTTTCTCCATGATCCCAGTGAAAGATTCATAATTAAGAGCTGGCTCTTTAGTGCAGTCCTCTGCCCTTTCCCTGCTACCCTTCGGATAGCTGGGATGCTCCTGGCTGTTTCACAGTAGTTGCAGAAGGGCTTTGGATCTGAATTTTCAAAACACTTAAAAAAATTCTCACTGACTGCCAGAACACCAGCATCTCATGTCTTGGCTTCAGAAAATTCACCCATGTGCTACAGGACCACAGAGATTAGCCTGAATATCAGTAGGATATCCACATTAGCAGAATCTTTGCACAAATCTTCCAGAGTTGTGGAAATGAAGGTATTCGTATCTTCAGTCAGTGTTACAGACTAACAATCACAAATAAATCTGTAAAATCAGCTTTGTTCTTGCCCAGTTAGCCGCTTCATTAAGTCTTGCTGTGACTCAGTCTTATGGAAAAAAAACCCAAAACAACTAGAAATGTTCCGTTGTACTTTCACTGTAAATGCCTCAAGGATTTTTGTAAGGTCAGCTGTCATTTAAAGGCCTTGGGATGTTGAGTGTACTAGAAATGCAAGTGTTACCGTGCAGTATAATTTAGTAAGCCGAAGCCTTTGCAGTTCTGACACTTAATGAGGAGAAAAGGGAGTAAACTAACTTCATGGCACTTTTGATCTTCAGAAATATGTTGAGGCGCTCTCCTGGTAGACAGGAAGGGGAAGTAAATATTGCAGGTCTTTGTAATTTGTCAGGAAACTCAGATCGTTTGAGGTTGGAAAGTATTTCTGCTAGGAAACAGCACTTATTAGCCCTCTTATGTCTTACGTCCTGGCTTTCCCAACTGCAGTGTGTATTCAATGCCTGCACATCTCTTTCTGATTTTCTAGTATCATGCTTTGGGGCTGCTCTATCACCTTAGAAAAAATGATCGCCTTGCAGTTTCCAAGATGCTGAATAAATTCACTAAATCTGGACTGAAATCCCAGTTTGCCTACTGCATGCTGATCCGAATTGCAAGCAAACTCTTGAAGGAATCTGAAGAGGGGTAAGAGGCAGCATGTGAATTACGATAATTATAGTTTGAGGTAAATGGTAGCTAGGAAATTTGCGTTTTTTAAAGTTGGTGGAAATCTACACTCAGAACTGCAGTGTTAAAAATAAAATGCAGGTAGAAGCAGAATGCTGGACAGAACTGAGTGGAGTTGCATGTGGTGGGGTTTGGATTTTTGTTTTGGCACCACACCGCCAAAATTTAGCTGAGAGGAGGATTAAAACTGCAAAATAATCTCTGGAAATGTTTTATACTTTGTCTAGTGAGATGTATTCCAAACGCAATAAGGCTCTACCTATATTGTGGGGATATAAACCACAGGGTCTCTCATACTAACAGAAGAGGGTGTAGTTATCTGAGAAACTCACCTCCTGATAAAATTCTTTCATCGGGTGGGAATTTTTGCCGGTGGCATGTGATTAATAGTATTGTATTTATTTCTAGAATGCAGCATTTCTAGCTTGAAGAAGGTAATGTAAAGATGAATAGAATAATAATAAAGTTTAGAGCTCAGGTATGAGTCAAGTGACATGATGGTGTAGGAAGCCTGAAAGCCAGTGCTGTGGTTTCTGTCCAGTTCCCAGAAATGTCCTTTTAGTGGTTTGTATGTAATTCAGCGTCACGCTGTGAAATGTTTTCTGTTTGCAGCCATGAAAGTCCACTCTTTGACTTCATTGAGAGCTGTCTGCGGAATAAGCATGAAATGGTTATTTACGAAGCTGCTTCTGCAATCATCCATCTCCCAAACTGCACAGCCCGGGAGCTGGCACCGGCTGTTTCAGGTTGGTCACAGAGTCCTTTGTACCGCCAGCGCAGCTGGAAAAAAAAGGCTTGTAAAGCACATCAAAGACAGTACAGTATAATTAAAATACTGGGCTAAAAATCTGATGTTTCTGATTGTCCCCAGGTTAGGGGACTTTTGGATCCCTTTCTGTGTTCCAAGCACGTTGATCCCTTTTCCTCGTTTAGTCCAGAGTTTTGGGGAAAGGGCACACTAGAGGTGTCACGGAGTGATTCTTGCCTTTTTTCAGCTGCAGGAAATTGGTGGGGGGGTGAAGGCAGAGAAGAACTTGATTGCACAGATGTGCCACAGGTGACTACACAAACCACCTATTATTGATAGAAGATGAAAAACAGGAGGTTATTTTTAACTTGCTTGTGGAGCGAGTGATAAATTATGGATGGAGCTGCATGAATATTTAGCAGCATGTAGTTGAAATGAGATACATTAGACTTTCCTCTCTATTCCCTTTCTTTGAAAAAGACCGTATCTGGTTTTCTGTGGTGAATTCAGACTAAACTGTTTGCACCTCTCAATATCAAAGTGCTGGCACAAGGCAGTTTCCCTTTCCTCATCTGGAAGGCTCTCACCTTCTGCTCCCCAGACATTACAGGGGCCTGGAATTGCACTACTGGGAGCTGGGTTTTGTTAAACAGTGATGACTCTGTAACATTTTGTTGTGAGTTACTTCTTTTGATTTTTTTTTTTTTTTCTTAATTTTTCAGTGCTGCAGCTTTTCTGTAGTTCTCCCAAACCTGTCTTGAGATACGCAGCTGTACGGACCCTTAATAAAGTGAGTGTTTCCAAAACCCTCTAAACGAGCAGAAATCTTTGAGCTTCAGAGGAGGCCAGGCTTCAGTGCCTAATACTGTGTTACCTAAGGTAGAGCGACTGCTCTTGTGGTTACTGTATTTGGAAATACTCCACGCTGGAGAATTAGCTTTTCCATGCCAGATCTCATGGTGTGACAGAAATCTTTTCTACACTCAAGCTATTTCTGTTCATTTCTGGACCACAGGGCTATACCAAGCTGTGGTTGAATAACTTGTGAGCTTTCAGCTGTAAGGAAGCAGAGTTCCAGATATTTAATACTATAAAAAGCGTGAATAGGATGTGTGTGAAGGAGATAACATTCTGATTTCAAAGCTGCACGCCACAACGGAAGCAGTTTGTGACTGTTAAACCCGTGAGCTGTAACTTACAGTTCATTTGAAAGGCTGAAACAAAAGAACCTGAGCTTTGATGGCATCTTGCCAGCCCTCATACGATGTAGGTTTAGTGACAATCCTTAGAGAACAGAGGGATAACGAGAAAAAATACAAATAAAAAATGGTTTTAAATCTTGCCCCGTCGAAAACTTTTGAGTTGCAAGATGTTATTAACCCCCCCTCCCCATATAATTTTGGAATCATTTCCTTTACAGGTGGCCATGAAACATCCGTCTGCAGTCACTGCCTGCAACCTGGACCTGGAAAACCTCATCACTGACTCCAACCGCAGTATCGCTACCCTCGCCATCACCACGCTGCTGAAGACAGGCAGCGAGAGCAGTGTAGACAGGCTCATGAAACAGATCTCTTCCTTCGTGTCAGAAATATCAGATGAGTTTAAGGTGTGGCATTGGAGGCCTCTGCTCTTTCCAGCTGCAGGTTTTTCTCCCATTCTTGTTTTTTTTATTAAGCTTTTCCCATTTGTTAATCCTTCAGTGATTTAATCGGATAGAGCAAAGCCAGCTTGAAATTCCAAAGGTGTAGTCCTCTGCTTTCCAACTTAGACTCTGTCCTTTGCTCCCATCACTCCAAGAAAGGATAAATGTCGTTTGGTGGATTCCTGGCTCCTATGCAGTGTCCTGCAAAACCTTGTACTGCCTTCTGGTTGCCTCTTTGGTCAGGAAGGGGGATTTTAACTCTTCTGATGGAGTCTACGTCTCTTCAGTTTGATACATAGTTAGGAAACAGTGTGAACTGTAAATTTCTACCTAGTTTGTCAAATGTAATCGCTATGAACTGGGGTAATAACTTGATTAAGGATGGTAGTTCTCTTCTACCTGTCCCTTTTACACCATGGAGTTACCTTGAGGAGCGTAGCATGTCTCTACAAAGTCAATGTCCACTAGTGTGCAGTGGTCTCAAGTTCTTGAATTTATGAGATGAGGAAATAAGTATTAGGCAAGTTTAAAACTGCAAAGAGTTTTAATGACAAAATGCAACAAGTTAAGGTAGGCTTGGGTGAGGATCATCACTGGGCAGAAGAAGGGAGAGGAGGCCTTTGAATTAATTTAGTCTGTCCTAAATACAGTCCCTCTAGCAGAGCCAGGTCTTGCAGCATGCTAGCCCAGGGTTGTTAACACGCTCACGCTGACAGTCCACTGCCTGGTTTTATCCTTCTACAGGAATTTAATCTACCAAGGTGACAACTTGAGATAGTGAGAAGCCTGTGGTTTTTTTTCATAGAAAAATAAATGCACATGACTAACATCCTTCTCTGTCGTTTTGCAGGTAGTGGTAGTACAGGCTATCAGTGCTTTGTGCCAGAAGTACCCGCGGAAGCACAGCGTCATGATGACCTTCCTCTCCAACATGCTCAGGGATGATGTATGTGCGAAATTTTCTTTGTGCAGTTATTGGCAGGTAGCTCTGATGATAGGAGGGCTCTCTTCTGTCATCTGTCAGTGGGTTCACAGCAGTGATGGGGCCTGACTGATGGCCAAGACCTTGTTTATCTCGTGGGTCAGACCTGTCTGAAATGTGCTTATGAGTTAGAGCTGGTACATCAAAAAGTGGGCTGAAGAGGGGCTCAGATGATGTGCCTGTATGGGTCAGGGGGGACTGGGAAGACCCTGTTCGATCATCCAGCACACCTTCTCTTTTCTTTTTATGTACAAATGCTTGTTTTTCCTCAATGGAAAGAATTAATTGAAGCATGAGGGGAACTGAGCAGCGCTGCAGTCTGAGCTCTGCCTGCCAGGTCAGTGTCCTTGATTTGCCTTTCCCAGGGTGGCTTTGAGTACAAGCGAGCCATTGTGGACTGTATAATCAGCATCATCGAGGAGAATCCTGAGAGTAAGGAATCAGGCTTGGCTCACCTCTGCGAGTTCATTGAAGACTGCGAACACACTGTCCTAGCCACAAAGATCCTGCACCTCCTCGGGAAAGAGGGGCCAAGGACTCCGTCCCCATCCAAGTACATCCGCTTCATATTCAACAGGGTGGTGCTGGAGAACGAGGCTGTGAGGGCTGGTAAGTTCAGCTCAAAA
The DNA here is from genome assembly GCF_003259725.1 of Athene cunicularia. NCBI lineage: Eukaryota > Metazoa > Chordata > Aves > Strigiformes > Strigidae > Athene > Athene cunicularia. The sequence continues at coordinate 80,966,974 of NW_020799092.1, forward strand.
TGCTTGATGGTTTCATATCTGAGCTCTGCTAGAAATTTCAAGCCCAAAACTGAGTTTGGGGATGGGAGGCAACAGTTGCTTCACTGTGAAGAGTTAGATCTTTGTACATTAGCTATGAGATAAACAAGTTACAGGATAAAAAATTAAACTCCTTGTATCATTTTAGCATCAGCCCTTGGTCCTCCTGCTTCACAGAACATGAGCAGTATATTAGCTTCTAGTCCCTTCTTTGAATGTCTCCTAGAAGGCAGAAGGTAATCCATGAGGAGGGGATGCTGCTAGTTCCCTGTTTAACGGCATTGTCTGCTATGGTCTATCGTGTCTAAGGAAATCTCCCCACACAAGACAAGGATTCTTCCTTGGAAACATGTTGCAGACTGATAATTCCGTCCTGTGGAGCCTTTGCAACAAACCCTTTAGGGTGTTCAGCTTATTTTCATGCTTGAGACTTGACTTTGGAGGGATGTCAGCATTGGTTTGATCTCCTGCCTGTTAGAAGAGGAAGTACTCCTGGGAGAGAGGAAGGAAAACAAGCTCACAAATATAGTATGATCCAGATTGCATTTGACATTTGGTCACAGTTTCCTAATTGTGACCGAGGAGCACATGAAGAGCATCCTCCAGAGAGCACATGCTGTCTAGAAACTTTGTCATGGTGAAAGAACGGCTTCTTTTTTAACTGCCAAGGCCATAAAGCTTGTACGTCCTTATAGACCCTTTTCTTTCTTTCTATACGTGGAATTTCTTCAAGCTGATGCTGAGCTGAAACAGGATTAGTTTGGGCAGGCAGCTCTGCATGGTTGCTGAGGGGTTTCAACTCCTTACAAAGTCGCAGGGTGCAGTCTGACCCTGGCTGCCACTGGACGTGCGTCACCCTTGTGGGTGGAAAACAGATTTCTCGGGGGTGTGAGCTACAGCTGATGGCAGAGGGGCCAACAACCACAGTGAGCCATGGAGCTTGAACTAACCTTATCTGATAGAGAGTTCTCTCAGAGAAGAGTTGCAGGGCTGTTAAGCTGGTGTTGTTTTGTTATTCCCTGCTACAAAACTATTTCCATTTGAGAACACAGAAGTAGTTTAGTCTTTCCATAACTAGAAGGTTTGTGGTGTGGAAGTGAAAACCTGTGTAAATTGGAACTTCAGGACAATGGTACGGGCAGTGCTTTCATTCTGACTCTGAGAATGTGTTTGCCTGTCGCTTGAGCACCTCTGACATTTCCCCATTTCTTCTCTAGCTGCTGTAAGTGCACTAGCAAAGTTTGGTGCCCAGAATGAGAATCTTCTTCCGAGCATCTTGGTGCTTTTGCAGAGGTGAGTGGGTATGGCTGGGCATGGGATGAGTTTGTTGGTGACACTGGGTGGTCTGTCTCCACAGAACCAAGGTCGGACCAGGTCAGAGCTTTGAGGTTCATAAAACATATCACTTGAGGAGTTGGGAGATGGCTGACTGTCTTCAGCCTTTCCTTCCTGTCTGGAGGAAGCACAGCAGTGCTGGATATAAGAAAACAAAAGATGTGATTAATTATAAAAACATTAAATGGTAATTGACAGTGTTGATTTCCAGTCGGCTGAACAGGAGCCAGCAGTGTGCCCAGGGGGCCAAGGAGGGCAATGGCATCCTGACTTGTGTCAGCACTGGCGTGGCCAGCAGGGACAGGAGAGGGATCTGAGCCCTGGGCTGGGCACTGGGGAGGCCGCCCCTCGCTGAGTGGGTTCAGTGTTGGGCCCCTCACCCCAAAAAGGCCATTGAATGACTCGAGCTTGGCCAGAGAAGGGCAACGGAGCTGGGGCAGGGTCTGGAGCACAGGTCTGCTGGGGAGCGGCTGGGGGAACTGGGGGGGTTCAGTCTGGAGAAGAGGAGGCTGAGGGGAGACCTCCTGGCCCTCTGCAACTCCCTGCCAGGAGGGGGCAGAGAGGGGGGATGAGTCTCTGGAGCCAAGGAGCCAGCGCCAGGCCCCGAGGGAATGGCCTCAAGCTGCCCAGGGCAGGGTCAGGCTGGCTCTGAGGAAGGATTTCTGTGCAGAAGGGGCTGTTGGGCGTTGGAATGGGCTGCCCAGGGCAGGGGGGAGTCCCCGGGATCCCTGGAGGGGTTGAAGAGTCGGGCTGAGCCGGCGCTGAGGGATCTGGGGGAGTTGGGAACAGTCAGGGGGAGGGTCATGGTGGGGCTGGAGGAGCTTCAAGGGCTTTTCCAGCTGAGATGATTCTGGGATTCTGTAATCTGGTCTGAGAATATTCCTCAGTGGGTAATAAATGTGTAGTAGTTTAGCACTTTTTTTGCATCACTTGAAGCAAGAAAATGTATTTCCATGTTACTCATAAATAGCTTTTGTGTACAGTTGAGTAGTGATCTCAGGTGTTGCCACTTCACAGGTTCATGTCTCTTGTTAAAACCATTCAGCCTCCTTAAATTGTCAATACCATAAATATCATGTTCTTCAATTCTCTATCACTATGGTGTAAACCTGTGCTGTGTCTGGCTTCTGTGGGGAGTAGAATAATTCAGATTATGAACTGCTTGAGCAGAAGGCAACCTCAATGTAGGTGCAAGTGAATTACAACCGCAAGAAGTAGCTTAAGCGATGTGGAGAGGGAGGGAAGTTGCCAGGAAGGAAACTCTCTGTATAAACCACTTGCTATAGTTGAAAAACTTGAGCACACAGCCGTTTTTTCAGGCTGAAACAGAAAGCACCCTTAACATGTTTATTTTTGTAATCTGTCTGTTTCTTCTGCTTTTGTTCTGTTGTGGAAGAATGCTGTTAAAAAAAACCCCAAACCTACAACCTGTTGGAATTATTAGCCATAAAATACAGGTGTATGTTTTATAATTTAGCAAGGGTGCATGGTGTTAACAATTCACATACACACCTCCTCTAATCTTAGTTTTCTGTTGTGACGCTTGCGTATAAACTTCAATTATCGCGTTGTACAAACACCTTTTTTTTGCATAATTGGGAAATCTATTGAGAGACCTCAGACTCTCGTCAAAGTATTTGAGTCCAGTCTTGTTGGTGCTGTTTTTAGCACTGAGCTGGCTGACTCCTGTCCTCTTGTTCCCCTAAACAGATGCATGATGGACAGCGATGATGAAGTTCGGGACAGAGCAACGTTCTACTTGAACGTACTGCAGCAGAGACAGATAGCACTGAACGCTGCCTATATTTTTAACGGTCAGTAATAAAATAAAAAGAAGTCTGAGCTATTATTTCACATTCTGTGTTACAGGTGGGCTTTGCTGCTGTAAGAATAGTTTTCTGTAGTGTTACTTGGGTCAGAATGACTAGAAAGGACAGAACCCTGTTTTTTTCTGCCTGCAAACCTGCAAAGCACTTGTGCTAACAGAATGGCAGGGTATGGGTTGGACTTTTTTTATCATTGCCTCTTCCTTCACTTGAGCAATTTTCTTAATCTTTCCTCCACCCCCTCCATTATAAAATGAGGATGGCACATCTTGTTGCCAGAACTGGCTGTAAAAACGTTGTAGTTGAAAGTTCATGCAAGCAGAATATTTAACATATTTAAGACTACTGCAGGAGGACTTTTCCTGAGTGAACTGCTTAGACTGCAGTACCCTCTGAAATGGCAACTGCCTTTGTTACCTTCAGAGCAGTTTTTTTATTCTATCCATATCTTGAAGTACTTAGCATGTGTGTTTTGTGTTTACTGAGAAATTTAAGTGCTTCTCCAGCTTTTTATTGGCCAAAGTCCAAACCACATCTGTCTAGCTGATAGATTCCTCACTAGAGCTTTTCTCTGCAGTGTGAACTAACGGACAGACTACAGAGAAGAGCTCTTCAAATAATCTTCCTAGTTTGTATCATAAGAGGGAGGTAATGAGACACAGTTAAGTGTTGGTTTCTTGGTTTTTTTTTTTCAGACTCTGCCATCTTACTGCTTTTGGTGCGGTGAGCAAGCCAAAATTTGCACTGTTCATTTGAGAAACCTGTATCATAGTGCCTGGAGGCCTCTGACAGTTCCTGCTATTAAAAATTTTTCTGCCCGTGCTTCTACTTTGCAGGGTTGACCGTCTCTGTTCCTGGGATGGAGAAAGCCCTGCACCAATATACCCTGGAGCCTTCTGACAAACCTTTTGATATGAAAACAGTTCCACTGGCTACTGCACCAATCTTTGAACAGAAAGCAGGTAACACTCAGACTTCATTGAAATAAGCTGTAGGCCTAGCTCTAAGCGTTCAGGTTGCCATAATGACACTTGATGTCTGTAAACTGGCTGCCATCCTCGTAGGGTCAGGCCAAGACTGGAGGTGGCTCGGCCCCACAGGTTACGGTGTCACTGGCTTTGCAGAAACAAGCCTGCCAAATCTTTCACAGATAAAGGAAGACAGCCTTCTTCCAAAGAAATATGGATTGGCAAGAATGTCATTATTTCTTTTGTCGATCATGTTTCCAGAGAGGACTTTGTACACAATCAGAATTTATTAGTTCATAGATATTTGAAAATAGTACATTTCAGAAGCACTTAGTCACTTCACTGGCTTTCTTCCATGTTCTTGCACAATTCTTGTATTTTGACTTTGCTCAACTTTTTAAAAAAAGGTTTGGTTTTGGTTTGGGGTTTTTTTCCCCTTCTCCTCCTTCTTCCAACTCTTTTGCTGGCTATTCTGGACTATTCTGGTTTCTTCATCGTTACTCAAACATCTCTTCTTTCCTTACAATCCAATACCATCTTGCAGAAAAGACATTTGTGTGTGTGTGTGTGTGTGTGTGTGTGTGTGTCTGTGCGCGAGGAACCAGTTTGGCAGTGGCTTGCAGCAGAATGTGTGAAACACTACAAGCTAAGGAATTTCTAGAGGAAATAGAACAACATTTGAAACTCCTCCATTGTGTAGTTGACAGCACAATGCCTTTGCTTTTTTTTCTTCACAGAGATTGCTCTAGTGACCAGCAAGCCTGAGAAAGTTGCTCCTTCACGTCAGGACATATTTCAAGGTAGGAGAGATCAGTGGGTCTCCAGCGCTTGAATTGTTGGGAGGATTGGCCACAGGTCTGTGGCCAATAAACAAGGCTGTCACTAAGTGTCTGACATCTTCTTTTCCTTTCTGCACAGAACAACTGGCAGCCATTCCAGAGTTTAAGAACTTGGGTCTGTTATTCAAGTCTTCAGAACCAGTGCAGCTCACAGAAGCAGAAACAGAGTATTTTGTTCGTTGTATTAAACATGTGTTCACAAATCACATTGTTTTCCAGGTGAGTGACGTTACACGCTTTGGTGCAATAGTTATTGGCTCTTAATGATGTCTGGGTGTAGTGTAAGCAGTGTTGTTGCTCTGCCCTGGAGAGGACAGCTACTCTCTGAAGGGATTTTCAAGGCTGAGTTAGGAGGGTGTGTGCTGCTTGCCTCAACAATCAGAAAAGGATGGGGGTTATGATCCCATCTGTCAAAGAATTCCAGTGAAATTGGAGGAAAAAGCTGTTCTGTGAGAACAGAAGGCTTGATCAAGATGCAGGATGTATGCTGTGGACTATTGTAGCTGACTTGGGGGAAAATTCTTGATTAGAATCGTTTCTTCTGTGTTCAAGTTCTTCTCAATTTCTTCTTTTTTGCAGTTTGATTGCACAAACACGTTAAATGATCAGCTGCTGGAGAGAGTCACCGTGCAGATGGAGCCGTCGGACGCTTACGACGTGATCTGTTGCATCCCAGCACCCAGCCTGGCTTACAACCAGCCTGGCATGTGTTACACCCTTGTCCAGATTCCCCAGGATGACCCCACTGCAGGTACCTGCTGCGAGGGAGTAGTTCTGCATGACAAATCCCTCAGATGAAGTTTTTGGAGAACACATAATAAAATGTTTAGGGTGTGGGATTTGGTGAGGGCATACTGGGATTCTAGTGCTGTTTTTTCCTCATGTGTGACGTGCTGGTTTTTCTATAGAACCTGTTTTTGTGCAAAATAGTATACGTGCTTTTTACAAAATAATATATGTGCTTTTTAAATAATGAGTAGTATTGGATGATTAAAAATGGGATGTTAGAGAAGATGGGAGAGCATGCAGGTAAGGGAGGAAACAGTTTACGACCTTGAATCAGTGACAGGAGCACATTTGAAAACACTGGTGGTAGTATTCAAGAACAACATCAGTAAAAGGAAAATGCAAATGGAAAAAAAATTAGTAGTTTGGGCCTCTACATATTTGACGAGTGCAATTTTTCCTCTCTTTAGAGATTTAGAAACAACTATGAAAGGTAGGAATAAGGGATATTCTTGGGCGTAAAACTTCCCTTTCTTTCTTTTATTATTCACACTTAAAAAGCAACTCCATTGGATTTGCAGTTGGTTTAAGATGACTCAGGTTGTCAGCAGGGTGGATTTCTTGGTTATTGCTTTAATACCAGGAAAGATTAGAACTAGTCCAGATCCCCTGAACTGTGGTTTTGGATCATAATCCACTCCTCAGAAAACCCATGCAGAGTTTCTCCTGGTAGCTAATGCTGAGTGGATCTCGCTGGGGCACTCTGAGTCAGTGAGCCTGTGCTTCTTACACTATGGCATACTCCCGGGGTCCTCCTTTGGCCTCTGTCTTAAAGTCTGGAGGGAGATTTTATAAGACGTTGCAAAGTGCTCTGACCACAGCCACGTCTGTGTCTTCTGGGGCCAATCCAACGTATGTTCTTTGCTGTCTCTCTTTGGGAAGCGAGGGCTCAAGCAGAAGAAATTGCAGCACTAACCTATACAGGCTTTTTCTTTCTTCCCTCAGTTGCTTGTACTTTCAGTTGCACAATGAAGTTCACTGTTCGAGACTGTGATCCAAACACAGGCGTGCCAGAAGAAGATGGCTATGATGATGAATATGTGGTAAGTTCAGGACTTTGTTGTTTTTTGTTTGTTTGTTTGTTTCTTGTCACTGATTCTGAATACACATGGCCATTGGGCTGACAGTCTCCTTCCAGATCTGAAAGCAGTAGGAGAGAATGACAGGCCTGCCTGAAACACCATTTCCAAAATGCTGTAGTTGTACTTTTAGATCCTTCCCCAAAACCTTGCCTCTGCCAAAAGTTAGTTTAGCTTTAGTGCTCTGTGGAGATTAAGATTTGTGGGGCCAGACAAGAAGGAAGGAAGAACTTCCAGTCTGTTTTCAGAACTGTGGCCCAGTCTTTCCATTCCAAGCATTTGCACTTCTGTTTATTGTGTCTGTGTTCTTGATCACTGAAATACAAGTCAGATCTCAGGGAAGTGCCTGACTTTTTGGATTTGGAGGAAGTAAAGGCCCCTTCTGGATTCTGAAAAAAATCTCTCCTCAGATGCCCAGTATGGGCTTAGAATGGCTTTAACTCACAAGGTGACTGCCCCATTTTCTGCGCTTCTTTGGTCTCACAGATGTTTTCGTGTAAATGTTTTTAAGTTTTACAGATGACCACCATAAATACTGGTTTTCCTCTCTGCTTTTTAGAGGCTATTGTGTGCTTTTGAAATTAAAGCCAGGCATGCCAGAGTCATTTTGGCAAAACGCTGCTGTCTCTCTTTGTCTGTCTCTTTCTTTCTAAGATGAGGATCATTTCTGTAACTGGCAGCTGAAAAATCTCCCTTGCTTTTCTGTCAGTTGGAAGATTTGGAGGTGACCGTGTCTGATCATATTCAGAAGGTTTTAAAGCCTAACTTCGCAGCTGCGTGGGAAGAAGTGGGAGATGACTTTGAGAAAGAAGAAACCTTTGCGCTCAGTTCGATTAAAACCCTTGACGGTGAGATGATCTCTCCTCATTTATTGGTGACCCACATAGTAATCCTCGTAAATCTGCCATGCTGGGAATATTTTTAGTGTGGTAGGAGGAAAATTTGGTGCCTTCCTGTCGTGGCATTACGTCCCAGCAGTAAGTTTTTGTGTTGCAATGTTGGAATTACGGTGAGTGGAAGGTTGGCAGCGCTCTTGCTTGAGGCTGGTTGAAGGGAGGGCTGTGTTCCTGGGCTGTTAAAACAGCAGGAGGGATGTGGCAAAGTAGGTGTGTTGGTGGGGCTGCAATTAAGATAATGAATGAAAATGGTTAATGGGTGCTTAGAGAATGCCTTTAATTGCTAACTAGCTCTGACAGAAAGCCTGGCACCAACCTGGAGGTCATTTTCTTTTTCAATCTTTAATGCAGAAGCTGTCAATAACATCATCAAGTTCTTGGGCATGCAGCCTTGTGAGAGATCAGATAAAGTGCCAGAGAACAAAAATTCTCACACGCTCTACTTAGCTGGTAAGTATTCACACTACTGAACTCTATGTTTCCATGTCCCCACAGATTTTTACTAAATGAAAGGAAATGGGTTAGGAGCTTCTGCTCTTATTTCAGAGGGGTTTTTTTCCTCTGTAGAAAGCTGAGGTGAACCAGCAGCTGGTGCTAACTTGGAACCCTCTGTCACGGGTGTACTCGGACTAGGCTGTGTCTCTTGGAATTGAGCTATTTTATTTAAGGGAATAGTAGTGAATCCTCTGAATGAAGAACTTCCAGAGCAGACATGTAACTAAACTCCTTACCTGAGGTTATCTCAGAAGGGGGTTCCTAGGACCATCTTGTTTTCAAGTTCCTATCACTAGAGACACATCCTGAATTAGTCCCCAGTACCCACAGCTTCTTGTTTGGTGCCTGTAGTCCAAGCTTACGGTTTTGTGCAATCCCTGGCAGAGAAGTGCTCTACAAAACTTTGCTGCAGTTATTAAAACAAAACTGCTGTGAGCGTGACAGAAGAGTCAGATCTTCATTTATTTCAGAGGTAGAATTGGTAACCCCAGGTCTGTCTGTGTAGTGGTGTTGAAGTGGGACTGGAGGTGGCTTGTCCTGGGCTCTGAATTACCTCCAGGAGCGCCACTTCCAGGCCTGCTAGTAGAAGTGAAGGAGGATTATTCCTCCCTTAATGGCAAGGGCACGGCAGAATTACAATATGTGTTGCCTTCTCAAACCAGAAGCAAGCTTCAGCTAGCCACTTGCTGATTTCTACCTATTTAAATCAACCTAGCCCTCCAGCAGGTCTGTTTAATTAGGACAGTATATGTTATCATCAGTCTTGACTTCAAGAATTTAGGGGATTTTGGGGTTCTGGGGCTTTTTTTTTTTTTTGTCATTTTCCCCCCTCTCTGCAACTGGCCGTAGACTGAATCTGTCTTGCACTCACCAAGTTGTTGGCTCCTGGGTTAGGCCTAGATCACTGAGCTGCTCTTAAACTTATTTCTGAACTGTTGCTTTGTCCCCAGGTGTATACAGAGGCAGCTGTGACGTGCTGGTGAGGTCCAGGCTTGCTCTAGGAGATGGTGTCACCATGCAGGTGACAGTTAGGAGCAAGGAAGAAACACCCGTAGATGTCATCCTGGCTTCCGTAGGCTGAGTCTTACAGCACGTCTACTGTGATGGAAACCTCTGCAAGCACTGGTTGGGTATTTCACTGGATATCAAGCAGCCTGTCTGTCCTTCTGCATGTAGTTTTTATTCCTCGATTTGGTAAATATTTTGTATGATGTTACAGTAGTGGCAATAGTGACTGGCTGGTGCTGAGCCTTTCCCGTGTCCCTTCCCTCGTTGTCACTTACACATTCCCATCTAACTTATTGCATCTCTGGCCACTTGCAGTAGAGCAGGGAAGATAAAAGATGCAGGTGGTAAGAAAATGGAATCAGACTTTTGTCAAAACTGATTTTTATTAACAGAAAATAAACACTGGTCCAAGTGGTGGAATTCATATGAATTACTGTTAATAAAATAGAAATTTTTTTGTTCTAATTCTGTCTGCTTCAGTACGGAAAAAATAGCCCATAATGGCTGTTTACTCGCAGAAGCCCCTTATTCCTAAAGGGATGCTATAAAATTTCAAATATAAGCAGTTAAAAAACACACAAAACCTGCAGAGTCTGCCAACCTGCAAATTTACAATAGCTTCATGATTGTCTCCTCTCTTCTGCACAGAAAAATCAGTGTACAGAGAGATTAAATTTCCCCTATCAAGTCACTTTCAATTCTCTGAGCCTTATGTCAGATAATCCCAAACAACAGGGCAGCCTCCTCCTGGGCTCAACGATGTGAAACACCCTGTATCAAAAGTTGGGAAGAGAAGGGGAAGGAGGGACCTTGCGGTGACTTCTTGTGAGGGAAGTTCTGCATCTCTCTGCTCTGATGAACTGGGTGTTTCTTAAATATCAAGTCAGGGTGAGGAAGGAAGGCGGGAATACTATTTTCATAATAATTTACACACCCATCCCAGATCCCTGTGTCTGGAGTAGCTATTGCTTAGAAGAACAGCTTGGCTTTTGCTAGTGCCATTGTTACATATTCAGCTTGCTCTAGTGAAACAGGGACCAGCCTGCCCTGGTAGAACTTGCTACAGCCAAGCTCCTGAGGTAATTACACCCCTGGGACTGTTGGTGAGCAGCTCTGCTTGCTGAAAAATAGAGAAACACAGGAAGTGGTAAAAACTTGAGGTTTAGAGCTTGCCTTTGGGTAACTGGCCATTAAAAAGAGATTACTGAAGACATGATGACTGCTTAAATGACCCTTTAGGTGTGCAGAGCATCATTGCCTGTATTTTGAGGGATTACAGATCCAGCTCTCCTGCTGTATGTAGTGTAGGCAAACTCAGTTTTAAATTCTTCAGTCCTGCCAAGCTGAGGGATATCATTTCAACTGCCTGCACAGCAACTCAAAAACCAGATCAGTATCCATCTTGGGAGTATGTGCATCAACCCGTGGCTGCTAGTGGTCCTGTTTTACCTGTGGTGCACAGTGTAGCCTGGCCATGAAGGCAAGAAAGAATTCTGGGGCTGATACATGTGCTGTGCCTCCCCTCAGGTGCTCTTGTTTTCCCTTGAGCCCTCCTGGCTTTAAACACAGAGACAGGCTGCTCGAGAAGCAAGAGCACAGGGCTGGAAGAGCTGTCAGCATCCTGTAACGCTGTTTAGGCCAACAGTTTTGTCCGTGCCTCCATGCAGGCTGTTTTATGGTTCTCAAAGGATTTAACTGCAAAAATGCAGCAGTTTGGCAGCCAGAGATTAGGGTGTTAGTGCAGAGTGTTGAATCTGGAGATAAAATGAAGGTTTCTTCCTGCCCCCAAAGCCTGACTTGTCAACAGAGAGCAAGAACCAAGCTGCAGCAGCTCAGAAGGAGTTGATGAAGTTCAGATACGCATTCAGGAAGCCTGTTGGATCCTCCAGCTGCGGATAGTGGCTAATGTGGTCGTCCAGCACAGACACCGTGGACGTGGGAAGCACCTTCCTGTCGGAAGAACGCAGCAACTTAAGCACAGGAACTGCTGCTCAGCCTGCAGCCACCCATGAGGACAGAACCCTCTCACACAGCTGGGATTCTGCTCATAACATGGTTTGGGGACAAAAAAGCCTGTAGCTGCTACAGCTGATCACTCTTCCAACCGGTGGATTTACTTCAGGTTAATTTGGAAGAGAAGACTCCCTCAATTGATAAATCTTACTTCAGTCTAATGTGGTTTCAAAATGCATAATTGATTTGACTGAGAATTGTGACTTTTGGTGCCTAAAATGGGGAAGCCATTTCCAAACTGCTTCTCTAGCTGAATCACATGGCTGCGCAGGTTACAGGTGGGAATTAAAAACAGCCTCAGTGAAAAGGAAATTGAAGGAAAAATCCAAGACAATCTCCCTCGAAATGAACTCCCTGTTGCATACTCCCACTTTGTGGTGGGTATTGTCTTACCTGTAAAGCTGAAGAAACTCTGGGTGCGGATTCACAGGGTCCAGGGGCCCGTAGATCAGATGCACTGCAAGAAAGAAACACAGACAGAGCTTTTATACCCAAGGACATCCCTAGACCGAGCCAAGGAGACATGTTGCAGACGTGTTCCCCCCTTGCACAGAGCTCGGGAAGCTTTCAGCTGAGCACTGAGCTCTTGCTTGTCCGCCCTGGGGGTCAAGTTCAGCCTCCAACCCTCCTCCTGCAAACACCAAACCTTGCCTTGAGTTGCTGCAACTTCTCCTGAGCTTGAAAAGCACCTCAGCTTGCCTGGGCTGGAGAAACTGGAAGCTGTGAACCAGCTTCTAAAGGAAAGTTACCTCTGCTCAGTGGAACAAACTTTTTTTTTTCCCTCTAATAATTTCACAGCTCTCCGCTGTAACCGAGCAGGGAATTTTGTTATCGCTTGCATGAACTGGATTTGAGCCACGTCATCCTCATCATTAGTTGAAGAAGCCAACACCACCCTTCAGTGACTGCAAACAAGAGGGGTGATTCCCAACATCCCAACCAGTAAATCAAAGAAAATGGATTCCTACTCACATGGGACAGAGGTGGACATCAAAGCCCCAACCCAGCGGTCTCTGTGCTTCTTTCTCTGGTTTATGTACTGCAAAATACTGAAGAGAAACCTGTTGTTATGCAGCAGATGGTGCCCAGCCTGGAAATGGCTTTTAATTAGGAAGGGAGAAACAACCTGCAGGTTGGGGAGATGGGAGGATAAGGTTTGAATCCTTTTCCAGATGAAATAGAAGCAAATTTGGGTCCTCTGCTCCTAGTCAAATGCGACAGGGTTGTAAAAGAAGGGGTGAACTGTTGTAATCTTTGTGCTGGACGATGCAATGAATCCCAGAATCCTCTGGGTTGGAAAAGCCTTTGCAGCTCCTCCAGCCCAGGCATGACCCTCCCCCTGACCGTTCCCAACTCCCCCAGATCCCTCAGTGCTGGCTCAGCCCGACTCTTCAACCCCTCCAGGGATCCCGGGGACTCCCCCCTGCCCTGGGCAGCCCATTCCAACGCCCAACAGCCCCTTCTGCACAGAAACCCTTCCTCAGAGCCAGCCTGACCCTGCCCTGGGCAGCTTGAGGCCATTCCCTCGGGGCCTGGCGCTGGCTCCTTGGCTCCAGAGACTCATCCCCCCTCTCTGCCCCCTCCTGGCAGGGAGTTGCCGAGGGCCAGGAGGTCTCCCCTCAGCCTCCTCTTCTCCAGACTGAACCCCCCCAGTTCCCCCAGCCGCTCCCCAGCAGACCTGTGCTCCAGACCCTGCCCCAGCTCCGCTGCCCTTCTCTGCCCACGCTCGAGTCATTCAATGGCCTTTTTGGGGTGAGGGGCCCAAAACTGAACCCACTCAGCGAGGGGCGGCCTCACCAGTGCCGAGCCCAGGGCTCAGATCCCTTCCCTGTCCCTGCTGGCCACGCCAGTGCTGACACCAGCCAGGATACCGTTGCCCTCCTTGGCCCCCTGGGCACACTCTGGCTCATTCTCACCCCCCCAGTCCCTCTCTGACCGGCAGCTCTCCAGCCACTCCTCCCCAGGCCTGTAGCCCTGCTGGGGGTTGTTGTGGCCCAAGGGCAGCCCCCGGCATTTGCCCTCAGTGAAGCTCCCCCAGTTGGGCTCAGCCCATGGCTCCAGCCTGGTGAGTGAGTCACAGTGAGCTGCAGGCAGCTGACAAACAAGGACCAAAAGACTGATTTACTCCTTAACAAACCTCATGCTGCTTTGCTTGGGCAGCAGGGCAAAAAGGAGGGTTGCAATCAGGTCCTACAAAATGTCAGGGCAGAAATCAGCCACTGCAGAGGCAGCGTCGTCTGAGCACTCCCACGCTCAGGGGCATCGCGGCGGCTCTGACACCATTTCAGTGCCCCGCAGAAGACGAACCAGCGTTGAACCACTGAGCGTGGAGGAATGCAGAGGAAGATAAATTGCACAGGTCAGGTCTTGCAGTGAAAATCTGAACCGCTAACAGCTCCTCAGCCTGTCTCCTCGCCCCAGCCAGCAACGCGGTGACTCCTCGCTTCAGCACAGCTCTCAGTGGGGTGAGGCTCACAATTTAAACTTCAGATTCAAGTCAGTTGGGTTATAAAAAGCCTGCCAAGGATGGGAAGCTATGCTAAATATACTGATACTCTTGACACATGGCATTTAAAGAGCTGGAGGTATTTTGGCACTTGAGCTTCCCATCAGGACTGTGCTGCCAACAAAGGTGACATGGCAAAAATTTGCCATGATGCAACTTGCCAGAGGGGCAGTTCGTCAGCCAGTGTAGCTATTGCTGGGCTTGGGTGTGTATCTCTTGTTACAAAAGGCAATTAGTAAGTGCCCTTGGGTGAGGCTGAGCTGTCTGGTCCTTTCTGGGGTTTGTCTGGAGATGGTGGGAGGAGAGAGGAGTTTGTATGCTCAGGGGGGAAGGGGACACAGAGGTCCCACTGAATGGGGATACTGAAATCACAACCACCAGCCTGAGGTCCTGCCAAAAACCTCAAACTGGAGAAAAACAGATTTAGCTCCAGTTGTTTATAAAAATGACAGATTCAAGCCCCTAACTTCTAAAGGAGAAAACTCCCCCACATTGTCCATCTCCAACGTCATCCTCCCACCATGTGCAGGCTCAGATCATGCTGATTCAATTTCTTTTGCCCGCCTTGCACCATCCCAGCAAGAATCCCTGCTCCTGCATCACGCCCCCCCCAGCTCTTTTTTGGGGTGTGATGATGATTCCAGACCCCAGCAGGAGCAGCTGGAGGCTCTGGGGTGCCAGGGTCCAGGGACTTGGCTGTGCTCTTGGTAACCTCTGAGCTGCTGCATGGCTCTGCCGGCAAACAGAGGGACGCCACGGGTGTAAAACTAAACTCGGGCAGCAATTAACAGCGACGTACCTGTCAACAACGAGATTGCCATCGTTGGTCCTCACCACCGTCCACATGTCCCAGTACTCTGCCTGTGAAGGCTGCGTGTAGGGCCCAAAGACAGCCCCAAGCCTGCGGGAAAAAAAAAGTTCAGAGTGGCACGGCAGCAACCGTGTTAGTGGATGACTCAAAAACTAGCCAAAGGCAAAAAAAACCCCCAACGATTGAGTGCTTCCAGCTTCCACTGTAAAACATGTGAGTGCAATCACAGCACTGCAAATCATCCCCTGAAGGCACCCGGTGTTGGACTTGGCCAGTTCAAAGGGCTTTTTGGAAAACAAAAGAGGTTGCACCATTTGATAAAACTATGTATCTGATTGCCTGGTGTATGTAGAGTGTGAGTAGGGATTTCATCGCCTCTGTAACCGGCGTGAGGCCAACACTCGTGGGCGAGAAGGATTTCAGCCTGTGGTTTATTATTAGGCTGAAGTGTTTTGCCAACCTGGAGAGGGAATGGCCCAGAAGATCAAGGTCGTTCAAATCCAGGGGCAAATCTCTCCTGGGACAGTGCCAGGGAAACTGCTCACCTGCCAAATACCCTAATTCCTACATTGGGCCCCTCCCCACTTGGCTCACGTCCCCCGTACGGACTGTGCCCAGCACCACGGAGACTCACCCTCTGGAGAAGAAAAAGAAGTTCATCAGCCGCGTGATGACGGGGGACAGCAAACCCCCATCCTTGAGGATCTTAGGCAGAAGGGAAAAAAAGGAAACAGCACTACTCGGTATCATACAGACGGGTAAATACTGCCTCCTCAGAGGGCTCTTCCCCTGGCTCCCTGTATTCTGGCAGTTTCCCAGCTGAGCTCTGACCCTCGAGATGTACATGAGCTCTCAGCGGTGAGACGTCAGCACTTCAAGGGGTGATTATTGGGAAATTTGGATGCGATAAGCTGCATCCTGACAGCCCCTGCTTCTCCCCACCGCCTCTAACGATGCCTGTGAGCAACTCGGGTGCCATTACCGAAGCGGGGAAAGCAGCAGGTATCTGAGGCGGGTAAAACCCCAAACTCACAGAGTCAGCCTTCTGCTTGAGGGGCGATTCAGTACGACTAGAGGGGGTAGCAGCTCACCTTCTGGATGAACCGGGGGTAGTGCGTTTCGGGGAAAATCCCTGGAAGGATGTCAAAAAACAAGAGTTGTAGCGCTACAGGTGTTTTGCTCTGCATCTCCCAGTCTCTTCCCCGTCTTTGTGGTGCCATGAAATATGGCACAGGCAGCCCCAGGACTGATGCTGCTGGTTAATTACAGCACCTTAATTGCAATTCGCTTGGGGTTTGGGCGGTGCTTTCCCTCAGACAGGAAGGCCACCCTGTCCTGTGGATCCCCATCCCTCCCAGCCCACCCACCCCACGACACCGGACAAACCTCACCTCCGTTGGATAAACACAGGCTGTTGATCAAGATGCTTCCAGTTTTATTGTGCTCATACCTGGGCGACAGAAGAGAAGAAGGTGAAACACAATTAGACCTACAGGCTCCAAGAAGTGACCGACCAGCAGGTCAAATTTAAAGGATCGGATCATCTCTGCTCCCCTGCTGTCCCTGGCTTGATAAAAAGGAGCTCGGGAGGGAAGTTAAACATCCTAGCAGCTGGGATCTGATGGATGGGAGCCTCAGATCTGCCCACCATGGATGTGTCCTGAGACCTCTGAGCCTTCCTTACAGCTGTAGGTACAGGGAAAAGGGGGATCTGCACTACATCCTTTCACTTATCTGCTGGAAATCGCCTTGATGGGGACACAACAAAGAGCAGCCAGAGCATCAGTGGTTGCAGTGACCTGTGCAGCAGCTCCTGTGCGACTGTATCCCCGTAATCGTGGGACAGGAGATTAATCCTCTGGTGGTGGAGGCCGAGGTGACGCACCAGCCCCTCAACAATGCTGGCTTGCTCGAAGATGGAGTAGTGGTGGGGCCTCTGTGAAGCAAAGCGGGAGAGGAACCGCAGTGAAAGCCTGAGCCCACAGACTCCAGAATAAACCCCCAAATGGAGAAATATGGGGTGGAGAGCAGTAGTTTACAATCCCAGACAGAGCAGTTGTGATGTCCTGGGCAAGCAGTTGTGACCACAAGCCTGTGGAAACACTGCCCATGCCCCAGAGGGGCCAGGGTGTGCTTGGGAGTCACATCAAACCAAGTAAAGGTGAGATGGTGACAGAGCCAGTCTCCACCACGCACCTTCCCCATCCCCCCGCTACTATAATGTCTTATTCCTTTTCCAGATGTAAACGGGAGAAGAAACTGGACAGCAAATGCCAATTTTCTGGGGTTGCTGGCACAGCAGAACAACCTCTGGGCCAAAAGCAACTGCAAAAATCCTCTTCCCAGGCTACTTACAGGCTTGTCACTGAAACCGAATCCTACAAAATCCAGAGCAACCACCCGGTGAAACCGCTGGGTCAGCCCTTCCCAGATCTGGAAGAGAAATGCATTAAAAAAAAAAATAGCTAATGGGAACAGAGAGAGGAAAAGTCTGTGGCAATGCACAGCCACGGATGGCCATGCTCCCTGCCACTCCCCCAGACAGCACCTTCCAGCTCCGAGAAAACAACAGGAGGTTGAAATTTCCAATAAACAGCAAGACCATCCCCCCAAAAAGCCAAGAAATACTTGTGGGTCTTTTTCTCCTGCTTTGAGCTGGAATGTGGGAAAGGGCAATGTGAAAAAAGCTCAGCTCCTGTGCAAGGCATGGCGAGAGGAGCGGGGCTGCCATCCCAGAGCGCAGTGGTACCCCCAGCAGAAACTCCTCTGGAGCATTTCCCTCCCCAGGCTGAGCCCTGAGTCCATCTGCTCATCCTCGACAGGGAGAAACCGCGGGGTTTCCCGTTGGCATCCAACCTCCCCCCCCCGTGCACTCGCTCCTCTCACCTTGCACCAGTCGTAGCTGGAGGTTGGGAAGCCGTGTAGGAGGACGACGACGTCGGAGCTGCCAACAGCGCCGGTTGAATCTGAGGAGGTAATGAGGTGCCTCAGGGTCAGCTTTTTCCCCCCAAATATCCCCCCTTGTAAGACAGGTGTTGCCGTTCGAGCTCAACCAGCAGCACGGGGTTACCTCTCCCTTTGCTCCCCCAAAACCAGGTGTGGGTTTGACTTGCACAGAAGCTTTCCCAGTGCCAGCGTGGCTTCGGAAACCCAGCCGGATGAGCCACTGCAGCTTCTGGCACCAGCTATTTAATGCAAACTGAGGTTTTACTTGGCACAAATTAATTGCAGCTACACTTAAGTTGCTACGATGGGTGACAACCACTCCAGCAAATAGGTTTTTTGACATCTTTCCCTTGCTGTGACCCATCAGAGGATCCTTCCCCATGAACACCAAGGCATTGACAGTGGTGCACAAGGACCAACCTTCATGACTTCACTCAGTTAAAACGTTCTGATAACGAACAGCCACACTGCACCTGGATCTGTGCAGCGGCTCCCCTTAAAGCCATTATGTTTTGGGAGGGATTTGCCATCTCCCTGCCTGGCCTTGGGAACATCCCTGGGGCCGTCGAGGGGAGCAGAGCCCCCAGCCCCACTCCCCACCGAGAGGGACGAGGTGTCCCCAGGGCTCGGTGTGGCCCCGTCACCTCTGTAGAAGATGTTCTGGTCCTTGTAGGTGAAGTAGCCTCCGGAGGATCTCCAGGAGAGGAGAGCAGGGGAGAGCTTGGGGGGTGGGATGTGCAGGTAGACGGCGAGGAGGGGCACGCTCAGCAGCCCCACCTGCACCCACAGCTCCTTCATCCTGCGGGAGAGAGTGAGGCGCCTGCCTACCAGGATTTGTCCCATAACCCCCAGGTCCCGCTAACGCCCCTCCATGTCCCCATAACCCCCACATCCCCATAACCTGCACGTCCCCAGGCTGGCAGGTCCATGAAAGTGGTCTCTGCAGTAAAGGTTGGGGGGTCTGAGGGGGTACATGGGCTCCATAGGGGTTTTAAGGGGGGGGGTGTGACCCCACTGGGGGTCTGAGGGGGAACGTGGGGGCTCCATAAGAGGTCTCAGGGGAAACACGGGCCCCCCTGGGGGTCTGACAGGGGTCATGGTCCCATATGGGGTTTGAGAGGGAACACGGGCCCCACTGGGGATCTGGGGGGGGGCTGTGGGCCCGTAGGGTGTCTGAGGGGGGGGCAAGGGCCCCACTGGGGGTCTGGGGGGGTAAGATGTGGGCCCATGGGGGTTTGAAGGGGGTGTGTGACCCCACTGGGGGTCTGAGGGGGAACGTGGGGGCTCCATAAGAGGTCTCAGGGGAAACACGGGCCCCCCTGGGGGTCTGACAGGGGTCATGGTCCCATATGGGGTTTGAGAGGGAACACGGGCCCCACTGGGGATCTGGGGGGGGGCTGTGGGCCCGTAGGGTGTCTGAGGGGGGGGCAAGGGCCCCACTGGGGGTCTGGGGGGGTAAGATGTGGGCCCATGGGGGTTTGAAGGGGGTGTGTGACCCCACTGGGGGTCTGAGGGGGAACGTGGGGGCTCCATAAGAGGTCTCAGGGGAAACACGGGCCCCCCTGGGGGTCTGACAGGGGTCATGGTCCCATATGGGGTTTGAGAGGGAACACGGGCCCCACTGGGGATCTGGGGGGGGGCTGTGGGCCCGTAGGGTGTCTGAGGGGGGGGCAAGGGCCCCACTGGGGGTCTGGGGGGGTAAGATGTGGGCCCATGGGGGTTTGAAGGGGGTGTGTGACCCCACTGGGGGTCTGAGGGGGAACGTGGGGGCTCCATAAGAGGTCTCAGGGGAAACACGGGCCCCCCTGGGGGTCTGACAGGGGTCATGGTCCCATATGGGGTTTGAGAGGGAACACGGGCCCCACTGGGGATCTGGGGGGGGGCTGTGGGCCCGTAGGGTGTCTGAGGGGGGGGCAAGGGCCCCACTGGGGGTCTGGGGGGGTAAGATGTGGGCCCATGGGGGTTTGAAGGGGGTGTGTGACCCCACTGGGGGTCTGAGGGGGAACGTGGGGGCTCCATAAGAGGTCTCAGGGGAAACACGGGCCCCCCTGGGGGTCTGACAGGGGTCATGGTCCCATATGGGGTTTGAGAGGGAACACGGGCCCCACTGGGGATCTGGGGGGGGGCTGTGGGCCCGTAGGGTGTCTGAGGGGGGGGCAAGGGCCCCACTGGGGGTCTGGGGGGGTAAGATGTGGGC
>NW_020799092.1:80986746-80995770 GCF_003259725.1 Athene cunicularia
TAAGAGACAGGGACGAGGGGGAACGGGGTTAAACAGACAGAGGGGAGATTTAGATGGGATCTATGGCAGAAATTGTTCCCTGTGAGGGGGGTGAGGCCCTGGCACAGGCTGCCCAGAGAAGCTGTGGCTGCCCCCTCCCTGGCAGGGTTCAAGGCCAGGTTGGAGGGGGCTTTGGCTGGTGGAAGGTGGCCCTGCCCGGGGCGGGGGGTTGGGACTGCATAATCTTTAAGGTCCCTTCCAACCCAAACCATTCTATGATTCTGTGACTAGCAGGTGTGGGTACTTCTGTAGCCCTCCCTGAAAATCCTGTAAAAAAAACCTCAGGTGCATTCTGTAGAAAAACTGAAGCAGCGCCTGTGGGTATATGTAGAAGATTTGAGCTCCTCTGGTCATGAACGTTTGCAGTGACTTCCTCTCTCCAGTATGGAGGCTTTAACCTCTGGACCAGTGCCCATTCCCAGAGGCGGGTGGCAGTCAGAGTCCAGCAAGTCCTTTGCCTGACTTTGCTCTTTAGCTCGGCCTTCCCTGTGAGAGAAAAGCACGAAGAGGAAAATCGTGGTACTTTTGATTTATGGATGCCTTGTATTGTCATGGTGAAAGAGTATCTACAGCAAACACTTGATATCATAGTCTGATATTTTCCTCCCCCCAAAAAATCTAGGTCTTAATAGCACTGAAGAAAATCACTAATTAAAAAATTGTAACAAACTGATTTTTTTTTTTTTTTTTCCCACTACAGGAAACAGTTTGACAAAATACACTGAGAAATTGGAAGAGATCAAAAGAAGTGAGTATCTGGAGAGAAGCAGAATGTAACTTGTGGTGAGTTAGTTCCAAACTGAAAGAGGATCGAGGAGCAGGGGGTTGAACCCCAGGCCCTCTGTTTCCTTGGAGATCTCCACTCCGATGGCGCCCACAGCCTTTTTCAGGAATGAACTGTAGAAACACGCAGCAGCAGGATACAAAAGTGGTTGATTCTTTGCTGGGCACCTTCCACTTTGTGCTGTGCCTCATTTCTCTGTCTCTCACAGTGCTTTACAGATTTAACTTAAGAAACCAGACAGGCAGGTCTAGGAGTCTTTCCAGATCCTTCTTTGTGCAGTTCTTGTTATTGCATGGAAACCAGAGGTTTTCTGGACTAAGAAAACTAGACTAGACTCATCTGGGAAGACTCAGACTGCACTTCTGAGATTTTATTTCACTTTTAGGTAACAACTGGAGATCCTTTATCTTTGTATAATTGTCATAGATTTCTATCAGAATACTCAAAGGTAGGAAAAAGACAAGCTTATTCCTCTGTAACTCATTAACTTCACCAGAACTAAACTCTGATGTTTTGAAGACTTTGGGTTGTTCAAGCTAATGAAAGCCTAACTGATATTTATTTCAGTCTGTTCCCACTGAAAATGGGCATTTTTTAAGAAATTACTGATAAAGCTAATGTTCTACTACTTTATTTTCACCTACTGTCCAGATTATTTTCATATAGAGAGCCAGGAAAGCTATTAAACCCAAAAGCTGCATTTATTGATGTGAAAGAAAAATTGCCCCCATTAATGACTAATTAGGATTTTGAATGTTCAGTCAATTCTTAGAACCGCTCCCTGTGTTGCTCTGAGGTGGTAGTGTTCGTACTGTAAGGGAGGTCACTAATCTCTCATGTAAATATATTTGTGCTCAGCTTTGTGCAAAATGGTCCTTTGTTGCCAGTTTGTTTGTTGGTTGTTTTTTTTTGTTGGTTTTTTTGGGTTTTTTTTAAACACCGCAGGTCTTTGGGGAAAATCAAAAGAAAAATGACCTTGCCTTCCAAAATCCTGTGTTGACTGACTAAGATTTCAGTGCTTAACACTGGATTGCCATCGCTTTGTATCTGTGCTGAAAATCTTGTTGTATGGGTCTAGTTGGTTTTCAATCTCTGCTGTGAATCTGGTTTTGTTTCAGGCAGGACTCTTTTTGTTTAATCGTGGTTCTGGAGTCCGGTAGAAACTTTCTCATTATATTTGGGCTGAATAGACACCTTGTGTTCCCAGGCAGTTTAGAAACTTCTCCCCCTTGATTTCTCATGGATAGATGATACTGTTTGGACACAACTTTAAATACCCAGCACAGGCAAGTCTCTGTCTCTTGTGTAACGTGAGAGAGTGGGACTTAATACCCCAAGCCTGCTGTGGAATCAAAAATGATAAGAGAGCCGGAACCACGATGATTTGTCCTTTGGAGGATTGACTTGAGGAGAGACACCAAGTCTCTTCCTTTTCTCTGGTGTTGCTTCACTCATTTCTGAAGCCGTGAGGAGAACATCCTTGAATACAGAATAATTACAGCTTCAGACCAGTTCACTGAAGCAAAAAAATGTCAGAAAATCCGAATGGATCTTCCAGGACAGAAGCAGGTACGTCGTGTTGCTTTTGTAATTGGAAGCAACACTTCTGAAATTTCTTATAACTGCTGGGAAGCTCGTGAAAGCATTGATTGGTCTGCTCCAGGCTTTGTAATAACAAAACAGTTATGCTGTGGTTTTTCTTCTTGATAGAAATAATTTCGGGTGGTAGAGGCAAGGTCTAGGTCATAAAGGCTTATTTTGGGATAAATAATCTTTGCTAGGGGTGGATGGAAAACAGCATTTGTGTTCTATCTGCACTGTGACAATGGTTCTGCTGCTTTGGTGTTTATAGACGTCCAGCACTTCATAAGCTTTGTTGCTTTTATTTGTCTTTCTAAATTCAGTTTATTTCTTGCCCTTCACATGACTGAAGGGCCCTTTTTGTCCGTGGCTGGGGAGTTTTAATCATATGGACATGGGCTACATGTGGGGTTTGTGTCAGGCAGGTGAAATGGGCTGTAGAAAAGATAATTCTTGCTGTTATTTCCAAGTTGTAAAGGGAGGCTTTAACAATCTGAGCTTGAGGCTTGAAACCAGGTGGGTTTTCCAGAACGGTGAAGGTCATTTTCAAGTTAACTGACGTTCTGAAATCTAGTTTATGTGCAGGTCTTGTACTTCAGACCTGTGGTTTGAAACGCACAGTGCACATTGCAGTGCACTGGGGTGTTTTGGATGGGCTCCTTTTTTCTAAGACAAGTTGTTGAGTAGCAAGTAGGCACTTGCTTTGCAGCCTAATAAAAATGATACAGGGTGAGATGTTGAATTTGGGAACTCTGCTCCGAATGCTGAAAATTAATTGGCCTCCCTCTTCAGGAAGTATATTTAAGAGGAAAGGATAGGAATAAATAAAAACAGAGTTGAAAGCTCACAATTTCTCTGGGTCCTGCAACCATGATGTGCCCATTGGCTTTCTATGGGGAGAACCTTGTCTGAGCAGAATGTCTGTTGGGAAGCACATGATCACTGCTTATATAGGGAAGAAATCTCAGCCTCCAGCATTCACATGGGGACTCCTCTAAACACATGTCAGCTTGAGAGTTTCCATAAGCTAATTTTGCAGTAATTTTTTGTGCAGGAATGTGGATTGCAGCCCTTCCCCCTTCTCCCCCATCTTGTTTAAGCTAATGGAGAATTCAGCAGATGGTTTTAGAGGATTTAGAATTGCTTAACTGGCTGGATTTGCTAAAGGTCCTGCACTCCGTTGTTAGCCCTCTTAGCTGAACAGCTGGAGAGGGACCAGTTTGGAATATCTAAATTGTTAGAAAAATGCAAAGGGTTTTTCTTTTTCTATGAGCTAAAATCTATGACTTCAGAGGTGGAGCCTAGTAAGGGAGAAGGAGGAAAAGAAAGGAGAAGCGATTTTATTTTTTGAGAGCTTAGATTCATTAGAGTGTGGCTCCAGGAGCTGCAGGCAGAACTCAGTTACAGCTGCAGTGCCTGACACAGGAGGAATTTTGTTGATCATCTTCACCTTTTCCTGCCAGCACAGGATTGATCTTTTTTTCTTTTTTTTTCCCCCCTCCTCTGCTATCTTCTTTCTAGCTGTAAATTTCCCAAAGCATGAGGCTTCCATTACTTCCCGTGGGAGGCTATTTCATATCAAGATGTTCCTACTGATACTCGTCTTAGCTTCTCTCTCCTACTCCATACAGCCTTTTGTTTCACACTGGAAAGCTTCTCTCTTCCTCGTGTTTATGCATCTTGAGTATCTGTAAGCAATCGGACTTCCATCCTTGTCATCGCTTCCTTAGCACTGTTAATCTCTGCGCTGGTTGTTTGTCAGTTGTTCCAACAGACCTCTCAGTTTTCTTGCTACCTAAGCTTTGTCTTCAGGCTTAAGATTTAATGAGTCTAGTTTCTCCATAGCAATTACGTGTGCTTCAAGCTGGTATCCATGCCAATCTGCTGTTCTGTCAGTTATCCATTCCTTTAAGTAGCCATATAAGCAAATTGTAGGAATTAGAATTTAATTGTCAGATAAAGTAAGAAAACCTGGAGCATTTTAATCCATAAGATTAAACATACATGTTTAGCTTAGTATTTGAAAAGACATAGTCTGGGACACAGTGCCCCTGTGCTCTGCTTTAGCTGTATCTTACACAAATTTAAAAATTCAGGTAAATTAAATCTTTTGGTTTAAGAGGCTTTGCAGCTGTAGCAGGCTTCAAAGAACAGCAGACGGGGTGATAAATCCATGAAACTGCTTCCTTCCCCCAGTAAGAACAGAAAACACAAAGTAATGCACATTTGAGGCTGAAAGCAACTGAATCTTCCTTCTCCACTTTAATCAGATCTGGACAAGATCTCTCTCTATAACTGCTATTACTTTTCACAAAGTCTTCAGGTTTGCTGCTCCCATCCTTCAGCACAAGCTTAGTGCCCAGAAATCCTGCCTTGGAGAAGAATAGCTGGGACTAAGCCCATTACCTGGTATTTGCAAAAGCTGGGAATTTAATTAAAAAACTTGACATTGTCCTCTTCTGTTTTGTTTTTGAAGATTACAGATATAAAAAGGATGAGCTGTTTAAAAGGCTGAAAGTGACTACTTTTGCCCAGCTGGTATGTATAGTTCCCTCTCTGGCCTCTGAAAGTTGTTATCTTTTATGAACAGCATTTTTCCTTTGTCTAAAGCTTTCTATGATGCAGCCTTAGTCTGTAATTCTTCAGTACTGGCTTCTTCCTGCCCTCACAGATTTCCCTTTATTAAAGCAAACCATTCAGGCCAATGATTTCAGAGTAGTCAAATGATTTTAGTTGCAAATTGACATTTGTAGTGACCCCGTCTTTGAAATTTTTTTTCCCTATTTTTTTGTCTGTTACCTTAAGAGGATCTTCAAGCCTCTTATGAAAGAAAAGGGCTGTGTAAAGTAGCATTCAAATCTGATCCCATCGAGCTTTGTGTCAAGTAGTCACAGCCTGAAGCCCTCCCTAATAGCGGGTTTAACTGCAGAGAATGGGAAAGTTGTGACTTCAAGGCTTTCTGCATATTTTTTTACTTAAAATCAAAATATTAAGAAATGGAAAATTTGATCTGTAAATAAAGAGCTGTGTGTTGCTTACATGTTGGTTCAAGAAAACTAGTGAAAACTAGAAAAAGACAAGCTGTCTTCAAAGGAGGGAAGGAAAGGGAAGGTTAAACCTGCGGGTATTGGAGTGGCTTTCTGCAGTCTCAGATCTTTAGTTCCCCTGGATTGTTAAGACCAGTCCAGTGACTCTCACTGGTGTGATGAACTGATTTAGTACGTGAATATCCCAGCTCTGCTCTCACAGACCAGTTAACCATGTGTGCTGTCAGCCAGTCTAGTGTATCCTCTGAAATGTTTCAGTGACTGAACTTCATAAAGGTCAGAAAATATTCTGGTATTTGATATTGCCAGCATGGCACATCTGTTTTTTCTTTATTCTAAGGTTGAGCATTCTTTTCTGTTCGTTTTTTTTTTTTTTTTTCCCTACAATTTCTGCTTAATAAAAGGACACACTTGCCATACAGGCATCATATATGCACTTGTATGTGACCTTGAAGTCCAGCAGAAGTTGCACTGAGTTAAATGTGGTTTGGCTTGAGGATTGTTTTTCCTTAAGCTGATCCCTGCTGTCTTTCATTGACATTGGTTCATGTATACCAAGGTATAGTTGCTTGCTTTTGTTTCCTGCAGGTCATCCAGGTTGCCTCTCTATCTGATGAAACCTTAGAAGTGACAAATGAGGAGATCCACAAGCTGGAAGGTAACAGTATTTATTGTAAGCACAAAGAGAAGGAGTTGTAGATCACTGTCGTATGGTGAACTGTGTCCTGACAGACAGAGCTGACTATTGAGCAAGTCTTTTAATCAGGGGGGAAGAATAACCTGTGGCCTGCAGGCATTCCACTTTGGGACCAGAAACACTCCTAAAACAGAAAGGCTTGCAGATAAGAAAGGCCTCTTGCTGCTGAGTTTGTTGTAGTAAGTCAGTAGACATCAAGAATCATGTTTTTCTTGCATTCATAAAATAAGATTTTGAGGCCTTAAAAATAATATGGCTCTTTATTATTTTTAATATGAGGCTCTCAGTAAGTCATCCTTATAAGAGGATGAAGATAAGGCTGTCTTTAAGAGACACACCTTCTTCTAAGAATAGAAACTGGGCTTTAAACCTGCTCGCTTGTTTCCTGCAGCGTTTTAACCCTTTGTACCCTGTTCTCTCCCCAGATGGTGATTCTGCTGCTCCGGATGCAGATGCTGAAGTCACAGCAGGGACAAACGGGAAGGGAAGCCCCGACGGGACACCGAGTCCAGTCCTGTTCATAAACAACACGGGAGCTGGGGAATCCTATCGGTCCACTCTGCAGAGGTGCCTGATAATAATACTCAGTTTTCTCCCTGTCTTAGCAAGACAGTTATTTTTATCCAGCCGATTATTTTAAATTGCTGCTAAGTGGTTTTATATTGTATTTCTCATTCAAGCCCAGCTCTGCAGGTCCAGGGATGCGAGCAAGAGAGAGGGTTGGCGGGTTTTCTTGTCTGAATGAGTTTGGTCTGAGGCTGTAATCCAGCACTGTGGCCACCAGATGATTGTCTAAATGGCTGACATGGGAATATGTCTGTGTGATTCTATCCAGCTCCCTGAGTTCAAGAATCCATGTTATGAGCTGCTCTGGGAAACTAATGTGCTTTACTGATGATCTTAACGGGTTGTCCCATGATTGAGAATAAGAGTCCAATTTTCAAACCCACTACATCGCCAGTCAAGGTCAGAGATATGAGGAAGACACTAAGAGGAAGCTTTGTCTCAGCCCTCCCCTTGCTGTATCTGTGCAAATGTTAACAGAAGACTTGAGACACAAGCCTGACAAGCTCGAGGATCGCGTATCAAAGCTTTTAGTTTAGTGACCACTGAGAGTATCTGGAGGTTTCATGTCCTGTATCCAATTTAGTGATGAAATGGAAATCCTCTGCGTGGCACTGACAGTGATTTACTGTGTCGAACTTGCTGAGATCTCAACGTTGGCAGCTTCTTAGAATTATTCTCCCTCACCTCAGAGTCACTGAAGACATTGAACAAAACTCCTGGATTTGACTGATCCAGAAGAGTACAGTATGTTCACGTAGCAAAGCTGTGCTCTGTTTATTTTTTAAACTCATAAAAATGAAATCAGTCTTTTACAATGTACTGGAAAGCCTGAAATAGAATCTCTCCATTTTTATGTGGTGTCTGGCTGGACAGGAACATAAACGGGCTATTGAAACAGTTGATGGAAAGTCACTCTGACCTTTTTTTTTTCTTTGTGCCATAACCTCCTCTTTCCTCTTGTAGTGTGATAAGTGGCGTTGGTGAACTGGATATAGAAAAGGACACTCCAAAACAAGTGGACACTCAGACTAAAGACATGCCTTATCCCGACTGCCCCTTCCTGCTTTTGGATGTACGAGACCGGGATGCCTACGACCAGTGTCACATTATTGGAGGTGAGGAGGCCAGAATCCCCCAGCAGCCCAGTGCCAACTGGGATCATATATTCAGCTCTTTGTGTCATTTTTCTGGCTTGCTTTATTTTTTCCCCCACGCTGGGACATCACTTGGGTGCAGAATGCTCTCAGCACTCATCCTGTGCACGCATCTTTCCTGGAAAATAGATGAGGGGACCAAGCCAATGTTAATCCCTTATTCAGTGGGTTTTCAGGTCTCTTGCACTCTAACAAGTCTATGTCAGTTGTATTACAGGTTGGGGTTTAGCTGCTGTATGACTTTTCTCTCTTTTTTTTTTTTTTTTTTTTTTTTTTTTTTTTTTTTTGTCCTCTGCAGCTTATTCCTACCCTATTGCAACGCTGTCTAGAACCATGAACCCCTATACAAATAATATTCTGGAATATGTATCCTTTACATATCAAATGCTGGAATAAAAAAAAACAAACAAACTGGGGGGGTGTAGGTGGGGGCTTGCAAAAATAATTGGAACTGTGACCGGGACAATGTTTAACCACCAAAATCTGGGGGTTTCAAGGAGGGTGGGAGGACAAGTCCTTTACACTGGCTGTGATTACCTGGCGTGGCTCCACTGCTGCCATCAGATCCTGGATTCTAGTTCTTCAGGGCTGTCAACACCTCTTGGCTCCAGTGGGAGCTGCCTGAATTTGGCTTTTCTTGGGAGTTTGGCTGCTGGAAGGCAAAGCCTTATTACTTGGGCACCTGTCCCCTGCTGTTGCTGGAGCACTGGGCTTCTTGAGGGATGCGTTGATCAAATCCCTTCACTTCCTCTCAGCACATTGATGAGGATTGGCTTTTCTCTGGAGGAGAGAAAGAGGATTATTAGCTAAAATTAGGCTGATAAGTTCCCAGGTTGTTAGATTGTGAGGGCTGCAGGGGAGAGGGGAGGTTGTACACAAAGGTGCTTCTTGCCTGTTACTAACCAGTCTTCAGTGAGTAAAAAACTGGCTGATGGCTGGGCCCAAAGGGCTGTGGTGAACAGAGTTAACTCCAGCTGGTGGCCGGTCACAAGTGGTGTCCCCCAGGGCTGGGTGCTGGGGCCACTCCTGTTTAACATCTTTATTGATGACCTAGAGGAGGGATCAAGTGCACCCTCAGTGAGTTTGCAGAGGACACCCAGTTGAATGGGAGTGTTGGTCTGCTCGAGGGTGGGGAGGCTCTGCAGAGAGACCTGG
>NW_020799092.1:81004139-81023665 GCF_003259725.1 Athene cunicularia
CCAGCGCCAGGCCCCGAGGGAATGGCCTCAAGCTGCCCAGGGCAGGGTCAGGCTGGCTCTGAGGAAGGATTTCTGTGCAGAAGGGGCTGTTGGGCGTTGGAATGGGCTGCCCAGGGCAGGGGGGAGTCCCCGGGATCCCTGGAGGGGTTGAAGAGTCGGGCTGAGCCAGCGCTGAGGGATCTGGGGGAGTTGGGAACGGTCAGGGGGAGGGTCATGGTGGGGCTGGAGGAGCCTCAAGGGCTTTTCCAACCCAGATGATTTTGTGATCCTGGGCTGATCCCACCTGACTTTTCCAGCAAGACCGGTGCTCACAGCCCCATGTCTATGTTTTGGGGCCATCTCACCAGTTCCTGGTGGTCAGGTGCAGGTGCTGTCTTGTAGCCGTAGGGGAACATGAGCATCTGGGAGTAGCTGTGGATGGAGATGACCGATTTGACATTCCCGTGGCCGCGGATGAAGTCCACGATGGCTTTTACTTCTCTCTCGGAGTGGGCGTACGGGCCGTGGTAGGTCTCGGAGCAGGGATTGCTGCTGGAGCCAGAGCCTGGGGCATGGCAGAGGAGGCACCATGCAGAGAGGCTGCCCCCGGGAAGGGTTTCTAACCCCCTCCCCCCCAAGTTTCTCCCCTCTAGAAGGAAGTTTTGATGCTTTGAGGCACAAGCATTGCCCAGGGTGGGGACGTGGTGGCCCAGCTCTCACCTCCGAATCCAGCGTCCCAGTTCCGGTTGGGGTCCACGCCGACGCAGGAGGAGCCGGCGTTGATGGACCTCGTCTTGCGCCACATGCGGTTCTAAGAGCAGAGGGAGGGGGAGCGAGACCACTGTGGGGCTGTGAATCCCACCCCCTCGGGGGGGACAGCTGGTCCCCTCCTGCCCAAGCATCTCCAGGGATGGCAGGAAACCACCCCCACCCCCTCACTGTCCCACGTGGGAAGGAACATCCCTCCCCAACTCAAAAAACGTGGCCAGTGACAAGCGTTAGGACAGGTTCCACCCCCCCAGCAGAGTTCCTGCACTCACGGAGCTGTGGGTGAAGGCGAAGCCGTCGGGGTTGGTGACAATCTCAAAGAAGATGTCCATGCTGTCCAGGATGGCGGTGATGGAGGGGTCCCGGCCGTACTCCGTGGCGATCTGCACAGGGAGGGGGGTGAGAGCGGCGTCGGTGCCCCTCGGGGATGAGGGATGTAACCGAGTGGCACCGTGGGGAGGTGTTAAAAAAAGGACTGGGGTAAGATTTGAGGGTCCCACGTTCCCAGGGCACGTGGTTACCTTGTTGGCCGTCCAGATGCCGGTGGCTTGGGTGATCCATTCCCGCGAGTGGATGCCCGTGTCCAGCCAGATGGCCGGCCGCTTCGACCCCCCGGTGCTGAACTGGACAGGGAGTGGGGGGATGTCAGCCCCGTGCCCTCCCAGGGCTGGGCAAAACGAGGGTGCCCCACCCCGTACCCACCTTCAGCACATAGAGGGGCCTGTTCTCGTAGCTTTGCCCGATCTGGATCTTGCTAACGAGGCTGGGATGATCGTCCACCAGCGTGTCCATCCAGTTGTAGATCTGAAAGGAGGAGCTGCTGGGTCATGAGGCTCACCCTGGCTTTTTTTGTTGGTTTTCTGTTTGGTTTTTAGGGTATCCAGCAACCAGATGCAACACGCAGAGCTTCCCTGGAGAAGAACCTGGTGCTTCCCTGGAGAAGACCAGGTGCTTGGACCTCTGTGCGAACAGGGAGGAGCACGTCACAAAGGTTTTTGCAAAAGCTGTGAGGGGAAAAAAAAATCTCTGAGATCACCCCAAACCATCACAGCCTCAATCAGCCACCCACTGGGCTCCACGCACAGGGTTTGTCCTCCAAAATGAAGTTGAAGATGTCTTCCAGCGAGGTGGGGAGATGCCAGGGGAGGCCATGCTGCACGTGGAGGGATGCTCGGTCTCCTGGCTCAGCTAAAACCTTCACCCAAGGAGGAGAAACGTGTCCCGGGGGGGGGTCTCACCTGCCACCACGAACGTCACCACATGGATGCAACCATGGCACAGGCTGAGCGTGACGCCAGCGAGACAAAATGAATGTTCAGCAGAGCAAAAAGTACCTCATCTAGCGTGTGGTAGGAGGCAAAATCAAACGTGCTGGTGCTTCTCTCCATCCTCCTAGACTTCATCATGTTTTTCTTTTCCTCATCCAATAATTCCTATTGCGGAGGGAAAAAAACAAAACATCAAACAGGCTGGAAGGAGCAGGGGGTTGGGGTTTTCTTCCATCTCCTCATGGTTTCCAACTTTTTAGACCTTCTCTTGGAACTGAACTGCAGGAGCTCATCCCGCTCCCCGCTGCAGCCCTTACCTGCACGTCCTCGATCATGATGCTGTAGGAGATTCTATTGGACTCCAGGAAGATTTTGACTGCTTGGAGGCTGTGGAAGGGCACCCGCAGGTCGGCTGGGTGGCCGGGTCGGGTGGGGTGACGCCAAAAGTCAACCTGGTGTGAAGGAGAGGAGAGAGTTTGGCCTCGTCTCGTGCTGCTGCTCATCCACTGAGCTCCCCAGGACCAAGACGGGGCTTGTAAGTCTCCCATGAGGGATCTGAAATGATCTTTGGGCAAGTTTTGGGACATGCAGGGCTACCAGGATGGGTCGGGGTCCCTCTGCCTCACTCAGTGGAGCTTCCACAGAAACATCCTTCAGCTTGTTGGCTGCAAACGTCCCTCTGACTGACGAGTACTTGTGATTGGAGCAGATGTGGCAAGACACCGAGGTCACTGCACGCCCGGTTTGCTCTTTGATTTGATAGAGGTAACTCCTGACATCAGCTTTGTACCACCGGTCCCTCTCCTGCTGCTCCCACTGCTTAAATTTATCACCAGGATTCACCCCACACATCAAGCAAGGTGAACACCGCTGGAGCAGAGTTGTAATTATGTCACCTGAGACCCAAAAAATGCAATGACATTTTAGATCTGCATGCTCAGCCTGCGTACGACGATGCTGCCAGTGGCCAGGGCGTTCTTGCTTCGTTTGAAACAGGAGAGCTGAGCTCAAGGTGCCCCAAGCTAAATATTATATCGTGATAAATTACACGTAGCCAAAATGGGAAGGAAAATTGGATGGGAGGTCAAAAGGAGGGAGCCCTGGATGTCACCAGGGTCTCTGTTGTAGAGCGGGGCACACGCGAGGCCCCGTTGCGGCTCACCTGCAGCTCCGCCCGCTCGCCCAGCCCCCTGAGCAGGGTGATCTGCTCCTCCTCGCTGGCCATGACACGGAGGACCTGGTCCCTGCGGGGAGGCAGAGCCGTCAGCGCCTGCGGGAGGGCTCCCGGCCCCGGGGATGGGAGCTGAGCCTCCAGGGCCCATCACGAGCCCATCACGGGTGGAGGCTGCGAAAGGTCTGCGCTGGCTCAGTTGGGTTGGAGAGTGCATCAGTTGGTGGAGGTTTGGTGGCGAGAGTGAAAAACGCAAGTTTAGAACAGCCACGATGGGGAAAAAGAGCAAGTGCCACAGAGCCCGAGGTGGTCTCCATCCTTCCTCTGATCACAAGAGCTCCCCAAATGTTAGGAAATATCTGATATATCAATACCTTCTGTCAATTTATCAATATCGAATATCTTGAGATTTATATAAATATATATTTATATATCCTGCTGATATGTAAATATCGAATGTATAGATATATAAAAATATCTAACAACAGATATGAAAATATCTATCAATATATCAATATAAGATATATAAAGATATATATCTCTAATATATTGATATCTTCTGTCAAAATAGAAATATAAATATCTAATATAAATATATATCGATACGTAGAAAATATCAATATCTTCTGTCAGTATATAAATAGATATCGATACGTATAAAAATATCTAATATATTGATGTCTTCTGTGGATATATAAATATCTAATATATCAATATAGATGAAAATAGTATATTGATTTCTGTTGGTATAGAAATATCTAATATATTGATATATATGGAAATATTTAAGATATCGATATCTTGTCAATATAGAAATATCTAATATATCAATAAATAGAGAAATATCTAGTATATTGATATCTTCTGTTGATATATAAATAATATGTCGATATATATGAAAATATTTAAGATATCGATATCTTGTCAATACAGAAATATCCAATATATCAATATAGAGAGAAATATCTAATATTTTTATATCTTCTGTTGAGATATAAATATGTATTGATATATAACTATCTACTATATTGATTTATATATGCAAATATCTAAGGTATCGATATCTTCCCTGCCTCAGCCGGGCTGGGCTCGCCCAGGGCTGGCCGGGAAGGCAATGCTCTCCCGCGGCAGCGAGGTCTCCCCAGCTTGGGCCAGTCCTTCCCCTGGCAAAGCTCCGGGTGCTGCTCTCGGGCTTTGAGCACCCCCAAAGCTGGGCTGAAACCACATCCTTCCCGCTGTCCCCACAGCGAAAGCTGCCGCGTTTCCCTCCTTCGGGATGTCACCCAGTGGAGAGCGGACGGGGCCGGGTGTCTCCCGCCCCGGGTTCCCGATCAGGATGTTGTCCCCCCTCCACCCCCCAGCCCCCCCGGTGCTTTCGGCAGGACTCACCCCACAAAAAGCTGCTCGCTGCGGGCAGCTGCCGCCAGGGCGGCGAAGAGCAGGAGGATCTTCATGGCGAGTGGATGCAGAGGAGCCTCGGCCCCTGAGGGCATCTCTAACCCCCCTATATAGTGCTGCGGGGGCACCCCTGGGCCTTCTCACCAAGGCCACATCTGCCGTCCCCGCGGAGCCGGCAGCAGCAAACTGATAAACCGGGAACGGCTCCCGCGAGCCCAAATGTTTGTTTTATTTGGCGAAGTCAATAAAAGAGCAGCCAAATTAGGGAGGATCTGATAACATCTGGGGTCCTGCCGCGGGCAGCCGGGGAGGCTGCGTGACCAAGGTTGGCGCGAGGCGTCGTGGTCACGGTCACCACCCAACCCACGGTCGGAGGACCCCAGAGTACACACCGACACGGCGCTTTGTTTCCATGAATTTCTTTATTAGAGATGACTGTTAAGAAGTCAGTTATAATTATGATTAGCAAAGCAAGTGTCTATTACATGTTGCTACAAAATTACTAGCAGCAAAGCAAGTATATATACATATATATTTATGATTAATTACTTCTACACCCACCTATCTACATACAAAATTCAAAATATTCCAATTACCACCAGCGCCATTCCTCAAACCTCTCCCAGGAGTGGGGCCAGTTGACGACAGACAAAGCCTCACTTCAGAGACAACAGGCATCATGCAGCCCCGCGCCCCCGGCGAGGACGGTCACCTGGGGGTAACGCTCAGAGAAAGAGGGGCTTCGTTTTGGGGTCGGAAGCGAGGTATTTTGATGTCTTCCGTGTCGCTACATGAGTGGGCGCAGGACGGCGGCTCCTGGAGCAGCCGTTGCTGATTTCTGCTGTCGCAGGTCAGGTGGTTATAGTGGTTTCTTTGTTCCGTAGGTTATAGCAGAGTCTTTGTTCCGCAGGTCATAGCAGTGCCTTTGTCGGGTGCTTATCTACGATGCCTCCGCGCTCGTCAAGGATGCTCCGGGTTCCTGGGCCGGGTTCCCGGGCTGGCAGACATCATCTCGGTCAGTATTTTAGCAGATATTTGGTTTGTGGTTTTGGTTGTTTTTTTTTTTCCCCATTAAAGTCAGGTTGTCTTTCTGGTGGCACTGACAGCGGGGTCTGCAGGTGCTGCGGTCGGGGGCCTGTCACAGTTTTCTAACGTGAACGTGGTGCCGGGGATCCTCCTCTCTGCGTGGCAGGAGGGCTGTGTCCGACCTCCTGGCTGAAGCAAGGCCAAGCTCTGGGGGCAGACCAGGTCCCTCTGCGCTGGGTTTTGGAGTCCTCCGAGGATGGAGGCTCCTCAAGCCCTCAGCGATGTGTCCATCGATGTTTTTCACTCTGGTGGAAAAGTGTTTTCCTGCACCCAGCCTGGCTCACTCTTGGTTCAGCTGATGCCGCAGCAAAGAGCTTGGCTGTGTTTTCTCAGCCGCCTTGTAGGGATGGGAGGGCCCCTGTTAGGTTCCTCGGGCCCATCTCCCTCAGCATCCCACCGTGGGACACTCCCATCCCTCTTGGTGGGGACTTGCTCCGGGCCTTTTCAGTGGCAGGGGTCCAAAATCTGGCTCCAGCCATCACCAAGCCCCCACACTGGCTGCACGTGGCCTCAAGTCCACAAACGGTTGGACAAAGCTTCAAAGCCACGGGTCTACAACCCCGGCCGAGGCTCCTCGGGCTCTGCAGCTCCTGCCCACTGCTCACAGGCGGCAACGGGTCAGCCAGGTCCCCGAGCCAGCCGCGTGCCCTCCCCGTCAGCAGGGTTTTCCCAGGGGTGGTTTTGGCCCTTTCAGAAGGGTCAGTTTGAGAAGCAGGTGCCACCAAACAGGGCCAAGAGGGGAGAAAATGGGCTGCCCCGCACCCCAAAACGCCTAGACTTAACCCAAAACTAAACCCACCTTCACCTTCCCGCCCCAGCCAACAGCCCTGTGGCCTTTGAGTCTGAACTAATATTTTACTGGCTGCATCAGGTGTGTGTGCTCTGAGGCGGAGCTGACAGAGCAGTGGGTAACTCCCCAGCTGCTGGGGGCAGCACAGGACACAGTGATAAACGCGTTTTAGACTCAATGTTGACCGCAACAGCAACAGGGATTGCTGATCTCATTAATCTCTGTGTGCACACCCCGAGCTGTGTGTGCTTAATCCCCAAGAAATTAGCAGGTGGAACGAGAGGAGGGAGGCAGGTTCTTGAGGGATGGGGATAGGCTGTGCTGGGGGAGAGCAGGCATCCTCCCACCACCATCCTCCCTCTAACTGTGCCCACTGGGCACAGCTGGGAGGGAAAAAAAGGGCAGGACAAATATATTAGACCAGGAGACCCCCACCTCCCACCAGCGGCTGAGGACTTGGCAGCATCTTGAGGCTCATTAAAGGAAATTAAATTAATCAGTCTCACAGCCTAGGTTATGCTGCTTAACATCAGACCTTCCACAGCAGCATGTTCTGCCCCCAGAAGCTCTGGCAGAGTCCCCACGTAAAAAAAAAAAAAAAAAAAAAAAGAAATTCTTGCCTGGACAGAAATTCCTCCCTTCCTCTAGACAGCCAACGGGCACTACCAGAGCGTAAGGTGGGCTCTTCCTCGTCCCTGTTCCTACTGTGGTTTGTTGAGACAGACCACAACCGTGTCTTAAAATAATCTGTGGGGTCAACCACATACATCGAGAGGCAGCAAACAAGACGAGTGTTAAAAGTTTTTTATGTGCAGACACGTAGCACTGTAGGAGGAAAGCACAGAGGGGTTTTATTCAGCCGGGTGCCGTATCGTTACAGCCGTCCAAGCACGCCAAGGGAGGAGGATTTATGGGGTTGCAGCTCCAGCTGATTCCCACCCCAGCTCTTAGTACGAATTGTCTCGCACGTGCTCCATGATTGTTTTCAGACCCAGCCAGGTCTCCTCGGCAGTTGGGATAATTTGGCTGGCCGGCAGGAGGAAACCGTAGCGACCCGTGTCTCGCAGCTCGAAGGCGAAAGAGTATTTGATGCCGTAATCGTAGCTCCAGTCAATGCTGCCTCCACTGGCTTGGTCTGCAAGAGAAGAGCCAAAGAGCCGGAGGGTGAACGGAGGCTTGATTTGGGTCCTGCTGCCCTGCTTTTTATAGCCACGAGGGACAAGTGTTAGGTTTTTATGTGAACGCTCAGCTCCGATGTTTGTTTGGCGGTGTCACTGCTGCCAAGAGGGAGAGCCCTTGGCAGGGGGACAGGGACTGTTCACAGAATCCCAGAATCATCTGGGTTGGAAAAGCCCTTGAACATCCTCCAGTCCACGGATGGGGACTCCCCCCCTGCCCTGGGCAGCCCATTCCAACGCCCAACAGCCCCTTCTGCACAGAAATCCTTCCTCAGAGCCAGCCTGACCCTGCCCTGGGCAGCTTGAGGCCATTCCCTCGGGGCCTGGCGCTGGCTCCTTGGCTCCAGAGACTCATCCCAGCGGGTTCTGTATCTGATCACCCAGTGGTTTATCTCACCCACTGTCTCATCAAGAGAAAGTTCAAGAGATACCAGAAAATCCCAAGGAAGTGGGAAATCTCCCAATAGTCAGCAATCAGCTTTGTGCTGATGTAACGGGTGGTTGTGGAGAAAACAGAGCCAGACTCTTCTTGGAGCTGGGCAAAAGGACGAGTGGCACCAAACAAATTGCCACACAGGGGAAAATTGTGGTTGGATATTGGGGAAAAAGAAAATCCCGTTGGGAAATTTTGGGGTGGGCTCGAAGAAGCTGTGGGATTTGTCTTTAGAAATAGCAAACCAAATCAAAACAATTAACCAAAGCTCATCTGAGCAAAGCCCTAAACAACCTAATCCAGCTTTAAATTCAGCTCTGACTCCACAGCCTGCCTGCTTTCGGCAGCGGCTAGACTAGAGACCTCCAGAGGTCTGTGACATTTGAATTACCATCATGAGATCCTTATCGCCTCAAAGATGTTGTCACAGCTGTGATGCAAAGGAAAGGAAAATATGGATGAGCAAAGAGGGCTGAGAAGGGGTGGGGACAGCACGTGGTCGCATACGACCGAGGTTTCTCTTTTAACAGCGTGGCATTGCACCGGGATTTTCTTCACTCTCGTGGATGGTTAGTTATGGACGGCAGAGTTTAGCCTCTTGTTTTTTATCCTGATATCTCACTGTAATCCTTGAGTATAAAAAGCCAGCTGGACAGAGCAGAGGAAGCTAAAGCCAAGGCAGTTCGTCTCACCAGCTCGGCGTGGTCTGCAGGTTCCGTGCACTTATAGCCATAGGGGTACATCAGAAGCTGAGAGTAGCTGTGGAGCGTGAGGAACGCCCGGATGTTCCCATGATTCTTAATAAAGTTGACAACGGATCTAACTTCCACCTCTGAGTTGGCACTGGGCCCACGGTAAGAGTCAGAACAGGGATTATTACTGGCTCCAGGACCTGTTGGTGCAAAGAGGGAACAAAGGCAAACCTGTAAGAACTGGCGTTCACGAAAGGTCAGAGCAGAGCAACACAAAGCCAGGCTTTCCTAAGAACAGGTCTTCAGCCAAAGGCAAGGCCTTAAATGCTGATAAATGCTCAAAGAACAGCGACGAAGCATGAATACTCAAGGAAAGAACTTCTACACATTACTGCCTTCATCTTGTGCTCACTGGCAATTAATCCATACAAAATTATCTTGACAAAAGACAGCCACCATCCTATTTGACCATTTTCTTTCTGACCCCCTTATATTAAGGCAGCTGCTGGTCCTATGTAACAGGATCCAATCAGGTGAAAGGGCACTTCCTTCTTAGCGACAGCCAGAATCCAGAAACTTTCTTCCTACCTCCAAAACCTGCATCCCAGTTCCTGTTTGGATCAACTCCAATACACACGCTGCCTTGGTTCTTGGAGCGGGTCTTCCGCCACATGCGATTCTACAACAAACACACACAATGGCTTTGAAAAGGAGCAAATCTGGGTCCTTGCATTAAAACTGCTCCCCAGAAATAGTTGCCGTTCACCAGGAAGCGATCCTAGGCGCAAGCCTGAGATTATTTCTGATGGGCTGTCTGCCAAGATGGGCCAATGGACAGAAATCAAAGGGCTGGTGAATTTACAGGGGGTTAAGATGGGTTGGACAATTAGTATCTTTGGCTGCCCAAATTAGTATTTTTTGTAACTCCTTCATACAGCATTAAGAAATGGACTTTGAGAGCGTACATCCCTAGCATTTATTATTCACTTGGAAGAGCATGACAGCTTTCTAAACCAGTTTAGACACAGAGCATGCCTACTCACTGTGGTGTGAGTGAATACGTATCCATCAGGGTTTGTGACTGTCAGCAGAAAAATGTCCATTTTGTTCAGCAGAGAGGTGATGGATGGATCCTTCCCGTAGTCGGAGGCAATCTAAGCAGAGACACACTCTGATTATCAGCAGATTTCTTTCCTGCATGCTTACGTTCTAACAACCAGGTACAGAGGCAAGTCTGGCTTTTGGGGCAGGAAAACAAGAAGCATCAATTATCTGCTGGCCATAACTGTTCCTCGTTAGACTTCAAGCTTGGAGAGAGCAATGAATCTGTTTTATTATTTTATTCTAAAGACAGGAAGTCATTGGGAGAGGGCAACAAAATTTTCTCCTGCGTGTCCCAGAGAATGGGCAAAGGTCGGCACTAAGATTGAGGTGAATTAGCTAGGTTGGGAACATAAACCGTGCTGCACTTCTTGTGGCCTCATCATTTTCAGCAGAATGTAAATGCTCATTTACACAGAGCTGGAAGTTTGGGCACTTTTGTGGAAGGTAAGCAACCACACAGGGTTTGCCTGTGTTGGCAGACCAAAGCAGCAAACTAATCTCAAAGTCCTGGGTTATTTGTATAACTATCAGCCCTGCAGTCCTCAATAATTTCACCTGGACTAGTACATTCTGTCTACCTAAGCTTCTCCCAGCTGCTCTAACAACACACAGCAATTTTCAATTCTTTGTCCTGGCAACTGCCATATTCTCTCTGGAGCTGGCTGTGTTTTAAGAGGGGTGAAGGAGAGTTAGCAGAGCTGGTTAAACGCATACAGGTGTGATATACTTTTAAATTGTCAGAGGCATTGCTAAGATTAAAAAAAAAGAAAATGAATCACTGCTGAAGCGACCTTTCTAGCTATCCATATCGCACTCGCTTGGGTGACCCACTCTCGGGAATGGATGCCGGCATCTAGCCAGATTGCGGGACGGTTGCTTCCTCCAGTGCTGAACTGTCAAAGAAAACAGAAAGTTTTAAAACTCCCACTGATGCCTTTTAGTCAAGAACATCCTGTGTAGAGTGGGATGCTTTGGACCAAATTGTGCTGTATCTGTAATGCACATGTATATTAGCACATGTCTACATACAGGCAGGCACAGGTTCTGTGATCTATGCTGTACCTTGAGCACATACAGAGGCCGTTTTTCATAGGATTGCCCGATCTGGAGCTTACTGATGATGTTGCTGTACTCAGACACAAGATGATCCAGCTCTGCATAAATCTGAAAAGAAAAGTCATGGTACCATTTACATGTGTGTATCGTACCACCCAGAACAACTGTAGGACCTGATGAAAACTACTTTTCTCTCCTTTTGCCTTCGTTACTGTGATCCCTTCAAAGCCCCATCCCACCTTACGTCGGTGTAGGCAGTGCTGTTCCTAATGTCACAAAGAAAAGGAAGCACCGCCGTATCATCAAGATCTACTTATTTCAGGAAGAAGTTCAAAACCCTCTTTAAGAACTTCTGGTAATAAAAATACCTTACCCTCTGCTCTGCTTGATAGCTACCGGCTTCCTGTATTTCCCTACTTCAAGATTAATTTATTTCTCAATTTCTTTTGAGGGTTTTAGGAAGGGTTTTGGCAGAACTCTGCAGAAGAGTTTATAAAAACACATTGACCAACACTTGCCTGTTCCAACACCATCAGGGAGAGCACTGGTTCGTTATACTGACCACACAATTAATACATTTAAAAACAAAATCATGGGCAAAAGAAGCTGGAAATACATTTTATATCCTAATATAGGATGTTTAATTGAAGACAGCATGAAAAAAGGGCAGCAAAAAGAATCCTCTTCCCCCAGAGCTGAGGCACTCA
Organism: Athene cunicularia; assembly: GCF_003259725.1. NCBI lineage: Eukaryota > Metazoa > Chordata > Aves > Strigiformes > Strigidae > Athene > Athene cunicularia. The sequence goes on from NW_020799092.1 coordinate 81,015,770, forward strand.
CAGAATCCAGAGAGTGGTAAGTTCCATAGTTGAAGCTGTTGCTGCTGCGATCCCTCTGTTGATTGTAGGCCATATCTTCCTTTTCTTTATCAAGAACAACCTAAAAGAAGCCATTCAAATGTTGAGAAAAGCCTCCTTAATTTGCAAACTGCTGACCAGATGTTTATCTTCAATAACAAAATGGTGGTGGTGCTGCATACTGGCTTCAGCCCCAAACTTCCCACAGCCCTAAAGCAAACTGATGCTTCTGCCGAATGTAACTGTAGCAAAGTGGGCAAGAATACCAGAGTTTAAATGGTCAGCACTGGGTTTTAAACACTTCTTAAGATGAACAAGAATAGTGTTGGAAAGCTTTGAGGGGGAAATAAAAAAAGCAGCGTTTCTGCTGACTTTAGATGCTATTACTGTTCATGAAGAAACGCTGCATTAGTGCCCTAAGTGGGTGTCTTTTCTCTCACACGGTGTTGTACAGTTCTCTCAGATTATGATCCTGAACTACTCTTCACAGTTTACTGAATTATGAGTAGCATTAGCACTGTGATTCCCAAACGTTTGGGGCCAAAAGACCACACAAAGTTCCTCAGGGCTTATTAGAAGAGCCCCGTGGAGCAGATGAGTTTACTGATGTCACTATTCACCATGGTTTCAGAGAGCATCTGCAGATCTCCACAGCTTCCCAGTGCAGCTGTGATCCACAGATCATCTCTCAGAAATTAATCCACAGACTACAAAAGTAAGGGCAGGACCTCATGGACAGGAGAGTATAGAAGAGTCCGTGTTAATGAAAGAGGCCAGACTGTGAATCAGGATTTGTTTCCAAAGAATATAAAAGCTAAATACGTGCCAATGGCATTGCCTACCTGCAGGTCTTCGATCAGGATGGAGTACTCAATGCCATGGGACTCCAGGAAGGCTTTGACTTCTTGGAGGCTGTTAGCGGGGATTCGCACATCCACGGGGAGCATAGGGGTGGAGGGATTTATCCAGAAATCAAGCTGAAAAAGAGAAAGGAAAATGGATTTGGTTTAGGGAAAGCGTTCTGCAAACAGCTCTTCTAAAGCTTTAGAAATGCTGATTTCCCCCAAATGGAATGACTCCTGCAGCATTGCACCCCGCCATGCGTACAGCGCGCTCCATTCTTCAGCGTGGCCTCACCACAACCTTGTACCAGTTAACATGACAAACCCACCAAAAAAAAAAAAAAAAAAAAAAGTCAGCATTTCCACCAACTTCAGAACTTCAGTCATACAAGCAAGAGGAAGTTTTAGTCTTCTGTAATGATTATTTTACTCTTCTCCCTTTTACCAGAAATAGTTTCAAGAAAAGCTTTGTATTACGGTATTAGACAGTATGAAAGCTGTTGGGTTTATTTCTCCTTTGGTAGGGCTTTTCTAAATTTTCATTTCTATACTATTCAAATCAATATTTTTAAAGAAAGTGGTAATAAAAATTCTCACCAATGACAATAAGAACAATAATAACATAGAATTTTATAGTGTCTTTTGCTGTTTCAATACAGTGTAGACTAATAAATTCCTCCCACAACGCTGAGAGACAAGAACGAAAACATTAGCATCCCCACTTTAAAGACAAGCTTTTTCATACTAAGATTAAGAGCAGATCAGTTCAAATGTGATTGTAAACCCAGCAGGAAAAATATTTTTAATGTAATTGCAGGCACTCCTGAATACCAGGGTGCTACTAGAACTGGCAGATCAAACTCCAAGTATTGACACAGCAAATTTATTTATGGCAGCTGCCACAAAATGGTACGAACCTTTCAAATGTGATGCAAAGTCCTACCCTGAAAAGCCCCACCCCAGTCTGAAACGTTAAAAAAAAAATGGTCTCTGTGGTAATAACATACCTCCAGGTGTTCAAGTGATTCCAGCAGCTGTAACTCCTTAACTTCCTCCTCATTTCTTGTCTTGATTCGGAGAACCTGGTGCCTGCAATAAATCAGTAACTCTTCAGAAACAGTCTCAGACAGGGCTCTGGTTGAACAAGCTCATTATTGAGATGATGAATGTGGTGGGTAGTTACTTGGATGTTACCATATGGGCTTCTTCAATGCAGCTGACTTCATGTCACACAAGAGTTCTACCAACCACCTGCAGGGCCGGCCTGCTCTTTGTGCACTAGGTTAGTAACTAGTTAAATGGCAACTTTTAAGATTTCATCATAACCAAGACATCAAGTGGATGAGTTTTTAATTGCTTACAAGGATCAGTCTTGAATCAACGAGTTATTTTTTTGTCAACAGCTTACAGAAAGAAATATTCTGGTTGAGTTTGCAAACGCTGTATAGTAGGGACCACTGTACAACAAAGAAAACCAGCTCTTAAATACGGATTAACTTCACCTTTCTTCGGATTAATCAAAGACTGTTGACAAACTTCCCTGTGTTGTCAGAAGGTGATAGCATCAGAGGGTGGCTTGCACCATTCCAGGTGCAATGAATCACCGTCTGGAAGTACCTCACTCTGCTGGTTACAGAGATAACCTCGGCGATTAACTCAGACCGTGCGTTGTACGACGTACAGTGATCACAACGTACAGTCTCTACGTGGTTTATAGATCACTAAAAACATATATCCCCTTCACATACACGATGTTCCAGGCTGCTTGGTGAAACAGGTACAAGCAAACAGTTCCACGAGGACAGGCTGATCTAACTGCAGCCTACAACTGCTTGAAGGGGAGTTACAAAAAAAAAAAAAAAAGACAATCTCTTCTCTACGGGGGTAGATGATAACAAGGGGAAACAGCTCCATGCCCTGTGCTGAGCAGGAGGGTGGATGAAAACTTCTGGAGGTCTCTTCCACCTAATGCTTTCACGAAATGACAAAAGGGTCTACAAACTGTAAGTGTATGCAACAGTTGGGGGACAGAAGATCCTATCCTGGAGAACCAAGGGGGATTCTGGAGGAAACCTGGGAGCCACAAGGAATAATCAGTCGGAAGTACAGCCCGGGATCAATGTTGTCAACACAAGCATGGATGTGCTCCTTAGCTGTATAGCCTGGCTTATGCAAGTGAGCTGAGCTTAACGCTGCATTTACAACCGACATTTTGTGGTTAAAGAATTTGGTGTGTTTGTTTTCATTCTCTTCCTTCGGCATCTGCCTTTGGCCACTGTTGGAGCCAGAGCAAAAGTCCACTGAGTCCCATATTCTGACGTGGCCCAGCTGCTCTGCTGGCACCCACTGCAAACAGTGCTGAAAAATGGAGACAACTCAGAGCAAATCGACATGAATAACTGCAGAACTGGAAAACACATCTTAAGGCAGGGTAAACAAGGGACTTGGCATATGAGCTCAGTTATGTGTGTGTTTATTTACTAGCGTGGCCTCAGCTGCTGAGCAGAGACAGTCATTAATACGAGGTTCTTGAGTCAGGCCAGCTGAGGTATAAGACTCTTGTTGAACCAAGTTAAATCAACACTGAAGGCACTTTACCATATTAATAATTTATCATTGGATTCTCCACCACCATAAACTTTATTTCTGAACTGGATTCTTCTGTAAAGAGGAGATGAGGCTCATTAACCACGGCTACTGGACACTACTGACTAATGAATTCACAATAATCCAGTCTACATTATGCCAGAGCCCAGATTAAATGATCAAAATAACTTCTCCTGGCTTTACAAATCCTAGGGTTTTAGAATATTATGTGTATTATTTCTTAATCCTAATCCTTACACCTTCAGATGTATTTAGAAAGGCTGTGAAGACAATTGATCATCTAAAGAGAAATAAGAATCTTCAAAACCAAAGGGAAGCTAGTGGCCTTTCTGATCCAAGGCCAGGTTCTGGTCTGTCAGCTCTTCTTTGTGCCAGACCAGATCTGTCTATCTGAACACTCAAGATTTGCAGCAAGGTTCAGCTCTGGATCAAGGCTTGAGAATGCTCCCTAGGTACAGCCAAAGCCAAGACAAAGCTTTGGTGAACATGAATTTAGGGGCTCAAGTCCACAGCAAGACCCTTCTCCTTAGAAAACCCAAATGAAAGTAGAGAAGGGTTCCCTCTCTAGCAATGACAAGTGGTGTCCTCAGGGGCTGGGACCAGTTTAACATCTTTGTTGGGGACATGGACAGTGGGATCGAGGCACCCTCAGCGAGTCCCCTGATGGCACCGAGCTGTGTGCTGTGGTGACACGCTGAGGGAACGATCCATCCAGAGGGACCTGGACAGGCTGGAGAGGGGGAACATGCAAACTCCATACAGTTCAACGAGGGCAAGGTCCTGCCCATGGGTTGGGACAGTCCCAAGCACAAACCCAGGCTGGGCGAGGAGGGGATGGAGAGCAGCCCCCAGGAGAAGGACTTGGGGGGTGGAAAACTGCCTGTGAGCCACCAATGTGTGCTGGCAGCCCAGAAAGCCAACTGTGCCCTAGGCTGCACCCAGAGCAGGGTGGGCACAGGGCCAGGGGGGGATTCTCCCCTCTGCTCTGCTCTGGGAGACCCCCCTGCAGGGCTGGGTCCAGCTCTGGGGCACCAACAGCAGAAGGACACGGACCTGCTCCAGCGGGGCCAGAGGAGGCCACGGAGATGCTGGGGGGGCTGGAGCCCCCCTGTGAGGACAGGCTGGGAGAGTTGGGGGGTTCAGCTGGAGAAGAGAAGGCTCCGGGGAGACCTTAGAGCGGCCCCCCAGGGCTGAAAGGGGCTGCGGGAAAGCGGGGGGGCTCCTGCTCAGGGAGGAGGGATAGGTTGAGGGGGAACGGGGTTAAACGGACAGAGGGGAGATTTAGATGAGATCTAAGGGAGAAATTGTTCCCTGTGAGGGGGGTGAGGCCCTGGCACAGGCTGCCCAGAGAAGCTGTGGCTGCCCCCTCCCTGGAAGGGTTCAAGGCCAGGCTGGACGGGGCTTTGGGCAACCTGGGCTAGTGGAAGGTGGCCCTGCCCAGGGCAGGGGGTTGGACTAGATGGGCTTTAAGGTTCCTTCCAACCCAAACCATTCTCTATGATTCCTTCAAATACTGGAGTACCAAAGCAACAAGACAAAGTCAGCCATAAAAAGCAAAGAATGTGCCCCAAGCAGATTTTGTAAAGTTAAGATCATGAAAAACAACAACTGGATAACAGAGCCTTAAATGAAAGGTCTTCCACAAAAGCATAACTCACCCAACAAAAGTTTCCAGGCACAAGGAAACCCCGAAGAGGGCACTGAAGATCAAAATCAGCTTCATGTTTGATGTGAAGTTCAACTCAGCCTAGCAAAGGTGAATTTATACAGGACTCGTTAAGAAACCCTTTCGAAGATAAAACACATCTGTATTTCATGTGACTAAATTCTCACATTTATCAGATCTTTCAAGGCAATCAACAGATAGGAGACCAATTTCACCTCCAAAAAAATATTTTCCACTGACACATTGGAACCTGTAAGGGAGGAATTGTTCCCAAAGCTTCGCCCTCGGAGCTCCTCAGTGTCCTTTTACACATTTTTTTTTAGATAAACAGGGACAAACTGAACATCATCCCAGGTCTTACTGGGGTGAGGAGCTCTACCCGTAGACTCTTGGACATTGGTTTTCCTTTGATAGATTCCTGTTAGCACACTCCTACAAGGAGGCAGCCAGCAGAAATGCCTCACTCCAGCAAAAATACTCAACGTGAGTGATTGTTTTGAAGGATGAACTCTGGGTCCTGCCTGCTATGCAACAAATTGTCTCTGATAAGGCCATGCTATAGATTCACTCTTATATACAAGTTACACAGTTCTAGATATAAGCCAGAGAGTTTAAATGTATTTATTGAAATTATTAGCACTTTGCTAATCTTCAGCTGGGATGGTTCCAGACAGATCCAGCCAGCTGGTGTTTCAAGTAAATTAAGACAGCAGCAAGATTCACATGAAAGCAAGTTGTGGAGTAAGAGCAGAAAAAAGCCTTGGATGAACGAGAGTTTAGAGGAGCTCAACTCTGCAGCTAGAGCTTTCTCCAGTGACAGGCTTGCTAGACATCCTCTTCTAACGAAATACCCTTCTCAGAAAGAGGGGACACAGGTTTGAGGAAGTGCTGGAAGAGCCAGGTCCCCTCAGCTTTACAGCACCCACAGGGCTGTTCCCTGATCCAGTAGCTCTCTTGTGCTGGGCTCAGTCTACGTCTCTCTTCACAGGGAAGAGCCTCCATTTTGTTCACCCTCCATGTCCAGATATTTGAGTTGTCGTTATCGATAATGGCGATGGGCAGTCTCCTGCCTGAGCTTTGGGAAACATCTCTCTTGCCTTTGGTCGTGGGAACACCCGGCTGAGGTTGTTCCAGAATGACAGGTAGAGCCAGAGGGCTGTAGGACAAGACTTTTTGTTCATCCCATTAAAAACGTTACTAAGAGCCAGGTGCTGACTGTGCTGTAATACCTGCAGAAGAGATTCCTGAGAACTACCACGGGACAGAAGGGAGATGGTTCAGCCGCTCTGTAATCAGCCTCAGGAGAGGAAGGAAGTCTCTGACAATCCCCAGAGGAAGCTGTTGATAAAATCTCACCTGTGTCAAACTTCCCTTAATCTCCACTCCCACCCTACTCCTCCACAGCCAGGGCAGAGGCTTCTTGTCATGTGCTCACAGCAGCCTCCAAGCAAGTCTTTTGTAAGGCCAGACCTCATATTTTTGGGAACAAAAAGAGCCTCAGGCAGGGATTCTGTCTCTTTTGACACACAGAAATGAGTCATCCTGCAACTGTTGTATCTTGGGGGCACACTGGAGAACATAAGCTCTGCAGGTAGGTATGTTCCTGCGAGTTGCCAGGTCTTTGAGGTTTAACCCAACCCAGTCCTTGAGAAACAAGACCTCCACTCCCCTCAGTGTAAATCAGATTATCACAAGTTTATCCTAAGAGACAGGAACCATCATGAGAATTTCCTGCTTCTAACACTACAGTGATTTTGGTGGAAATCCAATCCCACCTGTAGTTTATGGCCTTCAACATTTCATAAAGAACCAGCAGACTGTCCACACCGCCTCCTGCAGATTCACTCTTTGAAAACAGGAAGGAGAGACTTAATTTGAGGCAAAATTATAGCTTGCTTCATTACTCATGTCACATCCTGCATGGATTTAAAGGCTGCCAAGAGATCCCGCCAAACATGATGTCAGGGTCTAAAGGGCTCCAAGTGCCCTGACCAGCCTCATCTGGGGCCTCCACCCACTGTGTTCAAGGAACTGCATTTAAACCCAGACTTTTGTACCTACTAATCCCCACTGAAATGGCTACGGAAGCCTCGAGCACTGTGACCTCCCACTATAGCCATAAGGCCCTGCAGAGTTTGGAGATCAACCTTGAACCACAGAGGAAGTGCTATGGGAGAAGCCTCTGCGGTGCTCAGATCCCAAAACACCCGAGCAAATAGGGGAGCAGCAAGAGCAGGGGTGCACTGCCACAGCAAGCCAGAAACCAAAGGTGACAGCAAGGCAGGCGAGGGTAGAGAGCTCACCACAGCAGCACGGACCCAAACGAGAGGAGTGGAGCAGGTCTGGTGGCTCCGACCAGGAAAAACCACAATCCGGATCCTCAGGGAAACGCAGTCACACAGCAGGTCTGGCCAGGATGTCAAGAGCTACAAGCCCAAGTCCACCGGGCACCCGCGGCAGCTCAAACAAGGACCAAACCAAACGGCCTCAGCTTAAATGCAGCTCCCACGCCAAGGGGCGGAGGGTGTGTGGGTGGGGGCCCCACACCAGCCCTGTCAGGGCAATTAGCAGTCGCAGGGCCCTGGCACACTAACGTGGGCAGGGTGGGACATACCCTCTGCAGAGTCTTAAGAGGATGTGGGATCGTGCAGTGAATCACAAACACCCTGGTGACATGTTAAGAACCAAAATTTATTGCTTAAAATCGATGTACTGATACACGGTTTGACAGAGGGCCAGAATGGATATGACAGCCCCCCCCCC
>NW_020799092.1:81023715-81028307 GCF_003259725.1 Athene cunicularia
CCCCCCCCCCCCCCCCCACTAGAAAGGCCTCAAAAGTCATCAAATTTAGGTGGAGTCACTCCTTTTCTGTAAAGTCTGGACCCGCTGTTGTTGCCTCTGCCAAAAAAAAAAGGTTCTTGCAACGAAGATACAGCATAGTAGTCTCTCCTGTCAGAGTCAGGAAAGAGGCAGCCTCTGTCCTTGCCATACCCACAGAGCACACCTGAGCCCGAGCCCACTGTCCCCCTCACCTCCCATCCTCTCACAATAAATGTTCAGAAATTCAGTAGGAAAGGGAAAGAGAGGGGAGATGACCTGTGCTGGACTGAGCTTTCCTTGTGCTCCTGCTGTCCCGCCCGTCCCCTCTGCTCTCTCCACATCCATTCAGCATCACCTCCTGCTCTCTCACAGGGTCTCAAACATCTTCTTTAATGTTTTTTTAAACCCTACGCTTAAGAAAACTCATATTTACCTTTAGAATTGCTCTTCCTTTCCTGAGAACGTAATCTTTTATCCTGGACTTTCTGGAGGATTTGTTTCAGGGAAATGACACTGTACACATGATGTTACTTAGAGCAACATATAAATACTAATTCCTTATATAATGATAATTCTCACTCCATGCGTGAGCTTGTGAGAGAAGCTCTGGGACTGACTGGTTCTCACACAGCTACAGCACAAGGAGCAGTTCCAGCCCCTGCCCCAGGAAAACACAGCCAGGAAGGGATCCCTCACGCCTTCGCCGTGTCTACCGAGACTCTCAACAACCCCGTATTCCTCCGAAATCCCATACGTGTTTCACCTTTGGGTGAAAAATGTTTCTTTTCTCATCTTCTCGAGCTAGACCTGTAACAGTGACATGGCAAAGGGCTCTGTTGGCAACTCATCTCCTGAATGATCGAAGTTAATTGGCTATAACACAATTAATTGTGGATTACTGGTGAGAGAACTATTATTTCTGTAAGTAATGGATTATTTCCACGCTCCTAATCCGCAAGGCACTTTGAGAATGCCCTGAATAAAGAATGAGTAGGGATTTCAGAATGTGGCTCACCATTTGTAGGCGTGACTGACATCATTTTAGGAGCAGAACCCTCATTCTGACCTCTCTGGAAAATCTGCAGCTGTATGCCTGTGTAGTAACGCTGACTGCAGTGGAGCTACTTACTTCCCACTCAAATATCCTTAAATTAGGAAATCAAGACCTTCGACTTTTCAGGGTTGTCCCTGTTCACGTGTTGGAGTCACACAGCAGCTTATAACACAGCACATACTCCACCGGATCATGTTGGTGCTTTGTGTTTTAGGACAGAAAGCACATGGACGAGTTGTAGTTGGTAATAACAAGAAGGGGATGGGAGACATACAGTCAGTTATCCATTAGAGATTAAAGACTGGTTCTAACAGTGACAGCATCCCATGAGATAGTTATAAATAATAACAACTTCCAAGGTTGTGAAAGACTTTCAGGCAGGAAAGTTTCGTAGAAGGCCCACAAAAACTTTCTGCTAAGGGCCAGCAGGTGTCAGCAGAAAACACAGAATTAAAAAAACGTCCAGCACAGCAGACAAGACAGATAATCAAAAGCCACTGCAGGAGAAGAGCAGGATCCCCCCCAAAGCCTTCCTCATCCCCATCATCTTCTTTCTCATTTGGTTTTTGACTAGTGCCAGAGAGCAAGATGTGATTCTGCCAGTAAATCCCACCAACGTGAGGAAAAAGGGTCTCCCAGTCTCCCACGGAGCCTCGGCGCTGGACGGGGACACGGGGCTGTCCCCTCTCCAAGGGGCGAGTGTTTCCGTGTTTAGAGCAGCCCCTCAGCAACACGTTGTCCAGCCAACCACCTCAGGAAGTCCCGATGTGTCGGCAAGCAGGAGGGCATCACAAAGCAGCCTCTTTTCTGCCCCTCAAGTCCTCCAGCTGCAATCCAGGGAAGGCTGGAGTGCCCTCCAGTCCTGCGGTCCGTAGCGTTTGGGAGTCGTTGCATGGGATTCACCTCCTCCCACTCATGACGTGTCAAGGCTGGGAACTGCACCAAAACAAGACTCTTCTTCTTCTTCTGTAACTGATCAAGAGCGATTCACCCCATCTTCAAACAGCTGTTTGAGACAAAAAGCCCACTTTGAACTTCTAAACAATCTTTCAATATTGTCTCCATTTCGTGCTTTTTCTTGCTTTCATCCTCTTGCTTAGGAAATGAGTCAGTCGAGACTTTCAAACCAACTGAAATCACCCATTGGCGTGGATCTACTGAACCAACTTTCACCCTGCTCAGTCTCCTCCCTTTCTCCAACTCTATTTTTATTACCATATGATTCCTATAACCAGGTTTCCATAAAGAAATAACACATTCCCCCAGCCTTCACGGTGAGGCAACTTGGAAGTTACTGTATTTAACCAAACTGGAAGCAGAGTGGGAAAAATTAAAAAATAGGTTGGATATCCCAGATAATTAGACTACCCCAGATAATTTTTCTTTTGCAAAGCTGCTGCCCTTTTCTTGTATGAGCTGTTGCAGGCATCTCAGCTCAATATGCCTCACCAGGCCAGGTCCAGCTCCCCTGCCCAGCTCCTCTCGCTTTGCTGCCTCCCAGTTCTTCCCATCTGCTGTCATACCCTGCTCTTTGTGCCCCAAAAGGACGTATGACATGAAAATGTCACCAAGACAAGTCAGTATGTCACCACACTGACAACACCGCATGATTTACCGTTCGGTTGTCTAAGTCAAGCAGGTCACCAGAAGCCACCCTGTCCTGCGAGCATCTTTACCTCGGGTAATACTTTCTGGATACACTGACTTAGCGCGCAGTTCACACATCCCTCTTCATCTACAGCATTTCAGAACAGAAATAGGAAGTTACACCTGTACAGCGTGCAGAGACCCAAAATCTCCGTGAAGTTTTAACTGTTGACCTAGGAACGTGTGGTCTGACATACACTACTATGTGTAGTCTATTTAATGTCATGGTCTAAGCCCAGCTGGTAACTGAGCACCACAGCCACTCGCTCACTCCCTGCAAGCTGGATGCAGGAGAGAACAGGGAGGGTAAAAATGAGAAAACCTGTGGATTGAGATAAAGACAGTTTGATAGGTAAAGCAGAAGCCACATGCACAAGCGAAGCAAAACAAAGAATTCAACCTCCACTTCCCATGGGCAGGCAGGCACTCGGCCATCTCCAGGACATCAGGGCTCCATCAGGCAAAACAGCAGCTTGGGAAGACAGGTGCTGTAAGAGAAGCCGGCGACAGAGAAGACCACCCTGGCTGAACAGGGAGCTTTGGCTGCAACTCAGGGAGAAATGGAGAGTTTACAGCCTTTGGAGGAAGGGGCTAGCCACTCACAGTGATTACAAAGAGCCTGTGAGGCTGTGCAGGGTGGAAATCAGGAGGGCTAAAGCCCAGCTGGAAAATAATCTGGCTTCAGAATCAAGGACAAGAAATATTTGTATAAATATGTCAGTAGCAAAAGAAAGACCAGAGAGTTTCCACCCCCTGCTAGATGCGGGAGGAAACATGGTAACAAGTGATGGGGAGAAGGCTGAGGTGCTTAATGCCTTCTTTGCCTCAGTCTTTAGTAACAAGACCAGTTGTACTGAGGGAATCCAGCCTCCGCAGCCAGAAAACCTTACCCCAAAAAGGCCATTGAGTGACTCGAGCGTGGCCAGAGAAGGGCAACGGAGCTGGGGCAGGGTCTGGAGCACAGGTCTGCTGGGGAGCGGCTGGGGGAACTGGGGGGTTCAGTCTGGAGAAGAGGAGGCTGAGGGGAGACCTCCTGGCCCTCGGCAACTCCCTGCCAGGAGGGGGCAGAGAGGGGGGATGAGTCTCTGGAGCCAAGGAGCCAGCGCCAGGCCCCGAGGGAATGGCCTCAAGCTGCCCAGGGCAGGGTCAGGCTGGCTCTGAGGAAGGATTTCTGTGCAGAAGGGGCTGTTGGGCGTTGGAATGGGCTGCCCAGGGCAGGGGGGAGTCCCCGGGATCCCTGGAGGGGTTGAAGAGTCGGGCTGAGCCAGCGCTGAGGGATCTGGGGGAGTTGGGAATGGTCAGGGGGAGGGTCATGGTTGGACTAGAAGATCTTCAAGGTCCTTTCCAACCTAGATGATTGTGATTCTGTGACAAACACCATCACTCTGAACATCCCCCCCTTCCTCCTTCCTCCCCCAGCTCTACAGGCTGAGCATGACGCCGTACGGGCTGGGACATCCCTTGGGTCAGTTGGGGTCAGCTGTCCCGGCTGTGTCCCCTCCCAGCTCCTTGTGCCCCCCAAGCCACTCGCTGGTGGGGTGGGGTGAGGAGCAGCAAAGGCCTTGGCTCTGTGTGAGAGCTGCTCAGGGAGAACAGAAACATCCCTGCGTTAGCCACGCCGTTTCCAGCACAAATCCCAAACAGAGCTCATCCTAGCTACTATGAAGAAAACTAACTCTCCCCCTAGGCAAAACCAGCACATTTAGGAATAAATATAACACCACAAAAGCAAAGCAACGTGAGGCTCTGCACCACAGCAAGAGGCCCAGGACACCCAGCCAGCCGCTCACCCCTTCCCGCTATCTTCTCCCTCCCCACAGCGCGGCCAACATGGCGGCCTCGGCGCCCGCCTCACGCGCCCCTTCCCGCCAAA
>NW_020799092.1:81028357-81040431 GCF_003259725.1 Athene cunicularia
TTAACTTATTTGCAGATGTGCTGGTATTGTAGGTGGGGGGAGCTGTGGAGCCCCCCCCCGGGGTGGTGTGGGGGTGCTGGCTGGGGGGGCTGTGGGGGCTGCCTGCGTGTGACAGTGGGGATGTGCAGGGGCAGCTCCGAGGGTCCCTGTGCGTGGCGGGGGAAGCCGTGGCAGTTGTTTGTGTGTGACAGGTCTGGGGGGAGGCTGCTGTGGAGTGTGGGAAGCTGGGGCTGTGTGGGGGAAGCTGGGGGGTCTGGGGCAAGGGGAGGTGTGGGGGAACCTCCCTGTGTGGCCCTGGGGTCAGCGCCTGCCGGGCTGTCAGGGTGAGGCCTCCCCTCCTGCCTGTGCCTTAGTAGAAGAGTTGCAGGGGATATGGGAGGACATTTTTCAGTCTGGCGGTGAAAACCCCGCAGCAGCCCTCCTCAGCGTGTAGAAAGGGATGAAACGTCCCTTTGATTTCACTGTCCTGACAGTGCAGCTTCTGCTTCTGCAGCAGGACGTGGTTCAGGGAGAGAGGTTGGGAGTGTGAGGATGGGGGAGAGGATCTCTGCTTAGGGCTGCTACATTTATCAGCGTGGGAAGGGAAGTCTTGGGGCTGAAACTGTATGAAAAACCTGTCAGAAAACCTACCAGGCAATGTGCTCTTGTAGAATTCTCCCGGTAGTCCTGATGTTCGCTATTTCACCGTTGAACTGTTGTGGCAGTAATGTAAAGGTGCAGTATTTGTCCCAGAAAGCAAATTATTTATGTTCCCATCTAGTGAAGAATGATGTGACAAGTTTTTCAATGAGTGGCAGGCAGGAACAGTAGCACATTTTGGTGACGGGACTAGAAGAAAAAAAAATTAAAAAAAGAAAAGAAAGAAGAAAAAAAGTCCCCAAGGGTTATTTCTTTCACACGTGGTATTAACTTTTAGATGTACGGAACCCCTGGGACGTGGCTGTACCATATGAAAATCCTCTGTTCCCACTTGAAACGAGTGGGAATTTTCAATAGCAAAACTGCAGAGCTGTGCAAGGCCTTTCCTTGCTCCGGCTGCCTTTGCTTGGAGAAGGCAGGAGCTTTGACTCTTGCTGCTGGAGGAAGTTATTTTTCAAAACTGAGGTTGGAATCTGTCTCTGTCCTCTTATCTGTACCTCACTGGAGAAGGTGGGCCCTGTTGCTCAGTAATGAGGTGACAGTCTTTAACAGTAGAGTTAATTGAAGTAATATTACCTATTTTCCTGGTAAAAAGAATCTGATTGGTTTTTTTAATATGCTAAACATGACTCTGACTAAATGTAAAGTCCATTTACGTGATCCGTTTTAGACTATTGCTTTTTTTTTTTCTTTAATCATGTGCTGACTGAGGGTTTTACTGTATAAAAGTTGTCAAATTCTGTCATTTCTCTGTGTTGTTACAGATCATGGCAGCAGAACAGACTCCAGCAGCTTCTGTCATCGACAGGGCCATCAAGATAAGGAAGGAGATTGAAGCCCGGAAAGTGGTCTTGGCCTGGGGATTCCTTAATGTGTCCCTTGCAGGCATGATATATACTGAAATGTGCGTTAATTGTCACAGATGAATCAAACAAGCAAAGCCTCCTACTTTGTATCTCCCTGAATATTTCCTGGGACTGAATAGTTGCAAAATTATAACTTTTTTTTTTCCTTTTCAGGTCTGGAAAACTCATAAGTTCATATTACAACATCACATACTGGCCACTCTGGTATATTGGTGAGTTGCTGCAGCATTTAAATCAGTTTTTGGGGTTCTTTTCTTGTATTCCCTTGTCAGTTTTATTGCTGGAGAGGTGGTCTTTAAATCAGCTTTTTTTCCTCTCTAATTTTTTTTTTTTTAGTTTTAAATTTATCCCAAAACTTTGGTTTGCTTTCTGCTATCTCCCTTGAAACCCACTTTAGGGACAGGTAAGGAGTGTTAATGGCTTTCTTAGATAGGAATAACTTATTTGGTGCGTTAGATTTGTTTAGTGTGTGGAGTAAGGCTTGGGGAACATGGCAGTGTGCCGTGGGCTTGGATGGCATTTCACAAGAATTAAAGTTTGTTTTGGAGGAGTAGAGTCTAAGCCAGCTGTATCAAATATGATTAGAGGATGAAGCAAGAGGAGGAGAAAAATCATGAGATGAGTGACAGATGATTTAACAGAAGATGGTTTTTGAGAAATACTGTGAAACTTAATTGTGGTAGATTTGGAAGATGGCTGTCCATCTTTAAAAACTGAATTGTAGCAGTGTAAATTAATCTCAATACAGAAAGGAGAATTATCTCCAATGTTTCTTACATGAAAAGGTGAAGAAATCTTAGGTATTGCCCAATTTGGTACTTTTTGACAGCACTAATAATGACCTGTTTTTAATAGGCATATCTCCATTTTTGCAAACAGTACACTTTTATTATTCCCCGTGCTCAAGCTATGGTAAAAACTTCTCTGTTTCTTCTAGAACTTGTACTTGCATCTCTATTCAGCCTGAATGCCTTATTTGATTTCTGGATGTACTTCAAATATACGGTGGCACCGACCAGCTTGGTCATGAGTCCTCGCCAGCAGAACCTGCTGGGGCTGCAGAATGCAGGTGGGTGCAATAAATATCTTTGGCAATCCTTTTTAATTCTTTTTTTCTGTTTCAAGATGGTGTCTTTCTCAGCGGTGGGATTCTATTTTTGGAGGGAGTTCTGAATCGCCTCCTCTGACAGGAGCAGTAAACTGAGTTACCCGCAGCCTCTTAAAATTCACAATGGCAAGTGATAATTTGTTGAGTGTTTGTGAGGAGAACTGGGGGGGAAACAAGCACGGAGATGGTGAAAAAGGGCAGGGTGAGAGCGGCTGCCGAAGGACAGGGAGAGACTTGAACACTGTGAGGTTGGACAAGGAATTTGTGCCTTGTCCGTGGAACTAGGAGCAAGGCAGAGAGCGCAGGTTTCTATTTAATTTTGATGTCCTACTACTGTCACGCTGGGTAAGGAGAACCAAATGGGAGGGACAGACAGACCTTTGTGTGAAGTCGGAAAAT
This sequence comes from Athene cunicularia, assembly GCF_003259725.1. NCBI lineage: Eukaryota > Metazoa > Chordata > Aves > Strigiformes > Strigidae > Athene > Athene cunicularia. The sequence continues at coordinate 81,031,370 of NW_020799092.1, forward strand.
GAGCCTAGAGGGTGGTCACTCAGAAAGCTTTTGAAGAGCAAAGCGAAGTTCTAAAAAGAGCCTGATGAGGTAAATGTACCAAAAGCAAAATGCCAGCAGTGTAGTATTGCGTTCTGCTCGTCTGCCCCTAGAAAATGGGCAGCAGGTGGTTGTAAAGCTCCAGTACCAAGGTTCAAGCATCTCCTGTGTTTATATGCAGAGATAAATGGAGACATTCAATGCCTAAAGATGCACAGAGTAGGCAGGTAGAGGAGCTGTTGAAATAGGGGATGGAGTAGAGAACCCCCCTGGGTTACACAAGGTGCCTGGTAACACTGAACTGAAATCTGAAGCTGCAGGATTCGTGCTGAGTTGTGGTCCTGTGTCTCAGTCTTCTCTTTTTTTGTCAGTGGCTTGACTGCTGAGCTCTGTAGGGGTCTTTTCTAGTGTCCCTTCTAGCATCTTCTTTAAATCGCATTGAAATAGTGTTGTGTATGCATTTAAAGGGGGGAGGAGAGTTTGGGCCTGCTGCATCCACAATGCTAATTCTGTTTTTCCTTCTTGCAGCGGTACAAACAACTCCACCGCGTGAGCTGGCAGCAAAGAAAGCCCCGTCTTTGACACCTTCTCCTCCCCTCCGGGGCCAGAGTGTCCTGAGTTACAGTCCGTCCCGCTCCCCTAGCGCCAGTCCAAAGTTTACTACCGGTTGTATCCCAGGGTACAGCCCTCAACTACAGGCTCTGTCAAGCACCAGCGCTTCTTACGGCAGTGCTGGAACCTATTCACCAGGCAGCAGCTACAGTAAGGTAAGGACCAGGCCAGCTCCTGAGGGTACAGGTTGGGTCTTCGTTTGGTGCCCTCTGCCACTGAAGGGAGCAGCAGCCAGCGGAGAGTTGTCCATATGTGTGTTTGCTCCTTTTGCAAAGCGGATCTCAGTTTGTTGTATCGGGATTTGCCCTTCTTCCCTATTGTCACCTCATTTGGTTAGAGCAGATGGTTTGTTTCAGAACAAAGCAAAACCAAGAAATCAAACTGTAAGTGCAAAGGACACCAAAAAAACCCCAACCCAAACCCCAAACAAGAGTCTTTTTATTTTTATGTCATTTACAAATCAAGGTGGAATTCTGTCTTCTTTATCTGATACAACCTTTTTTTCCTATTTGTCCAAGGTTTCCAGCTTCAGCTCCTCTCCCAGCGGGTCACCGTACCCCTCTAGCGTTGGGCCAGTGGAAAGCAGCAGTTTAAGGTCTCGTTACCGCTCTTCCCCCATTCTGTATAATTCTCCTACGGGTGAAGAGGATTATATGACAGACCTCAAGGCACTGCACACCTTCCTTCGGAACGAAGAACAGAAGCAGCAGAGAGTCCAACTAGGTAAAAAACCAAGCTGATTTGATTGGGAAAGCTTGGTCAGAAGAAGGGGTTGGGTTTGTTGGAGATTGGCTTTTATGGATGAGAAAAGTCACAGAGGATTCTGGCATCGTCGTACTAGTAAATAAACCTAACTTGTTTATGGTAATCACCTGTGACCTTGGTAAAAGTGGCTGCTGACTAGTTTAGTCCTCTACGGAGTGATTAGGGTGTGATTTCTACCGTGGTTTAGGACCTTCGGAAAGTTTTCCTCTCAAGTTTTCCTGGGGATGGGCTGGGAACGTGTGCTGAGAGATTGTCTCTGTGGCACTTGTTGGCCGTAGTGGCCCGTGATACACTGCTGGGCTCTGTCGCCTTGTGATGAGAGGGATATCTTGTGGAGGAGGCGTTTCAGATACGGGGGGGGTGAATTACCTGCAGGCAGTTTTTGTCCTGGATAGGGACAGTCGGGGTGCAGTCGGTGTTTCTGCAGACTGACCTCAGTGTCCCTATCTGTGGCAGTTCATGTCTGTGTCTCTTGTCAAAGCTTTCATGTACTGACCTGCTGTGCCAGTGCTGTCGCTTCAAGAATGTCTTGTCAATAACTGTACGTGACTGTTTAATAAACGAATCATTGCAGGAAGTTCAGATTCCAGCTCTCCTTCCACCAGCCCAACTTTCTGGAGCTACAGCCGTTCCATCGCTGACTGTGCACAGGTACTGAGAAAGTTCCAGTACCAGCTGGCCTGCAGGTCCCAGGCTCCATCAGCACACAAGGATGAAGCTGATCTGAGCTCAAAACAGGCTGCAGAAGAGGTATTCCACAGCAAAAGTAGTCAAGAGAGAGAAATGGGGCTCTGAAGTACACAGATTTGTGCAGAGGTTTGGATTTGAGCTGCACCAAAAATGTGGGGGAGAGAAAACCTCTAGCACTGAGCTGTCTTCATCCAGCGTGCGAGGCTCCTGGTCACTGTAAATGGCCATTGCAGACTCTGAACTGTAGTGGGAAAAATATTTCTCCCTTGGAGAGCAAGGCTCACACTAGATAAAATACATTTCTGCTCTAAAAATCAAGCTGAAACCGATCTGTATTTAACCCAGTGGAACAGCTGAAGGATATAAAGCATAAAGCCCCTATGCTGGCCTCTGACGGAAGTCTAATGCACAGGAATACAATTCACATGGCTTCAGTTAAATTTGATCGATAATTTCCTACGTTAACCTAATGAAAATTCCCATTCAAGTACCTCTTAAATGAAGCCTAGAGTTCAGAGCAATTTTATCCTAATAGAGCAGAGAGTTTCAAACTGAATTTGGACTCCTGCAGGATGATTGTAGCATGGTGTGAAGCTGCTGTAGGAGTCCCGTGATCCAGCCAGCAGCTGCATAAGAATTCGGGGAAAAATGCGATTGGAATGATGTAGTTAGTGTCACAAATTGTCACAGACCCTCAAAACTCTTGGTATTCTCTTAAGTTCTTACATGTACTTAATAAACCTTTCCATAGGTTTGGGCGCGAGTGACGATGAACCGGCAGCTCCTTGATCACATGGATTCCTGGACTGCCAAGTTCAGAAATGTAAGTCCAGTCTTAGGGCAAGACGTCCCGTCTCTGTGACGAGGTTTGGTTTTTCCTTGCTGTAACCCAAATTGATATTTGTGCAGTATTCCTAACTCACTCTCCTGGGCTCAAAGTGTGTAAATTTCCCACCCAAAGGTTGGAGTGTTTTTTGTCTGTTGTGAGCTGCATAATAAAAGCAAAAGGAAAAACCTTGATCTTAGCAATAGGAATTGCTAGAGCAGGGGAAACTTAGTTGCACACAATGGCAAAATAATTAGTAAATCTAGATTTGAATTAATTGCCTCTTCAGTTGTAGCGTCAGGTATGTAGTTTTGCTTGTGTGTTTTGTGTGGTTTTCTTGGTTTTTAATAAGACTGGTGAAAAGCAAAGATGAGTGTGAGATCCATGCCAGATTCCTGAGCATCTGTTCCTAAACCCAGGCCCAGCACGCTTCAGTTCTCAAATCCTGTCGCCTACAAACCCCACACCTTGTGTTTATCAGCTTCTTGATTTCCTCAAACAATTGTGAGAGGGAGTGGCCTCATCAAAGTATAAATTCCCTTTGTGGGTGGAGGGCTGTGCTTCATAACACCCCTTTCCTCATTGTTCAGAAAAGCTTTGGAAAGAAAAGCTTTATCTGATACTATCTAGGGATTTGTTTTCCTGACTCCTTTATTTGAGTGTTCTGGTCTTTTAGACCTTTTAGTCCATTTTTATATTGAATTTTCTGGTTTTTAGAAAGTATTAGAGAGTCATTTAAACTTCATCTAGCTTGATATTCTAATTTAATTACTTCTTGGTTGGCTTCAGTATTTCTGTTGCTAAGCTGCTTTGTGATTGTGATGATTAGTAGGATGTAAGCTAAAGGTTGAGGGGTTTTAAACATTTTTCTTGCTTCTGACCTCTTGAATTTTCACCTTTTTCTTTCCTAGTGGATTAATGAGACTATTCTAGTGCCACTTGTCCAAGAGATCGAGTCTGTGAGCACTCAGCTGCGAAGAATGGGGTGTCCGGAGTTGCAGATCGGAGGTAGGATGAGGCTTTGGAGCCTCTTCTTACCCTTCCTTCTTACCTCCCCCTTTCTTACACACACCCATGCCTCATTTAGTGTGCTGTAAATTTGCAGTGTCTCCCTAGAAAGTCTCACTGTCTCCCCTACTACGACTGGTTCCAAATGCTCCCTAAAATAAATGTTTTTTAAAATCCTGCTGAACTCCAGTTCTATTTTTTCTGTCACTGTACAATTCTGAAAGAACTGCTTCTCTTCTTGCTTCAAATCCATACGTCCTTAACCGAGAAGTGGATTTGATAGGCTGCGTTTAAATCAGACCCACCTTTTGGGGGCTCTTTGTTGTGTTTCCTCGAGAGCTGCAGCTCTTGTGGTGCCTCTAGAAAAACTGGTCCGTGCCGCTCTCGTCCCCACTTTGTTACTGGCCCTCTGCTCTTCAAAGTCGATGTAGCTTTTCTATTCTCTGACGTAAAGGCGACATCTGCCACTTCATTGGAACTGAAATGAGTGTTTGGGGTTGTGTCAGATGTTCAGTGCTTCTAGGACTTGATGCACCAACCAGGGGAGCTCTCTGTAGCCCCACCTGGCGCGGGAGGCGCCTGGGGGCCCTGTGGTGCTGGGGCTGAGCTGTGCTGGTGCTTCCTCTCTTGCAGAAGCCAGCATCAGCAGTCTGAAGCAGGCAGCGCTCGTTAAAGCTCCGCTCATTCCAACCCTCAACGTGCTTGTGCAGTATCTGGATCTTACCCCAAACCAGGAGTATTTGGTTGAGAGGATCAAAGGTATGTGCTGTCACCAGCCTGACTTTAAAACTCTCCCGTGACCAGTCAGGTGTTGTTGGTGTCACCCTGGAGGTGTTTGAAGAGTCACGGCAGGGATGAGAGCTGCTTTCTAGCAGCAGAGGTGTTTCTCTGCAATTTTTGATAGTGATGGAACGATGTGGGATTGGGATGTAATTTGGGAATGTTTTTTAAAAGCTTTGCTTCTCATTTCCCTCCTGCGTGCTCAGGGTGCAACATGCTCCAGTTAATCTCTTCACTAATTAAAAACAAACCTGTAAATTTACCTCCCTGTATAACCATCTTTACAAGCATTTCATTAGCTGAACTTTTCCTACTTTGTACATCAGAAACATGTATGAAGCCCCTGAAACCAGCACAAAATTTGGGTTTTGTGCACTTTCAACCCCCAGTAACTGCATGAATCTTGTTGCTTGCAGAGCTTTCTCAGGGAGGATGCATGAGTTCCTTCCGATGGAACAGAGGAGGGGAATTCAAAGGCCGCAAGTGGTACACGGACCTGCCCACCGACTCCTCTGTAAGTTTTCACAGCCATCTTGATACGATAGCTTAAAGCGGGTTGCCTTTCAGCAGAAGTTTTTTGGAGGGAGCAGCCACTAAGACTTTTGAGGAACAGGGTAAAATCTTGTTGGCATCATTTCCACAGATAATCCCCTTGCAGTCAGGGGGTTCTGTGGGAAATAAATGCAGATGGGATTGGACATTGTGTTGATCACACATGCAGTTAGTTGCACATCGTAGCCTTAGGCTGGGCTCTTAGACTCCTCTGCAATGTCAGATCACTACAGGGAGCAGCCTGACAGGTGGGGATCTCATTGGGGCACTTCTCTTGCCGTTTGGTTTTTTTTTTTAAAAGGCCAAATGTCTGCCTTAACCTAACAATTTCTAATGCAAGGAAAACCTTTCACCTTGTTCTCGTTTTCCTTTACTCTAATGGATAGAGGGGGGAAAATGCAGTTGGAATGGCCTGGGTGTGGTTTAATTCAGGAATGTTTTGTGAGAAATCTGAAATCTGTCGCGTATCCCACGTGAGAGAAGACTCGTAGTGATGCTTTGCCCCTTAACCTGGAAGTTGGGAGGGAACAGCACCTCGGTGTAAACAGTGACTTGAAAATGCAACTGAGGTGATGAAAATAATTAAAAGGAAGAGCACAGAACAATTCAGGGAGTCAGAAGTGAGGCTTTACAGTGTGAGTCTTCAGTTGAACTCTGTATCTGAAAGTCGAATTAGGGCGATTTGGTTTGGTGTTTTTTTTTTTCCCCACTCTCAAGAGATTTTCAGTTACTTGGGAGAATAAAACCCAGGAGATGGGAATGTCAGAGCTTCACAGCTTTGCTGACAAAGATACAGTTAGAGTCAGTTGCTGGAAGCTGAAGTTGTACAAAATCCATCCTGAAATAGAATTTGATTCTCTATTTGTGAAGATAATTAAATACTTGATAGTGACTGGCCACAGAGGAACTCAGTGTCTTGCTCCACAGCAGGGTGAGCAGCTCAATAAAGATCATGAGACAGAGGAGGGCACCCTGGAATGAAACTTTCAGGAATTCTGGGAAAGAAGTTCTGATCTAAGAGATTAAAAGAAACACTTGCCATGAGGTTCTGACATTAAATTACTCCAGACAATTACTGTAAGAATTAAAAAAAAAAAAAAAAAAATTTGCATTTTTTGTTGATCACACTGCAGGTAACACAAAGCTGTGCTTTCCAAGGCACATCGCCCAGATTTCTTGAGACTGTGGCCATTTAGCCCAGAGAAACTCTTTAGTTTTTTCTGTCAAACAGATCCCGTTACATAGAATGAACACAGCAAGTACCAGGTTACAGGTAACTGGGTGATGTTGCCCACATAAAATGTTGAGACCTCCCTGGGAAGGGTTAAACCACCAACAGCAGGCTGCACCCTGGTTTTCTGGATATTGTTTTAGGATTTTATTTCCAAATTTTGGCATTCTTAGTAAGACTCGTGGCCCGCTCAGGTTTTTCCAGTGATTTTTGGTTTGGCCTTTTGTGAGGGAAAAGGAGAGACTTGCTGTAATTTTTATTTCATCTGCCCTTCTGAGCCGAATCCTCGCAGCGAGCACAGAACCTGTCGCTTGAAGAGTTTGCTTGGAGTTCATGGCCTAAATCTGCTAAATCTGTGACTTTGCCAAATTCTGCAGGGTGCCGGGATAAAGTTGCTCGTGGGGGAACTGAGCTCCTGACACGCAGCATCAGTTTATCGCGTTGTGACTGAGGCTGTTTCACTTACTGGACAAACCAAACCTGCCTGCACGTGGAGTGCCGGGCCCGTCGGAATCTTTGCTTTAAGCATTAAACTGCCTCGGGCTCCTGAGCACACCGGGGTTGGGTCGGTGTTGCAATCACAAAAACTGTAATTAATACCTGAGGTTATGGCAAGAAAGCTGCTGTATTTTTAAGGATGCTAAAGCGAGATTTGTTTTAATTTTTCCAGATCATCATGCACGTGTTTTGTACTTACCTTGACTCCAGGCTGCCGCCTCACCCCAAATATCCTGACGGCAAAACCTTCACGTCTCAACACTTCATTCAGACACCAGATAAACCAGGTACCGGTGCCCACACTGAGCTGCCCTTGGCCTCGGATCACATCAGCACCTTTGAAATCCCGATCACCTTTGAAACTTTTCCTTTGCAGACACTTCCAATGAAAATGTATTTTGCATTTACCAGAGCAGCATCAACCCACCTCACTATGAGCTGATATACCAGCGCCACGTCTACAGCCTGCCCCAGGTACGGTGGTGGGAGCAGTGTCCTCCGCCTGTCAGGAAACCTGATTTGGGTTGGATTTGGGATGATTTTTTTTTTTCCAATTCTAGCCACATTTATTGACTGTTGACACTTCGGCTGGCTCAAGTGCAGGCAGTAAACCTTAGCTTGGCCTTTGACCATGATGTTATAATTAATCTGCTCCAAAATAGTAGTTTTAGTGTCTGTTTAAGATTCATACGTACCTAGGTAGTAGGTTCCTCTTGTTTATTTTCTAGCAATTTATTTTAAAATACCACGTCACACAGTCCTCAATGTGTGTTGTCACCTGGTGCCTGTCCCCGAGAATCCTGGGGGGAAGCTTCTGTCCTGGTTTTTAGGCTCAGAGGGTAACTAAGCCCCATGCAGCCCTTTGCTCACTCCTTGCCCCTCAGCGGTGGGAAGAAGAAAAATTTAAACAAAAAGTCTCAGGAGTTGAGATGAGGACAGGGAGAGGTTTCCTCACCCATTAAAAGAGGCAAAGCCCTAGACTAGGGGAAGAAAAACACTTTTAATTCAAACACTAACAAACCCAACACTTAACAGACTGGGACAGAGAGAAGCATTAAAAAACACCTCCCCCCACCCCTCCCTTCTTCCCAGGCTCAGTTTTGTTTGAGGGTCCTGCTTTTATACAGTTTAACAAACAAATCATACTTAAAAAAAAAAAAAAGGGGGGGGGGCATGGAAACATCTGGTAGATCAGCTTCACTCGGGGGCATCCTGGATCTGGCTGGGATCCGGGGCACTTCTGAGGAGTTCCTATCTCCTGGGAAGCAGCTGGCTTTTAGGGTTCTTGTTTTCAGAGGAAATCTGGTCGTATTTCATGCGGATGGGATGCTGCTCCGGAGGTTCACTCAGAACTCAGCTCTGATGTGAGGCCTGCGGGTCAGGCTTTGGCTCGAGGCCTGAGGTTCAGGCTTTTTTCTGTCAACCTCCCAGCACTAAACCACAACCACGGGGGCTTCTCCTTCCCTCAGAGCCCCGGGGTCCTCCCCAGGCAGATCCCTGCCCCTCTGGTGACCCCCACGGGTGCAGGGGGGGCCCTGCCGTCTCCCCACGGGATACAGGGGGGCTCTGCTCCAGCACCACCCCCCTTTCCACCCCCTTCCTCCCGCTGACCTCGGCATTGGCACAAGTCTCCTCATCACTCCTCCTATGCCCGACCCCCCCCCCAGGTTCCCCATCTTCAATAGGTCATGGCAGAGGCGCGGCCTTGGCGTAGCGCTGGGTCTCACCTGGAGCTGGGGGGGGCTTCCAGAACCTTCTCACAGAGGCCACTGCTGCAGCCCCCTCCTCTTTCACCAAAACCATCAAAAACTCCAAATCACCAAAACCCCCCAACATCCAAAAATCTGCCAAAACGCCAAAAAAACCCTGAAAAACCCACCCCCGCAAAACCAAAACTCAAACCCGCAAAACCAAAAAAACCAAAAAACACCCCCCTAAAAAAACCCCAAACCCCCCAAAATCCTGAACCCTCTAAAGTCCTATAAACTCCAAAAACCCCAAAACCCCCATGAACACCAAACCCCAAAGAACTCCCAAACCACCAAAACTCAAAAATACAAAAAAGCCCCCAGACCCCCCCCC
>NW_020799092.1:81042329-81073737 GCF_003259725.1 Athene cunicularia
GACGGACGCACCAGCGCCGCCATGGCCAGCGAGGGGGAGTCCGGCCCCCAGCGCCGCCGCTGCTGCACGCAGGAGGCCCCCGGTGAGCTGGGGGGGGTCCCCACCTTCCCGACAGTTATACCGGGCATTGGGGGGGTCCCCCCCATCCTGAGTACCGGTGGGTTCCTCCTCCTGAGCATCACATTGGGCACGAGGGGGGATTCCATGTAACACCCCACCGCCCCCGTCCCTTCCCCATCCTGGGTGCTGGTGGGTTCCCTCCTCTGGAGCATCGCACTGGGGGGGGTTCTTCCCCCTGCCAGCACTGCACCGGGCACTGGGGTGACCCCCCTACCCAATCCCAGGTGCTGGTGGGGTCCCCCCCTCCCAAGCATCACCTGTGTCCCCCCTGTGGGGTTTGGGGACCAAGGTGACACCCCAGCACATCAGCCCCTGGGTGTCCTGTGGTGCTGAGCCCAGGCAGGACATGGCCCCAGTGTGACTCCACCCCCCCACTCCCTACAGATGTCCCCAAGGCCACCGAGCCCCAGGGTGACAGCGACAGCCGGGGCTCCCTCTGTGACCGGCACTGCGCTGCCATCAACAACGTGCAGGGTGACCTGGGTGACCTGGGCTGTCACCTGCACCGTCCCCGTGTGCCCCCAGGTAAGGCCAACCACGGGGTGGGCTGGGACCAGTGTGCTGGGGGGGGTCCTACACCCTCGTCACCCTCCGTCTTGCCCGCAGCTGTGTCCCCCCTGTCCTGCTGCCAGCAGCACTCGGAGGAGGTTTGCGAGAGCTGCGTGGTGAAAACCACCCTGACGGCTGAAAACGCCGTGGAGGCCAACAAGCTCTCCAACAACTATAAGGTGGGTGGCAGTGGCAGGGGTGGGGGCACTCACAGGTGCTCCTGGATGGCTGTAAGATGTTTTCTTTTTCTCCTCTCCACCCCCTGAAAAAAAAAAAAATAAAATCTCTGCAGTTTGGCTTCAAGAAATGGAAGAGCCACGTGACGGCGCGGCCCTGGGAGGACCGATCGGAGATCGTCAAGGAGCTCTACTCCGACCTCAATGTCATCCGTGGCTCTGGAGGTGGGTGGCCTTGGGGACAACCCTGTGCGACGACAGTGTGGATTTGGGCCGTTGCAGGTGACAAGGGTCCCATCCGGTGCCTCCCCTCCCGCAGGGTCCACGGTGACGTGTGGGAACATCCTCTACCTGCTGCTCTTCGGCTGGTGGCTCTCGCTCCTCTACGTCCTCGTGGCTGCTGTGATGTTTGTCACTGTTGTGGGGGCTCCTTATGGTGAGTCTTGGATTTGGGATCCCCAGGAAGGGCTGGGTGAGCCCAAAATGGCTCCGATGGGTGCTGGGGTGTCCTGGGTCTCTGCAGGGTGGCCCTGGAGGGGACATATATGTCCCTAACAGAGGTGATGCTCGTGTCCCCGCAGGGTGGCTCTGCTGGGACCTGGCCGGGTATTTCCTCTGGCCCTTCGGCAAAGTGATCCAGAAGGTGGAGGTAACGGCATGCTCCGAACTGGGACCCCGCTGGGGGATACACTGGGGTGTCCCATGCTGCACCCTGACACCCCTCCATCTCCTCCAGGTCTCCAAGTCGAGCCGGGTGCTGGGTGCGTGCGAAGCCGGCGCGGGGGAGAGCTCAGCCCTGCTCGGGGGCCCCGTGCCGCGGCGCTGGCGCCCGTGGTGCTGGGTGGACACCGGACACTGGGTGAGCCCCATCTTGGACACGGTGACACCCTTTTCCCAGGTGTTGGCACCCCAGGAGCCCCCCGTTATGGTGGGGATGGCACCTGTGGGTGCCTCCGCTCCCCTGGGGTGGGTGCTTTGGGCTGGGCAAGTCCTGAAGGTGTCTGTCCATTCGCAGCAGCGTGCCGGTGCCGTGGCATGGCTGTGCCTGGGCTACCCGGTGCTGGTGCTGGCCCATGGGCTGGTGTGTGTTGCCGCGTGGCTCCTCATCTTCCTCATCCCTGTGGCCAAGCTGAGTGCCCGCGCAGCCGCCCGTGTCCTGCTGCTGCCCCCGGAGCAGGTGCTCGTCCGGCGTCTGAGGATGGTGGGTGCCTCTGTGAGGGGGAGGGGGAAGGTCCTGCACCCTGCTCCAGGGTGGATTTTGGGGCGCACGGAGCGAGGTCACCCACTTATCCCTCTGCAGACGGAGGTGCCGCTGGAGGGGGAGGTGATTCTCTGCTGCTACCGCGCTGTCAACCCCTACTACTACAAATACGCTGTGGATGGGATCAACGTCTTCGCAGTCAGTATCCTTCTGAGGGATGGGGTGCACCCTCAGTCAGTTTGCAGAGGACACCCGGTTGGGTGGGAGTGTTGATCTGCTCAAGGGTAAGGAGGCTGCAGAGAGACCTGGCCAGGCTGGAGCCATGGGCTGAGCCCAACTGGGGGAGTTTCACTGGGGGCAAATGCCGGGGGCTGCCCTTGGGCTACAACAACCCCCAGCAGGGCTACAGGCCTGGGGAGGAGTGGCTGGAGAGCTGCCGGTCAGAGAGGGACTGGGGGGGTGAGAATGAACCAGAGTGTGCCCAGGGGGCCAAGGAGGGCAACGGCATCCTGGCTGGTGTCAGCACTGGCGTGGCCAGCAGGGACAGGGGAGGGATCTGAGCCCTGGGCTCGGGGAATGGGCTGCCAGGGCAGGGGGGAGTCCCCGGGATCCCTGGAGGGGTTGAAGAGTCGGGCTGAGCCAGCGCTGAGGGGTCAGGGGGAGGGTCATGGTGGGGCTGGAGGAGCCTCAAGGGCTTTTCCAACCCAGATAATTCTGTGAAAAAAATGACAGGCGTTCTCTCTCTGCAGATGGACAACAACGGCACTCTCTACTACAGTCATGTCCAGTGAGTGTCCACTGGGGTGGGGACAGGGTTGTCCCCACATTGGGGTGGCACCTCCTGGGCTCAGTCATGGTCCTGTATCCCTCCCAAATGCCCTCTCTTCCCCCGATTGAAGGGCTCCAATCCAGCCCCCCAACTCCTCCGTCTCCAGGGGATTCCCCCCCGGGGTGCCCATGCTGGACACGGCACTGAGCACGTGTCACCTGTGTCCCACAGACCCCTGGTGTACACAGTGTCCCTCCTGCTCCCCGCCGCCTACCTCATCGGCCTCTTCTTCACCCTGAAAACTCACTCGCACATCTACGACATCCACATCAGCGACTGTCACAGTGAGTGTCCCCCTGACTGTGGGATGCTCCGCTTGTGGGGCTGGTTCTTCTCACCGCCATGGGGTGTTCCACCATGTTCTTGCTCTTCCCCCTCTCCTCCAGTGCCTGGCCATCACCACAGCGCTGTGGTCCACTGGTCTCGCTGGCGAGCCCTGGTCATCCTCCTGCTCTCCACCCTCTGCATGTCCGCCTGTGCCGACCTGGCCACGGAGCACATCAGCCCCATCCTCACCAACTCCACCATCTCGCAGGTGAGCATGGGGATGGTGGTGGGTCAGGTTTGGGTGGCCCTGGGGACACAGATGTGCCCTCTGAGGATGGGAACCTGCCCTGGCTGCAGGGATGAGCCCCCAAAGCTGGAGGAGAGGTGCTGAGATCCTCCATGCACCGAGGAGCTGTGGCTGTCCAGGGGTTGGATGTAGTCAGGATCGGGCCATATGCATGTCACCTCTTCCTTGCAGTACTTCATTGGTGTCACCGTGCTGGCAATGGTGCCTGAGCTGCCAGAGATTGTCAATGGCATCCAGTTCGCTCTGCAGAACAACCTGAGCTTGAGGTGAGATGGCTCAAAGGGTGCTTTTTGGGGTGGCCTCCTCCAGCATGGTCCCTATGCCCTGTCCTAGCCCACAGCTGTGCCTTGGTGCCAGCAACGGGCCACCCCTCCCCACAGTGTCAGTGGGTCACAGAATCATCTAGGTTGGAAAACACCTTGAAGATCATCCAGTTGAACCATAGGGTCACTGATTTGCTCTCAAAGAGGATTTAAATCCACCCCAAAAATGGGGCCAGATCCAGGTTCTGCTCCATAACTTGGCTCCCCAAGGTGGGACAAGGGCTGCTGGAGACTTGGCTGGGGGCAGCTCTGAACTTGTGTGTCCTCCCCAGCATCGAGATCGGGAACTGCATCGCTGTCCAGGTCTGCATGCTCCAGATCCCCATCCTGGTGCTCTTCACCATCTTCTATGTGAGTAACCCCAGGACAGAACCCTGGGTGACCTCCCACAGCGGAGTTGGGGACACATGAGACCCCTCAAGGCCACAGCCACTGACCCCGGTGTCTCCTCTCCTCTGCTCAGCGCAGGGGAAGGTGGGGTCAGATGTCCCCTACTGTGGCTGATGCTGTCCCCAGCCCTAGGGACATGTGGCAGAGGGAGTTTAAGGGGTGACATGCGTGTCCCCAACCACAGTCAGTGTGGGGTTGTCCCGGTTGGCCATAAACCCAAATCCTCTCTGCCTCGCAGCCCACCAACTTCACACTTGTCTTCAGCGACCTCCACGTCTATGCCAGCATGTTCAGCGTGGTGCTCATGAACTACATCTTCATGGATGGCAAATGTGACTATTTCCAAGGTGACTGCTCACCCGGGAGGCTGCTGTGGGACTTGAGGTTCCCCTCTTTCTTGTGCTGATGAGATGGGGGGGCTCCTGGAGACAGCCCTGGGGTCATCTGCTTGCTGCAGCTCTTGGCATGTGGCTTGAGCAATTTGAGGGGGGCTTGGCTGAGCATCTTGGGAGGTGCTGGAGCTGCCACCCTGTAGCAGCTCAGAGGGGTATCGCTCCCTTTTCACCCTTAAGAGGGAATTTTAAACTCATTTTGACTCAGATTTTGCAGAGAACCATGAGTGTCCTTTACAGAGGGCTAGTCCAGACCACACTAAGTCTTAAAAGCAACTCCCCTCCTTGCTCCTCCCTCCAACCTGCTGTGTCTTCCCTAGGCACGGTGCTGGTGATGGTTTACTTCATCCTCCTGGCTGTGTATTTCTTCGCCCCATCGCCCAGTGGTTGCTGAGGTTTGGACTCTTTCTCCAACCCTCTCGTTGGGTTTGGTGCCTGTCACAGCATTATCCAGTGTCTCAGGGACTCGGCCGGGCTTGCTCCGGGCTGGAAGCGTCGTTTGCTGAAGCTGCTGCTGCTGCCTGGCTCTCCCAGTGGGAGAAGCCAACGGGGCTTCAGGGATGGGAAAGGTGGTGGCAACCAAAGCACTCCTGAACCAAGAAGGAGCCTCAGCACCTGAGCACTTCACAGAGGTTTTTCCAGCCTGCACATGTGTGGCTGGGAGGAGAACTGTCCCTAGTTTTGGAGGGTCTTGAAGGGAGTTTCTGTCTGGTCTCAAGGACAGACCCCTCCCCTGGGATGTGTTGCACTGGGAGAAGGTGCCTGAGAAGAACCTCTCTCCCTTCGGGGCAGTGGGTGATCCTGAGCCTGGAAGGGACTTGGCTCTGGGGATCATACAAGGCTTCTTGATGGTACTAGAAATGCACTAAAAGGTTATTTTTCAGCTGTTTTGTCATTAAAGCAGTTTTGTATGAATCAGGAACAAACTTGTTTCTCCTTAAACAAGCCTTTGGTCACCTGTCCAGGCTCCTCTGTGTCCGCCACCCAGGTTAGTGATGGTCTTGGGGTGATGGCCACTGGCCAAGGTGTGGTTGGGTGTTGGGTGCCAGTGAGGGCTCGGTTGGAGCCAGCAGTCCTGGGAGCAGAGCAGGACAGTGCTCCCTGTCCTCTGTCCCAGCACGAGAGGAGGTGGCAGGGGAGAGATCTGTCACCAGGCCACAGGGACAGAGCCAGCAGTGGGGTGGCTGTGAGCTCTAGCCTTCTCTGTGACCCTCCCTAAGCTCCAGCTCTTGTTTCCAACCTGGTCTTGTCTGACTGTCCTGGGTCATCCTTGTTCAGATCTTTAAGAGGCTCCTAAGAAGGGGTGGGGATGCTCCCGGTGCTGCTCACAGGGTACAAGGTGTGACCAGTCGGGGACCTGCTCATATTCCTCTGCGAAGGGAAACACCAGTGGGTGAGATGAGAGGACAAAGCAGATGGCTTGGACTGATTTATTATCAGAGCTTTAAAAAAAAACAGAACAAGAAAACCCCAAACCAACCCAAAAGCAAAACATTTAACATACATAGATACAGGCAATGCAGCTCCTCTGTCCCATCTCACTCCCCAGCCCCACAGGGACATACTTCAGTATAAAAACCAGGGTGGAGAGCACTGCTCACTGCCTGCAACATGAATGTTGGACTCTGAAAGGTCCCACAGTCAACAGAAACAGGACTAGACTTGAAAAAGCCTCGAGTAAGGCAGGCAGAGAGTAGCAGCCTGGGATCCTCCTCCTTCCCAAAGGAGGGCAGCTGCTCGTTAGCAATTAATGATGCTGCTTTATCAAGCTTCTTTTGTTTTTCTAGTATAGCATCAGTATGGGCAATGCTACTATTAATACAGATGTTTGGGAAAATTTGTGAGTACCTGGAATCGGCTGATGGTTGCAGACAGGCTCGATGGCACAGGGCAGTAAAAGCTGGAAAAGGTGTGGGGTGGGAGGGCAGAAGATGATGGCACCGAGCAGGTTCTCCTACATCTCACCTGAGGCTAAAGAGAAAACAGCTACCCTGGGGTGAGGGATACTTGAGGCTTCTGGAGCCAGATCCAGCCTTTGTGTTGGGGAAAGCAGGGTAGGGCCAGTGCTGTGGGTCCCTCCCCCAGCACCCTGCTCTGAGCAGGACAAGCCCAGCAGTAGCTGTTGGTGGCTACAAGGGTGCCCTGAAAGTGTCCCACGTTGTCCTGAGCTGCTCTGCTTGGTGCTGGGAGCAGGGGGTGTCCCCATAAAAGCCTGTTCTGAGCTGGCTTTCTCTGTCTTGGTGTGTCCCAGGCAGCATTGCAGGTGTTCTCCCTCCATCAGTTGCTGCAGATGCTGAATCCTTTCCCTCTCCCTTGGGGAAACCATGGCTCAGACCTGGCAGAGGCAGGAACACTATACTCTTGCTTTCATGTATGGAATTTCACAGAGGGAGTTTAACTTGCCTTTAAAAGGGAGGAACCAGTACTTGGGCATCACCTGGGCTGTAGGTGAAGACAAGCCCATGGAGCAAGAAAAGCCCGGAGCCATATATCCTTCAAGTTCTGCTCCAGAGCGAAGCCTCTGCCACTGTGAGCCAGCGAGAAGCTTTTATCACTCAAAAACTCAACATGCAGCAGAGCAGCAGCAACTCCAGTAAACTCTCAGAAGAGCTGTCAGCTCTGCAGTGCTTAAAACAAGTAATTTCTTAGGAAGAGCAGCCTCTGAGATTTTGTGCCCATCATGAAGCAGCCACCCCAGGTAAGTGGGAGGGGAGAGGTCCCTGGACTCCTGTCAGTGGATGATGTTTATATGTTTTTATCAACAAAAACAAGTCCCTGGCCCTTTATTCTGTGGGCAGAGGGTGCAGGCAGGCTCTGGGATGGCACAGGCAGTGGTCCAGCCTGTGGAAGAGGTTTGGGCACTTGTGTTTGGGTGACCCAGCACTGCGGAGGGATGTCAAGGGCTGTATTGTCCTGCCTGGGTGGCTGTCCGTGTTCCATGGCAAGATCTGAAGTGAAGTGACAGTGTTAGAGGTGTCAGTATGGAGCTGGGCTGAAGCCAGATGTTTCCCTGACCAACACCCACCACTTTGCCTCTTCACTGTGTTCACATCGAGGGGGAAAGCTCGGGGCTGCCACTGTCAGGCTGCTGAAGTGAGAAAGACATTAGAGCTTAAGGAATTTGATCAGAGATCCAGGCTTGGATGGCTGTAATGTTGCCTTGGTGATGATGGGAGGTGCTCTTTAAAGTAGAGGAGGGAAGAACCAGGGCAAAGATTAAGTTCAGACCTTCAGCCTCTGCAAGAAGAGGTGAAAGCCACTGAGTTCAGGCTAGAAGAAGGAGCTGGAGAAAAGCCCAGCTCCCCTTGATGCCCCATGCCATGGTCCTGCAGCTGAGGACAACACAAGCCAGGGGCTAGAGAGCAGGTCTGGGCTCAGCTCCGGAGCCAGGAGCAGTGGGCTGCTGCAGCAAGCAGCAAGGAATGCTTCAGCTAGGATGCCCAACCTTGATTTTGCTGGGCTTTGGAGAAAAGCAGCAACTGAGGCTACAGAAGGGGGAAAATCTATCCCCAGGAACAGGGGAAGCTTAACATGGGGGGAAGCGTTAACACTTCAACTGAGTATCAGGGGTAGGTGCTCCCTAAAAGGTGGAACAGTGGCTCAATCAGCCAGTGCTGTTCAGATTAACAAGACAATGCTCTGGTTTATTTAAACAGAAATGCAATCTCTTAAAAAGAAACTAAAACTCCACTTTAACCCTTGCCTTTGAAAGGGGAAGGTACCAGGAAAACCTGATTAAAAAAAAATAAGACACTTAAAAATGGTCTTCAAAGGAAAGATTTTGCACGATTTTGAGTGGAGCTGCTCAGAGTTCAATGGTCACTTACACACGGGCTCTAGAGTGAATTTCACAGTATATGAAGTAAAGCAAGACAAGAATTAGACAGACATCCCCTCCTCTCCTGCCTCTGCAGAGGTGACCACTGCTCCCAGCAAGAGGAGGGGTATTTTGGATGCTGTTTCCTGGGACAAGTGCTCCATGAGTTTCCAAGGATCTATGTTAAAACCACATGCAGCAATCACATCCTCCACCCCTGGAGGAACATGAAGCTAACTAGAAAAGGAAAACAAAAAAGCTTACACGTACATGTTAGTCAGGTGCTGATAACCAGGCCCTGAGCTGGCAGGGGTGGCTCACACCAAAGCGCTGGGTACGACATGCTGCAGCCAGCTCTGAAATCTGTGGGGTGAGCTTTCACTGTTAGCTTGTTCAGAGTGCAAAATGAGCAGAAAAGGTTAAAAAAAGATTCGTCAAAACCTCTTCCCCTCCCCTCACCACCCTGAGTAAGCTACACAGTAGTCCATTATTGGTAATTTTTAACAAGTCTTCCAAGCAAACCTTTCAATGTGAAAAGGTGAGGAACACAGACACTGAGTGTTTCAAATCACTGCACGCTGCACCCAAAAAGCTGCACAGGCAAAGCTTCACCTGCTGCCCCGTGCGACGTTCCAGCTGTCTTCTGAAGCTCAAAGAGATGGGAACATGCCCATGGAATGCATGCAAAGCCTTCAAGCAGAAGGAGTTCTTGGTTTTATAGAGGGAGAGCTCAGCTGGGTGTTAAGGGGATGAGTGTTAAGGGGCTACAAAGCGAGAGAACAGGTCGGCTGTTCTGCACTGAACACCCTCCCTTAGATACATCTTGTGAAAATATCAAGTTGAACGTGCCCAGGGTAAGCACAGGCTCAGACATCTGCAAAGCTGCCCCCTGTCCCCAGTTAAATCATAAGCATGTGCTGATGACAGTTTGATGGCTGATGCTATGGATTAGTCCCAGAGAGTACTTTTGATTCACGGTGTAATTTAAAGATTCATAAATTAAAAGTGGATTTTCAACAACTTAAAAGTAAAAATTTCTAGAAAGGCATCGATGTATTTGCCGAGTAAGGCGTTGAGCAGGTTCCTCCACGTTCTTAGCAAGAGCATCCACAGTATCCATAAATAGGGGGCTTCTTGAACGTAATGTGTGTTGGACAGAAGCACGAGATGTTCTCATTTTAGTCGCTCAACGAGTCCCTGCGTCAGTCCAAGGTGCAAAAGCTGAGCTCTGGAGAGAGTTGCTAGATGAGGGAAATACTCCAGGAGCTTCTCCCATGACAGTTCCAGCAGGCTGGGCACCACCAGCCACATTTTAAACAGAGAGCCAGTCCGTTTGTCTTCATGGATGTTGACCACCCCTCCATGAACATACATGCAGCCAGCCTTGATGGGAAAAGGAGAAGGGAGTTACATGGGGCACAGACCAAACTGGTGCACCAGAAGGTGCTGAGGAAAACCAGGATTTGACTCTCCAGCTTCCCAGTGGGTTAATCACAGAGTGAGATGCATCTCACACGCTTTTACATGCTGGTGACAGAAGTGGCATTGCCCAAACCAGTCACCTCAGGCTCCTCTTGTAGCCAAGGGGAGGAATCACTGCTGAAGGCCACGTGTCTCTCATCCTAAAGTACCTATCTGCTAGCTTAGAGTGGTTTGCTCTGCATTTAAGGTGAATTTTAGCCTGAGATTATCAATTTTAGGAGTGGGGTTAAGTGTTACTAAATTAGTCCAGGACCATACTTATGTTTCAGCTAAAAAGTATGTATTTTTTAAACTAAACCCACACCATATACAGACATACTGCATTCCCTCTGGCTCAGCATAACCCTGATGGGAACAGAGAGATGGAGAAAGCTCAGGTGCTGACCTACTTTAAAAGTGACATTTTTTTCAATATATAGGAAAAGAAAAGGCATTCCTGTTGTCCAGGCACCCACTGGCAGTCACCAAGCTGTTGGGAAAACACCTTTAACAGGCCTAGTTTCCCAGAGAAAGTTGTATTTCTATCAATCTCAAAACTAGGTGACACCCGCTCTTTTAACCAAAGAACCCCATTATCTGCCCTCACATGCAGCCTACGGAGGCTGAAGTCACAGATAAATGCATTTCTTGCTGTCTGCTGCTTATCAACCACAGGTCTCAAAGCTTCTAAGTTAGAGCAAAAAGCTCTAGCACTACCAACTTTCCCATCAGCAGTGGTTTCCAAAGAGGGCTGCCCACCTGCTAATCTTTCAACTCAGGCTGTTTGCAGGACGCTAAAACCAGTTCACCTGGGGGAATATTTGTGCATTTTTTTCCCTTTTGCAAACAAGAATTGCTGTTCACACATGCAATTATTATTCCTAGGAGCTGCTGCAGTTTAAAAGCTAAAATTCTGCATCGCTGCTTTTAGAAAGCAGAACCTCCTCAAAGAGCAGCAGGAGTAAAAGGAGTCCATGCAGTGAGCTCCCACTAGCCCTCAGCCTTCCTAAAGATGCTGCATCCAGTGGACATCAGCTCCTTGGTAACATCAGTTCAGCTCTATTTGCAGCCCACGCAAACGTCGGAGTGCTTGGACGAGTGGCTTGAACTTCAGCTACGTAGGAAAGAAATGAGTCACTTACTGGTGTGACAGCAGCACAGTGAAAATAGACTGGTTCTGGCATGGCAGCTGGGAGCTTGACCCACTGGAAAGTCTGCAGACTCAGCTTCCAAACGTCTCCCAGAATCACTTCTCCGTTGTAGCCTCCACAAACGAACACATCTGTAAGAGAAGAAACCCACAGTGCTTCCAGACCCAGCCACCCTTCATCCAGCAGCTGCAGGACGTGCAGTGACAGAAGTCAGCAATCACCTTTCTGGAACAGTTTCAGGATCAACAATTATTCTACCTCAACACAAGCTCTCAGTGCCTCTCCAATCAGTCCCAGCACACAGTTCATAACCACAGGGGCCACTTACAGAATCACAGAAGGGTCTGGGTTGGAAGGGACCTCAAGGGCTGTCTAGCCCCGGGCAGGGCCACCTTCCACCAGCCCAGGTTGCCCAAAGCCCCGTCCAACCTGGCCTTGAACCCTTCCAGGGAGGGGGCAGCCACAGCTTCTCTGGGCAGCCTGTGCCAGGGCCTCACCCCCCTCACAGGGAACAATTTCTGCCTCAGATCTCATCTAAATCTCCCCTCTGTCAGTTTAACCCCGTTCCCCCTCGTCCGATCCCTCCCCCTGATGACGAGTCCCTCCCCACTTTCCCGCAGCCCCTTTCAGCCCTGGGGGGCCACTCTAAGGTCTCCCCGGAGCCTTCTCTTCTCCAGCTGAACCCCCCAACTCTCCCAGCCTGTCCTCACAGGGGGGCTCCAGCCCCCCAGCATCTCCGTGGCTTCCTCTGGCCCTGCTGGAGCAGGTCCGTGTCCTTCTGCTGTTGGTGCCCCAGAGCTGGACCCAGCCCTGCAGGGGGGTCTCCCAGAGCGGAGCAGAGGGGGAGAATCCCCCCCTGGCCTTGTGCCCACCCTGCTCTGGGTGCAGCCCAGCACACGGGGCCTTTCTGGGCTGCCAGCGCATGGTGCTGGCTCGTGGCATCATGGACAGGCTGGGAAGTGGACAACCCCACCACAGCAGATTCAGGGCTCAATGCCACTGAGAAGCAGGAGTGCACTCCCACTTTTAGAAGCTGTATTAAGACCTAGCTAACCTGACTTCACAGGCTCCTGGGTTTGATCAGATTCTACTGGTTTTAAACCCACAAGGAGCAGCCCCAGCCCTGGCTCATAGTCCCGACTTTGTCCAGGTTCTCAACTCAGAGGCTTGCACTGCAGCAAAATACTGCTGATGAAGGTGACTGGAAGCAACCCCCAGCTCCTGCCTTACTTTTATTGGCACAATTAGCACTCCTAAGAAATATAATCTGGCATATCATTCTTCTGCATGGCTCAGTACCCTTTAATGTACAGCATTCAGTAATCGATCTGAAGAGTTTTGAAAAGGATCGATAGGGCAACTGCTTTTTCAGTCCATTATGAGCAATTTGGGTTTTATCAGGTTTGGGGGCATTTGTTTTTGGAGGATGAGGCCACAGAAGAGGCCCACATCTTGCTGAGGGAACACTCTACTATTCAAAATTGTAACTGAACACAGATTGCACACACAGAGCCCTCTCTAAGCTGTGCCTCAAACAGCACCATTCAAGTGATTTAAAGCAAGAATATTTGGAGGATCAAAATGAAGAACAAAAGGCTCTGCTAAGCTCTGTGCAACTCCTAACATAAAAACCAGCCCCCACTTTACTAGAGAATGGAAAGACTGAGGGGCTAACTCTGCTACTGCCTCATAATCCACTCCATATGAGCAGCTGGGATTTACACCACCAGGAAAAGGACCTGCTACCAA
Source organism: Athene cunicularia (assembly GCF_003259725.1). NCBI lineage: Eukaryota > Metazoa > Chordata > Aves > Strigiformes > Strigidae > Athene > Athene cunicularia. Next base: position 81,055,062 of record NW_020799092.1, read on the forward strand.
TGAAATCCCTGAACAATCTTGTCTCTAAAGAACTCAGCTTCCAGGCATTTGGCCCCACTTTGCTTTTCACAGCAGAGTGTAAAGCTAACAGGTTAGCCACTGTGATAAGGAGCATCACTCATACCTGTTCATGTCCTTGCAACCAGTAAGTTGCAAAGTGTCATGGACACTCATGGCTAAAATATATGTAAAAATATATTTTACACTGATGTGACCACACATCCAAAGATTCACGTGTTGCCTAAAATACTGCAGAATTCCAGAGAGCAACAGTACTGTGTGGTGCAGAAGTAAATTTGCCTACAGCAGTGAGATCCCTCATATGAAGAGTGGTGCCAACTGGGCAGCTTAAGGCCTGTTGACAAGAAAGAAATCCAATTCCATAAAAAAAACATGTGTGCCCTGCAGTTCTCTCCAACATGTGTGGAGGCCAGCAGCTCTCAGGCTAGAAGGATGGGCTTGTGGCTGCCAGGTTTTATAAGATACAGCAATTTTCAAGAGACAGATCTTACCATTTTTTATCTGAACGCAGCTATGGCATCTTCTGGCTGCTGGGAAGCCTGAGGAGAATTAAAAAAAAAAAAAAAAGCATCAACTATAGTTGTTTTAAAGTGCTTGGGCAAGAGGTGATTTTATCTCAATATATAATCAAGGATAGGAGTCACCTGTTTAATTTATAAGGGGCTTCTGCTTTCCAACAACCACAGGTATAACATCTCTAATTCAGCAAATAGCTAAAAGTTTGACTCCTAATTGCTCTCTGAGGAAGGAAAAAACGTGCCAGAATCTCATTCCCCACAGATTCCAGCTCTCAGCTCTGGCGTGGTGAAAAGCAGCAGCTAAGGGCCTGCAAAGGTTTCAGGGAAAGCCTTGCTGCTAACCAGGCCAGCACGTGGTCGCTCAGAGGCCACAGAGGTGATGTGTATCTTCTGGGAGGACAGCCAGCTGCTATCATCTTTCCCACCCAGGGAGGGAGAAAAGCCACACTGCTAAATATGCTTCAGATGGGTTAGTCCTTCCTGCTAAGCTCTACGCAAGCAGGACCTCGAAGGCAACCTTAAGTCACAGACTCCACAAGGTTATGAAAACAGGTTTTCAGCCTGCCAGCAAACAGCATCTTAGCCACTCTCTGTTTTACAGGGGAAGACACATGAAATTCCAGACTCACCAACTTTTTCATGAGGTTTTGTGGCAATTTCCTCCCAGGTGTTGGTTTCCAGGTTGTACGCATGGATCTGAAGGGACAAAGAGGAACCATTAGTTTCCTCCTGGCTCTTCCAGCACTGCAGTGACGCAGTTACAGCCTCAGACCCAGGGAGCCACTATAAATAACATCTCTTTTTCATTAAGCTGAAAACAAAAACACCTAATGACAGCCATTGACTAAGCAGGTATACAATCACCATCAAAGCAGACCAGCTTACTAAAACTTTCACCTCAGGCTTTGCTATTTGAGCCCCACAGCTGTAGAAAACAGAATACTGCTTTTAAAAAACCTAGACCGATTAAAACCCACACCCTCCAGTTCTCAAAAGGATTTAGAAATACCTAACTCATGCCACACATAAGAAGAAAAGAAATGCACAGAATGGAGAGATAAAAAGTCATGTTAACTGCTGCAGTTTCAGCTTTTTTGGAAGCAGAGCCCTATTTAGAGTCTCCTCATTTATCATTTTGGCACTCAAGTTTAATTCACTCTTCTCTCCCCAAACCGTATGGGAGAAAATCATTCACCACAAGAAAGGAAATTAAAGCATACAATTAAGGGAGAAGACAAGAAAAGAATCATCATATCAATATCTGAATTTAACATCAAGGAATTCCTTCCTTTGGCACTTTCCTGTTCTGGCACAAATACATTTAGAAAGATGTCCTACGTGTTTTTAAATGAGACTCTTTGATAACAGATTGACAGAAGTGAAGCAGTTTTGCAGCTGGGTATGGTCACTGGGTACCACGGATTCATCATCCGTAAATCAACGGGACACGTTTGTGGCAACACCAGGTTTTACAGAAATAGGAGAATAATCTGCTCCTAGTTATTTATTTTTTCACCAAGCTCTCCAGGCACAGCCAGGTGAAGAGGCTGTGCTGGTTATACTTCACTGTAGAAAATCTCCTGTCCAGGCAAGCACTTGAGGTTTCTCATCACCTTACCTTATCTAAGGAATAAGCTGTCCGGGAGGTTCCACCTCCCAAGATATAAATCCGTTGACCATCATGTGCGATTTCATGTCTGTATCTGAAGGTGGAAAAAGGGACATTTAGCAGCACAAACAATTAGTGCAAGTGAGCAACAACAAAAGCCTTCTGGAAAACACTGCCAAATCTGGGTGGTTTAAGTAGACACCCCAAGTCTGGCTATGCTCTATCGGTCTTTCCAGTTGGGAGCATTCAGAAGATGTGGAAGCTTTCATGAGCAATCTAAGCAGCACCCCAGAAGCTTGAAAGGCATTTTCTGAGAGCAGAGCACCACGGAACTTAAGTACAATGATTTATGGAGCACCACGACAGCCACCAATATTTCAGTCCCTTCTCAAAGATGGTCACTGACTGATCTCCCAGCCTTCCACGCCTTGTTCCAGAACAGGACAAGGGACAGGGATCAGCTGAAGTCTCTTCCCCTCCTTAGCACTCACCAGCTGCCCCAAGTCCCCAGGTCTGTTCTGGCATCAGGCAGTCCAGATTCAGTGTCTTGGCAAAGGCTTCACACCCCACCCCAACAGCCCCCTGCAGGCCCGACTGCTGGAGCACCCGTTGTGCAGGGTTCAGAGCCAAAACTACTGCTCTAAGAGTGTCCTGCCTGCGCTCTCTCAGCTTCTCACTCCCAGTAAAGGTGGTGACTCCCCAGTGCAAAAGCTCTCTCAGACTGTCCAGCTTCTCACCTCTCCTCTGGCATGTCACAGGACATATTGTTTGGTTTCAGCTGGATCCACTCTCTCGTGTTGAGGTCTAGCTTATGTAGGTCAGTACTATAAATGTAACCAGTTGTTCCTCCAAACACATAGAGACAACCATTGATGATGGCCATGGCCTGGAAGGTAACAGAGAGAAACCAGTTAAAAAGGATGTGTGACATTGGTGTCTGAAAAAAAGAGAATTCCCAGCCTCCCAAAGCAAAAGACACTGCTTGCAAAGCTCTACCTACAACTAACAAAATGCATCTTCGGGAGAAATGTGAAAGGCAAACAAGGATGAGACACAAAAGATGGGGGGTGGGTGTCTGTAGGAATGGAAAGTAACTCCATGCTCACAAGACAAGGACCTAGAAGTGGAGCTGCTGAGGTTCAGATACCAGACAAGACAGATCTGTGCAGCAGGGGCTCCCAGGAGCTACAACCACAGCACACTTAACCCTGAATCTCTTCCACACTGACCTTACACAGATACTGTTACGGAGAATCTTATAAATCAGCTATCAGAGAGCCAGCAGGATTAAGTGTAGCAGAGAAATCCCCAAACACAGTGGATAAGCGAGACTAAACAAGGGAGGCAGCCTGTACAATTCAGAAGCCCTTGGCCTATCAGGCCACTGAAACGGCGAAGGCAGTGCAGGCACATGGTCTGAGGTGGAAGCAGAGATGTAGCTCCTTCTGCTCCCAACTGCCTGTTTGCCAAAGGCCAGCTCGAGCTGAGCTGGGCAAGGGGAAGACTACTTGCTTTCCCCCAGCTGTCTGGAGCGCATCTAAATGAGAAATTAGTTGGGTCATAAATGTCTGCACCACAAGCGTACTGGTAGTATTACTGGAAAGCACAGCAGAAGCTGGTAGTCCGCCCATGAATCTAGTTTTTTTGTGCACCATGTTCACCCAGGACATCATGGACAGCTTTAAAAGTTGTTATTCTAATATAAACAAGACGTACTAAACACTGGTTTCATTTGTAGTCTGGGGTTTTAAAGGCTTTGAGGAGGCTAGAGAGCAACTCCAGAAATGACCAACCACTCCTTAAAGCAGACATACTTTTTTCATTCAACTGCATCTGGCATTTAGATAACAAATTCTGGCTTTTCGAACCACAAGAAAACTATTCCCTCCCCTCGAAACCTCAGAGACGTGAGGCTGCTCTATTAATTTATGAATGACACCTGCCTTTCCTTACACTGATGTACACAGACAACAACTCTGGTTAGTAGCAGAGAACAGATCTTTGTGCTCTGGCCCCTTTTCGGGGGTGCACAGCTCAGCACACGCAGGCACAACACCCCAAGTGCCTCAGTGAGGGCTGTCCTTCATACCTGCCCATAGATGCGATTGGGTTTCTTCCCTCGACAGCTGAGCAGAGCCCATCTTTTGTACTTGACGTTGCAGACGTGGACATCGTTGCCGTTGCTCTCCCCAAAGGGGATCCCGGTGCCCCCGAACACAAGCAGGTTGTTGCCATGCAATACAACTAGGAGAGAGAGACAGAGCAGAGACACTTGTTGCTGTGAGAAGCAGTAAACCAGAATGACTCTCTGCTCTGGACACAGTAGGCAGAGAGTGTTCAATATTGTTCAAATACCCTACAATTCACACTATGCGTTTATGGCTTTGAAATACTCTAAAAGAGAAAGAATGCAAGCTAAAACCATGGTAACCAAAGGCCTACTTTTAAAAATGGCTAGCGAACAAAGAGATCTATTTTTGGATGCTTTGAGTTGTCTGATTGCACTGAGCACCCAGCTGCTGAAAGTGCAGGTGCCTTGCAAGTTATCAAGCTAAATACCTCAAGACTACCTCTTGCATTGGAAATTTTTTCTTTCCCTCTGCCTCAACCCAAGCGAAAGGGGAAAGAAAAAAAATCACAAAGCCAACCCAAACTCAAGGCCTGTTTGCAGAAGAGTTGGAAGCAGGGTCCAGATTTCCCAGTTCTTGCCTGGTTTTGCATTCCTCCAGGGACACTGATTAAAATAGCTTCAGGAGGAGGCGCACAGGAATTGAATTTCCATACATACGTGACATGGAGGCTAGTTCCCTGGGCATGTAGCCTTCAGTGCCCATTTGATGCCAGGTGTCTGTAGCAAAGTTGTACCGCCAGAGTTCCCTGAAGAGCGGGTAGTCTTCATTCTCTGGCCCACCAGACTCATCATAGTCAGGATTGTAGCCTCCAAACACATACAAGTTGGCATTATCGGCCACGCAACGATGGCCGCTTCTTGCAGGTGGAGATCTATGGCCTAGAGCAAAATGAGAAGGTAAAACAGCTTCAGTGAAATGTCAGCAGAGGAGCTGAGCTTGAGGCCCAGGGTCAGGACTAGACCTGCTGCAGTGGTCCTCCAACAAGTGTGGCTGGTGTTTCGCCACAGGGAAGCACATCAGCAGCCAGGAGGAAAGGGCTCTGTAACGACAGATCCACCTCTCCGAGCATGAATGGGGAGAGCTTCTCCATGTCACCATCTCAGTCACGTCCACTCTAGCCCCTGGACCACACCTGCCTAAAGATACCTGTCTGCACAACAACCCTTCCACATGACAATCCTTTTGTAAAAGCTATTTCCAAGAAATGTTACAAATTCCTCCTTCTGTCATTCCGTATGGCAGCTTTCACTTAAGAAACAGTTCCAGAATGTTTATATTTAAAGCTGCCTGATGAGAACAAAGGAAAAAGTAATGATTTGCTCTCCCTCCCACACAAACCTTCTCTCTGTTTCTTCTCTTTTGCTCCTGGCACCTCGTATCTTGAGAAGGTTCTTTCGCCTTGGACACCCCTGGGCTTCCTAAACATTAAGCAGGTCTGTAAATCAAGTAAAAGTCTCCTCATAGATAAAGGCATCTGCACTGGGAGGGAGCGTTGCAGGGAACCAACCCTTCTGAGATCCCACAGGTTGAGCTTGACAACTGGCAGACGCAGCCCTTCCAAAACGAAGCCTTCTGCCTCCCCACCCTCTTCCCCAAAAGCCAATGGAAATAAAAGTGGGGAGGACAATTGAGGCTCAGACCTCAACTGGAATAGGAAAAAAGACCGATTCAGCCCAGGAAAATTTAAACAGCAATATTCTTGTTGGATAACAGCAATTGAAGGCTCAGCTGACAAGTGATCAAAAAGTAATTCTGAGCTTGCTCGAATTTGATGCACAGCAAGAGCCAAGCACAGTGCCAGGGTGGATGTTTTTCTTCAACGAGACACAGGACCACATAACGGATGAGAAAGATGAAAGGAATAGAAAACGATCAGGTCCCTGAACAAAGGAGCTGGTTGTGAGACACATGTAGAACATCTCAAGCTGGCTAAAATGCTTCAAAAGTCATTTTTTCTATGCAATACAACGGTGTTTTGGAGAGAGTAACTCTAAGCTTCACTTTGACAAGAAGGACACATCACAGTCCCCTAAAATGTACAATTTCAACACGTAACCATCACACCCTCAAGTACATTCTCTGCTTGTTGCACCTCAAGAGAGGCCCGCTTTGGTTCAGGTCACAACAAAGAGCAAACCAAAAAACCATCAAAAGAAGATCCCTGAAGATTCCTCACCCAAACAAACCAGTGATCTTCACCACCCACCTGCTCTCACAGCTCTTTTATGGACTTTTAGGATGGAACAGGACCCAGTGAATCATCTAATTAGGACCCATCGTGTTTTCTTCTTAGAGCCTGTTACAATTATCAGCAGTGAATCAGACACGCAGAGCAATAATAAATGAGGCATCAAGCATTTTTCCTATAGGAAAGGTGAAATAAATGATTTGTCCAGACTGAATAATGAATTTTAACTCGACACAAGCAGCTCTGCCTAATCATGTTCCCCATTTGCTGCTGCTTTAAGCTCCAATTCTTGTCCAAAATTAAGCTGCTCTCCAGGGTTCAGACAAACTCCTTGTGGCTAAGTTTTGACAGATTTGGGTTGTTTCCAGTAATAATTGTGTCTTGCAGCAATTCCCACTTAGAAAACTAATAAGCACTGGCTGAAAGAAAGGGGAAGAAAGTTGAGGAATTAATGGAAAAATCTGTAGTCCTTGGCCTGGCTTCTGAGCCAGCGCAGTGCTGTCGGGCACCCAGCGTGGCACAGACATCAGCACACCGGCGGGGTGGGTATTACATGTACTAACAGCAGCAGGCAGGAGGCTACTGGCCTCAGTGCTAGACTAAACTGTTAAACAAATATTACGTGCTTTAGAGGTGATTCACAAAGGGAAAGAGAAACATCTGCCCCTTTGGGCTTTTTTATTTTACACTCCGAAACTATCCAAAGAGATGGATTCATTTTTAAGTGAACACACCGGCGACAAAGGTACTCACAATCAAGGTAATTGACTCTTGTCATCGGAGATGCTTCGAGAGGGCAATTCATGTGATCTTGAAGGTCTGCAAACAAAATGGTGCTTGAGAAGTGCTCGCACCTCTCTGCAGGCTAGGGGATATCCTAGCACAAGGCTCACGTGTCCATGCTCGGCCAAAGGGAGCTCATCCTGCTTATTTCTTCTTCTGTGTTTGCCCTGAAGGTCTCCAAAAAGAAGATCTAAAAGAACTAAAGTGGGAGCTTAATTCCAGCGAAGATTGGGAGCAATGATGCACACATTCTGCAGGGGACTGAGGATTTAATTCAATCACCCACTGAATTTAAAAGGTGTTAGGGAATTAGGAGTTCAAATATTACATTAACTATAGATCCTATTTCCCTCTAGTTATAACACTTGCCATGAGAATTTTCCAGAGGGAAGAGGAGAATAAGGCTGAGTTTCATATAAAGCCAACAGACTAATGAGTAAGAGGCATAATTCAAAGAAAATAAATTAAAAAACAAAACCCAGGAGGCCTTCTCTGCCATTCACCTCTCAAAATTAAGCAGGGAAGGCACCTGACTTTGCCATAAAAAACCCCAGAACAGTTAAGTTTCAACAGAAAGGGATCAATGTTCGAGGCATGCATGTTGTCGAGGTAGCAAGATGTGCACATTAAGCCCACAGACAGCCCAGCCGGTTTTAGCTCTTCCCGTTTACCTAGAAACCCATCTCCTATCTTTAAAAGACAAGCGTTTTCAAGATATTTTCAAGGGACAGAAAGGGCATCACAAGCCAGAGCTGGTGTCAGATACTTGCAAGTACCCAGCTGGTCCTTTCAGACCACCCTTCCCATGCAAACCACATCTGCTGCTAGTTCCTTGCCCATTCCCACCACTCGCACCAACTCCAAGGGCTCTGCGTGTTAGAGGAACAAATTTTTCAATTAAACACTCGCTCAGTAACCGTCCTTTGTCAGAAGCTAGAGATCCAACAGGAGAACTAGCAGGAGACATGATGTCTGTCCCGGATCATGCATTCACAACTCAGCTGCTCAGGAGAAATCCACTGTTCTCAGCATTAAGTCAAACACCAAACCAACAATGAGAGCGGCCAAAATGTGGCAGTGACTCCCAGGGAAAGGAGGGCTGGAAATGCCAACCAGAGCAACGTTTCCAAAAGCTCAGGGCCAACCCCCGTAACTACAAATACAAGCAATTTCCTTTTGCTCCACTCAAAAATAACAGATTTTCTGTACTATTCAAGCAGACCCCAGCTGCGTTTGCCCAACACCGTGCTCCACGTGTAAGGGTGTAAGGACTGACTTCTCTCCAAAGGCTTTGCATTTCCAGCCTGCTGGTTTTAAGCTTCACTCTTCACTAACTCCTTCGTCTCAATGGATTAGATCCTCCCGCTCACGGAGGCCCAGAGAAGATGACAGATCTACCCATGAAACAGGAAAAAAAAATATCCAACACATCTTCTGAGTCACCTATGCAAGCACGCTCACAAACGTATTAATGAACTGAACAATGTTAATCTGAGTTAAACTGTCACCAAACTTCTATTCAAAATTAAGTGACCTTAATTCACTTCAGAAGAAAGTCTTAGAAAAAGATTCCTCTAGTTATGTCTTTTTAAAGAGACCTGTAAAAGCTGAATCTATTTAAGAGTAAATTCAGATTAATTTCTTCAGCAGACAAGCTCTATGACTTGCACCTCCAACGAAGAGCTGCATTTCCATTTAATTATGTTTTAGCAGATGATTCACATCTCCTACTGAAATTCTTCACGCAAGTTCTGGATCTGGTTTTGCTCCAGTGTTTAGCGGTGCACAACGAGCCTATTGCACAAGCGCAAACTTTAAACAGTGCAGAAAGATGGAAATACCCAAGGGTTTGCTAACTTCCTCCTCTAGTTAGCAAAGCCCATCTCCCCAAGAGCTGAACCTGCCACACATGAAAGAAGGGCCCAAGATTAAGCAAAGCACAGCAAGGCACCGTCCCCGTGGAGAGCTGCAAGTCACCAGGTCCTGCTATGAATCCTTAGAAGCTGGACATGGAAAGTAGCAGCACGATGTACCGAGTCAAGACAGAGCTGTGGGAAAGAGGTCGTAGAGCTAGGTATAGAAAATGGATTAAAAAAGGATGGATATAATTTGGGAAGGACTTGCTTTCCCAGTTTAAGACTCCAAAGCAACGCAGGAAGGAAGGAAGGGAAGATGCATTCACAAGGAGACTCCTTTTCCTTGGTCCTGAGGGCAGAAATGGGAACAATAAAACCTTCAGAGAATAAGAAGCTCCACAAACAGAACGAAGTTGAAACATCGTGACAAGGACATAATTAAGGCAAGCCCTAATTTAGGACTAAGCTATGTGACAGAAACTTGCTTGCTGGCTATGCACTGACCTGTTAACACCCTGTTAAATTCACCCTTTTCAAATGATTCATTGAGTGACTTCAGAGACAGCTTCTCAGATGGCCCAGACTGACTTTGTTAAAGCAGATTCCTAACTGAGCACACCTCCTGCAAGAGGTATTATTAGAACAGGAGAGTAAGCAAAAAGGTGGCACAAATACCTGTTCCCAAGTTTCCTGATGTGACACAGCACAGCAACCAATGCACGAGACATTCATTTCCTACCTCGCCAAAAACTCTGAATACAGAACAGGTCTGGGGCGAGAAGGAGGAGAAAACAGAGATGTTCATTAAGAAAATTTAAAGAAACTATTTTGGAGGAGAAAGAGTAATGGTCCTGAATGGTATCCAACAAGAGTCCCATTCAAAATGTGCCTCTTACGGGGAGGACGAAGCTGAATTACACCTGCTGGTCCATAAATACTCTTCCTGTTCCAACTAACGCAAGATTAAAAGTTTATTAAATTCCAATTCTGGGGCCCTGACAGCTACAGAAATCTATGGAAAGCCTGGAGACAAAAACAATACAAGAATCCCTTGGCATCAGCAGATTACTTGAATTTATAGAGCAGATTAAATGCTACCAGCATGCCCAGGACCACAGCATGTGTCAATGGCTACGCTTGAGTCTACTGGACTTCTCTACCGCTTTTCAATAGCTCTGTAATAAAGTTATAGAAGAAAATTAAACTGTGAAGTACCAAGCAGTTGCACTGAATCACATGCAGCACAAACGTAAGGCGAGAGGCGCTTCAAAGAGAGCAGCACAAAGACAAGTTTCGAAGAACAAAGGCGTTTTCTTTCCATTTGACTATCCTGCCTTTCAAGACTGCAGGAAAAAAAAACAAACCTGCTGGCATCATCTAGCTGGCTTGGTTAAACAAGAGGGGAGTACCTGCTCTTCAAGTTAGTAAGGTAGGCAGCTTTAAATGAGAGGGGAAAAAAGGTCTCATTAGCTGAATTCATGTCTTGAAAAATAAAAATAAACAATGAAAGGGGTTGAATATGAAATTGGTTTGAGACCTTGTCTGAAACCATCCTTTCTCTTATCGTGACCGTGCTGCCAGAGAGAAAAAACAAATAAATCTATTGATCAATGGGAAGATCTTGACAGAGAGTGAGGTCTGCCTAATGTCATCAAGTTCTGCACATTTTAGTTTTTCTTTTATGGGAATTTTCCCTAGTCACTACCATGCCTCAGTACCGGTTCCCAGCAAGTCAATGCTGTTCTCCTGAGATGGGAGAATCCAACTGCTGCCTCCTTTTCCCAGTCAGCCTTGGAAGGAAGAGGCCAAGGCTCTGGGCTGTCCCACTGTCTGCTCAGAAACCTGTAAGCAGAAAGGAGAAGAATGACCCGTGTATCACAGTGTCCTTCAGGCTGGAAAAGCCCCTCGGGATCATCGAGTCCAACCCTCAGCCCGACTCTACAAAGTTCTCCCCTACCCCACATCCCCCACAGCTCATCCCAACGGCCCTGAAACCCCCCAGGGATGGGGACTCCCCCCTCCCTGGGCAGCCTGTTCCACTCTCGCACCACTCTTGCTGGGAAACATTTTCTCCTCCTGCCCAGCCTGACCCTCCCCTGGGGCAGTTTCCAGCCGTTCCCTCTTGTCCTGTCCCTGATCCCCTGGGAGCAGAGCCCAGCCCCAGCCTCTCTGCAATGTCCTGTCAGGAGCTGCAGAGAGGGATGAGGGCTCCCCTCAGCCTCCTCCTCCTCACCCTGAACACTCCCAGCTCCTTCCCTGGCTCCTCACAGCATTGATTCTCCAGCCCTTCCCCAGCCTCGTTGCCCTCCTCTGCCCTCGCTCCAGCCCCTCCAGATCTCTCTGGGATTGAGGTGCCCAAACCTGGACACAACCCTCCAGGTGTGGCCTCCCCAGTGCCGAGCACAGGGGGACTGTCACCTCCCTGCTCCTGCTGGTCACACTATTTCTAGTACACCTCACCATTTCTAATATTCCTTATCAGGGCCAGGTGTGAGGCTGAGCAGTAGCCAAAGCAACCTGCAGCAGAAAAAAAAAAGATTCCTAGATCCCTTGGGTGCAAAGAACATGAGGGAAGAGAAACTGCGAACCTCATGCTTAGAAGTCAACTTTGGAAATGGAAACAGGTCAAGCTCTTTTGCCATCACAGCTACCAGAAAGAGACTTGGCTGTAGCTAGCAGAAATGGCAGGAGGACTAAATAAAGATACTCCTCTTGCAAACACATACCCCTTTCCCATGGGTTACTGCCTCGGAGCTGCAACACGACGACCTCCCAGCTTCGGCACGCCTCATTTCTAAACTCTGCCACACGTCATTGCTTGCTAAGGGTGCCCAAAAATATCCTTTTGCAGAGTCAGATCAGCAGACTCCAAGCTGCAGGTGTCTGTTTTAAAATTCTCCCTCTTTGTTCTTTCAGCCTTAAGGGATCGCTACAGACCCGTCTGAAATTGGAGCACAATTATAATATTTTGACACGCTGCTTGCCCCATCCCAAGTCACCAAATTACAGCAAGATCCTAACAACAGTCAAAGCGTTTATGATCTGTTTTTCCATGTACTGCTCGTTTCATGTAACCATTTTACTGCTTGCTCATCTGGCTCTTTAGAGACCTCGCCGTTCACAAAAAAAGGAAAGCACATAAGGAAAAGGCAACAGAAATTAGGGAGAACTGTCTATTCTGTTCAAAATACACAAGGAAAGATCCTCAGAGCCAAAACCAATAATTAAAGGCCAATGTGAAAGGTTTCACTCAAATCCTGAGGTCACATACAACCTCAAGAATCTGTATTTTCCTTCCAAGAATCTGTATTTTCCTTATAGCACGTGGCTTTCTCCAGAGAAGCAGCAAATCCCTGTTTGTTTTTTTTTTTTTTTCCTTTCCCTTTTGTCCAGCTCACATTAAAGCAGCCAAAAAAGCAAAGAAAAAGCAGCAGATGCAGCCAGGGGATGCTCTGGCATATGGAAGCTCAGAGCTCAGTGCAGCAGGGAGGCAGATTTTTTCTCCCCTGTAAAACAAACCTTCCCGGGCACCCAGGGGAATCAGTGAAATGTATTCATGCGGTACCAGCCTCCCCCAAGATGTACACGCTCCACATCACCTCACTCGGGCGACCTGAGTTCAAAGGGACGACTGGTCTCGAGTTCAGAGTTTCCACACGCAGGTAGGATTCAAGGTTGAATAAATGTTTGGCTTCTAATCCTCAGAAAAGAAGTTTATCCAACAAAAGTTGCCAATGTTTCAAAATCTCAAGGACGAGCAATCATTTTGTTGGGGTTTTTTTGGTTTTTTTTCCAAGCAAGATGCATTTGGAAAAACCACTTTACATGTGGAGCATGTTTTTTACCAGCACATGAAGCCTCAGGGAGTTCTTTAAATATTTGAAAATTAGGAAATAATGAGGAAGCTTACAGATTCCTGTTGCTAAAAGAAGTTTGCTCCAAACACACACAACACAATGCCAGGTCACCAGTAAGGCACAAATTTACCAATACTTAGCCGAGCAACAGCTATCAGCGTTCACAACCCAGCGTGGCAGCTGTGTTTTCATCTCCCAAGCACGCTCGACACAGCAGGCAGGATAAAGAGCAGACCTCCCGAGGTGATCGCACGCTTCCGCCAAATAACTGTACTATGAAAAATTAAAGATTAAATGCTGGAGTTCCTTGAGCAATATTATACAGCGAGACAGAGCAAGGGAAGGCAGCCGTCCCGTGGTGTAGGCAGAAACCATCCAGATTCAAGCTAACGCTGTGCAAGCTCCCAGTTCCTTCCCTGAACAAAGGGGGTATCATTTTTCTTCTGTAATTTGATGGATTAGAGGTTGCCACGCACATCAGGTAACCTGAAACAGATCAATGCCGAGGACCTCATCCAGTTTAAACATTTGAGGCTGGCAGCGAAATAAAAGCAAGGATCACGTTCTGCCAGGCTACGACAGGAAAACTCAGCCAAAATAGATTGCTAGAATGAAAAACCAGATTCCTGGGCTGCAATCAAAGCACTGGTTGTTTTAATACCCTGAATTTTCACACTGGTTAAAGACCCACATCTAGAGAGATGTTCCTCCTAAAACGACAGAAATATTTGCCATTTTCTTATTTATTGATGAAAATTAATTGCAGGTACAGCCATGAATTCTCTTCATTTTATGTGTGGCTCAGATTAGGATTTGAAGACTACGCTAAAGTATTCTAAATCAAGCCCTTCTTCCCCTCTCCTCCAGACCACACGGACCAAAGCACAGCTTTATTTATTCCTGCAGCATAGCCAACAGATATCCAGATGTAGCCTCAAACACCTCGCAGAACAGCACCACCAGCATCGCCCTTTATAAACTCCTTTTTTTTCTCAACCTATTTTAATCACAATATCCACCGGAGGGTCATTTGTAAAGCAAAGGCTGCAAGAAATCAGTGCAACAAAACTCAATGTGAGACCTCGGAGAAGGGGAGGGTGATGTTATTTTACAAAAATCTTTAAATAAGTTGAATCTGGATGCTCATACCCACGAGCACCAAGTATATCCAAGTGATCTGTCCAGGATCACTTACATACTGCACGGGGATGAAAGGACAACAGCTGCCAAGCCCTCGCTACGACTCCTGGGTTCTTCATTTAGAAGGCCAGGCTACTTTTGGACAGGTCTTTTATACCCTCTGGCTCCTATGGCGAGATGTTTTGGCCTCAGACTTTTGTCTCCTTTTACTTCCATGAAGTTTAGGCAGGTCTGCTGCCTATTGTCTGCGTTTCCTCATTTTGAGTTTCTTAAAGTTCTTCCTGTCAGGCTTGCAGGAAAAGGGATGGCACGAGCGCCGAGCCGCAACCGCGTCAACTCCGTCCTGTCGTCAGGGTGTGGGGGCTTCCGCTCACAAAACTTGCCCCAAATATGCTGGTTTTTTCCATCAATCTGTCCTCTTCAACTCTACTAATCCCAGTGCACGGCTTATGTTACGCCGCAATGTTATTAGCGTTACTACTAGCAATAGAATTTGTATTTCAAGTGCTATTTTTGGAAATATAAACTAAATAACCACAGGATGTAAAGCTAACAAATACAGTGTGGCTTTTGGTTCCCAACTTTTCCAAGTAACATACCAGCGGTGAATAGCTAAGGGGTGTGTACGCGTGCTCTTTACTGCTTCTTAAGGCTTTCTAAAGAGGGCATCGGGATTATTTTCCCTCCTACCTAGTTTTTCAACATCCAAAATAACAGGTTTCAATATCTCCCCTCCCATTTATGATTTCTGCAAGACTTCTTGAAGGACATTTAGGTCAAGGGCTGAAGCCAAAGTGCTTGCTAGCTCTTGGGAGAGAAAACAGGACAAGTCCATATTGCCTTTGACTCCAGTATTCAAAACTTCATCTTTTTCATACCGGACAGACAAAATATGTTTGTAACTCATACAATTAGTCCCTCACAAACATTTGGATAAACAGGATGTGAACGCATCGCTGAGAACAAGGTTTAAAAGCTGTTCATTCATCCAGCTGCGCTCCGACTCCTCAGATCACAAAGCTCCTTTCCATGGGAAAAGGAATATTTTTGCCCAAAAAATACCTGGGAGAGAAAGCAGCTGTGCCTGGGTCCCCGCTGCCTGAATGATGACTCTGCCCAGAGGCCGCGGGCAGCTGGAAGAGGCTAGAGGATGCCCACAGGCCACTGGCCAAG
The DNA here is from genome assembly GCF_003259725.1 of Athene cunicularia. NCBI lineage: Eukaryota > Metazoa > Chordata > Aves > Strigiformes > Strigidae > Athene > Athene cunicularia. The sequence continues at coordinate 81,070,339 of NW_020799092.1, forward strand.
AGCCTTTCAAATATTTGAAGTCTCTAAAGAAGTGTTTCTAGGAGAAGAATCATTCTCACATGCAGCCATGAGAGCTTTCAGGTTTGCATCAAAGTCCAGAATAGGCCTCCTTTTTTATTATTTTGTTTTCAAACCTCTTTGTAGCAGCCATAGATCTCAAATATTTCAACAAGCATACTTATGAGTGAACTGTCCTCATTGAGAAACCAGAGCAAAAGAGGAAACATTTGCCCCAGAAATGTTTGTATTACAGACTTTACATCACTAAAACCGAACGTTCCTTGGGTTGTTCATTTTTTGAAAAAAATATAAAAGGCAAATAAAGGAAGGAATTCTAGAAAATGAGAGCCACAGAACAGCCTGGGTCAGAAGGGACCTGGAAAGATCACCCAGTCCAACCACTTGTGGGAAACGGAGCTGAGATAAGATTATTCAGCACCTTCTCCAGTCGTGTCTTGAAACCCTCAGGTGATGGGGACTCCACCACTTCTCTGGGAGGGCTGTTACAGTGAATGATTGATTTTAATGTGAAAACTAGGTTTCTTACATCAAGATGAAACCTCTCCCAGTGCAACTTGTACCCACTGCCCCTTGTCTTCTCCACATGGCTCCTTGTGAAGAGAGAGAATCCTCTTTGTAGCCACCCTTTGAGTATTGGAAAACTACAATGAGGTTTTGCCTGAGCCTTCTCTTTTCCAGGGAGAAGAGACCCAACTCCTTCAGCCTTTCATCATGGGGCAGGTTCTCCAGCCCTTCAACCACCTCCTCTGGACCTTCTCCAGTCTGCCTGTGTTTTTCTTGACTTGTGAGGACCAGAATTGGACACAGCACCCCAGGGCAGCCTGACAAGCGCCAGGTAGAGCAGGATGATCCCATCTCTCTCCAGTAGCAATGTCCCTGTGGATGCAACCCAGGACCCGATTTGCCTTCACTGCTGACTCGTATACTTGTTGTCCACCAGGACCCCCAGGTTCTTTTCAGCAAGACTGATCCCTAAGCCACACAGATCCCAGCCTGTACTGGGCTCTTGGGGTGCCATCCTGGGTGCGGGACTTGGCATTCTGTCTTTGTTAAACTTCACACTGCTCTTGCTTGCCCGCTCCTGCCTGTCCAGGTCCCTCTGTAAGGTTATAACATAAATTAAGGTATCGCACGTACACTGCTTTTCAAACAAGTGGCTTGTGGCTTGCTCCCTCACATGACACAGAGGGGATCAAGGGCAGGGTGGGCAGCAGGGCCAGGGGGGGATTCTCCCCCTCTGCTCCGCTCTGGGAGACCCCCCTGCAGGGCTGGGTCCAGCTCTGGGGCACCAACAGCAGAAGGACACGGACCTGCTCCAGCGGGGCCAGAGGAGGCCACGGAGATGCTGGGGGGGCTGGAGCCCCCCTGTGAGGACAGGCTGGGAGAGTTGGGGGGTTCAGCTGGAGAAGAGAAGGCTCCGGGGAGACCTTAGAGCGGCCCCCCAGGGCTGAAAGGGGCTGCAGGAACGGGGGGAGGGACTCTTGGTCAGGGAGGAGGGATAGGACGAGGGGGAATGGTTTTAAACTGAAAGAAGGTGGATGTAGATGAGATTAAGGAAGAAATTGTTCCCTGTGAGGGGGGGTGAGGCCCTGGCACAGGCTGCCCAGAGAAGCTGTGGCTGCCCCCTCCCTGGCAGGGTTCAAGGCCAGGTTGGACGGGGCTTTGGGCAACCTGGGCTGGTGGAAGGTGGCCCTGCCCAGGGCAGGAGGGGTGAGACAAGATGGTCTTTAAGGTCCCTTTCAACCCAAACCATATGATGATTTTATGATTCTATGATACTTGGGTTTTCTATTGTATTTTATTTTAATTACATATTAGAAACTCTGAACCTCTCCATACAAAAACCCCAACCTACCGTGACTGGTACGCTGGGAAAATTATAGCTCAAGACAAAAGCATAAACGCTGAGCACAGGAGACGCAAAGATATATTTGGGTCTCCAGATTGTTTTTATCCATTTAACCTCCAAAGTCTGATGAAAACACTGAAAAAACTTTAAAATGTGGACAGGAAGATTTCCAACAAGGAGAAGAACAAACCACACACTGCTTGTATTTGACATTTTTGATCTTTCTAAGACTTACAAATGCCTAAAAATAGCTCCTTTCCCTTATCCAACATACAATTTTAGATGTTTAAAGAGTCTTTACTCACAAGGCAGCAAAAACATAAATTGCTTTTTTTTTTTTTAGCTCTTAGACCATCAACAAGACTCTTTGTAGATGCTGCTAGAGAAATGCCTCTGTTGAGAAACACTTGATAGAAATACTCCACTTGAGAAAGCAAACAGAGCAGCAAATCCCTGGCACCAGCTTTATTTTAATTAAATCTTAATTAAATTTTGCAGAGTGAAAAAGGTGACAAAAGTTAAAAATCTTTTCTGCAAGTAGGTTGAAAAGGAGAATGTAACAAAAGCAGCACCTAAACCAATGCGTATGGTCTCATGTTTAACCAAGAGATAGCCTAGATCTACTTCAAAAGACACAAGGCTTGGCCAAAGGAGCTCTGCAGTGAGGGATATAGCGAACACATGCAACACCAACGTGTGCTATGAGCTCCTCACATGCTTTCAGGACAGTAATTACTTATAAAAACAGGATTAAAAGGAGATAGCATGCTTTATGGAAAGAGTCTAGGGCTTCAAACAGTGGGAAAATGAAGGAATGCCTCCTGCAAACTCTGAAAGGGAACTGGGAGGTAAGAAGACAAACCTGTCAGAGAAAATGGAAGGAGAGGAAAAAATATTCCTCTATCTCAACAGTTATATAAGGGCTGCTGCTGGAGCTCTATAAATAGGACCTTAACAGGTGTCAAATGGGAGAAAACTCCAGCAATCGACTCAAACAGGGATTTTTCCATCGGGTAGTTTTTTCAGTAAGATTGACAGTTTGTTAAGGCTGGACTTAAGTGCTAAGGCTGAGCTGAATGAGGGTAGTTTGTCTCCCTGCATCTGCCCCTGTGCAAGAGGGCGGGATTCCATGTCAGGACATAATCTGTAGCCAAAAGCAGGATTGTTACAACCGCATCAGGAGGACGTGCTACTGGTTCGCTCAAGCCAACGATTAAAAACCAGGAATGTGAGGATAATCAGCTCTTGTGTTACCAGAAAAGGCCCTTATCACAGAAGGAAGGAAACATGGTTGAGAATTTGCCCAAAAATAGAAGGTGTGGAGCCACTTCACAAATTCACAGCAGTCTTGCATGAGGGTTGAAGGCATCCTTGCTGCAAATCCAGAGCATGACAGGTTTCACAAGGATGGAAACACAGAACCTGGTCTGAAAATTCATTCCCAGCAGCTGCTGGTGCTCCAGACATACCTGAACGCAGGCTCCTACCCCTGAGGCAACAAGGGGCTTCACATCCCCCCCCCCCCCCCC
>NW_020799092.1:81073787-81078200 GCF_003259725.1 Athene cunicularia
GGGGCGGCGGGGGAGGCCCGGGGGAAGTTGCCCGCCGTCACCCCCCAGCAGATCCGCGACCTCATCGACGGGGGCATCGCCCCTGAGGGCACCGGCCCTGACGGGTGAGGGGGAAGCGCTGGGGCCTCACCGGCACCGGGCCTGAGGGAGACGGGAGGGTGCCCCGGCCGTGTGGCACCGGCGGCGTGAGGGAGAGGTTGCGGAGCCTTCGAAGTTATTGAGGGGCTCTGAGAGACGCCGAGGGGTCGCGGGGGACGGCAATAATTGTTGGGGGGGATGCTGGAGAGCGCTGGTAGGTGTTAGGGGATATTATGGGGAGGGGTGCTAGGAAAAGAGGGCGCTGGGGGGGCACTGCAAAGTGGGAGGCGGAACTGGTGGTACTAAGAGGCACTGGTAGGCTGTACTGGTGAGGCTAGGAGTCACTGGGAGTGCTGGTGGGATCAGAAAGTGCATTACGAGTACTAGAGAGACTAAGGAGCACCGGCAGTGCTGGAGAGACAGAGGGGTACTGGGAGGCAGTACTTATGCCACTGGGAGTACTGGGAGGGCTGAGGCACAGAGACAGTAGCGGAAACTGAGAGATACTGGGACACTGGGAGGTACTGGTGTGCACGGAGAGGCAGTACTGGGGGGCGCAGGGAGGGCAGAGGCAGGTAAGTGACTTGTGAAGCTCCGGCATCTCTGCAGCCTGAGGGAGCTGAACTGGCCACGTATCGGGCCTCTAACCTGAAAAGTCACACCCTGGGGAGGTCACTGAGAGTCACAGGAGGTGGGCACTGGGAAGTCTGGAGGGCGTTTGGGGCACTGGGTGGCTGCGCTTTGGGGGTATTTCACTGAAGCTGAGCAACCATGGTCGCCCTCAGAAGCACAGTTCGCCCTTGGCTCAGCCATCTCTGAATTTTGGCCTGTGGAGAGGTGTTGGGGAGAGGCCACAGGGCAGCGCTTGCCACAGGGCCAGCATTCTGGCTGCAGGGGCCCACGTTCCGGCCACGAATGCCAGCGTTGGGAGCACAGGAGGGTCCCTGGCTTCAGAGACATTCTGCAATTGTTGATTTGCTTTCGCTGGGTCCAGAGAACAAATTCCTGTCTCCTACTTGTCCCATCAGATCCCCATCTGCCACTGCTGTTGATCGTCCTGAAATGTTTAATGTGCACCTTTGTTTGTTGCGTTATGTTTTGTTTGGTTTTTTTTTTAAATTGGTTTATTAGTAAAATAATGAAAAGCCAGGACTTGGGAGCTCTGGAGAAAGGGTTCTTGTAAGGGTAAGCCTGAAGGACAGGAGGGTAGAAAGTGGTCTATGCATTTTTTATTACTGAAATCTCTCCAGGACTGCACAGATGCTTTGCTTGCTGACTTGCTGTTCCTTTTAGGAAGGACACATCCGACTGCTCAGAGTCAGCTAATGGATCTTCTCAAATGGATGCTCTCTCCTTGGAATCTGCCAGCAAGGAAGCCTATTTCAGCAGAGTAGAAACATTCACCATATCCTTTCTGATGCTGAGCGTCTAGTCATCCCCCACCCTGCTTTGCTGTCACCCTCCCTGTGGCTTCCCTACAGGCTCCATCTTCCCAAAAGCTTTTTTTATTCCTTTGGCCAAGCAAAGCTTTGCCTGGTCAACTCGTAATTTATTGGGTTTTATCCTTAACGTGAGCACCCGCTGAAGTGGGCGGGCAAACCCCACGAGCTGTCTCCCCTGGTTTGTGCCAAGTACGGCTGGACCAACGTGGAGTGTGACATGCTGAAGTGCTCCAGCTGCCAGGCCTTCCTCTGCGTGAGCCTGCAGCTCACGTTTGACTTCAACAAGTGTACGTATGCCAGCGTCCGGCGGGGTATGGGGAGTGGGCTCTAGGGTTTGGGGGTCTATGTGCCTCATCGTGTTCCTAAATGACTTCTGTAGTCTCATCCTGGGAGGTGCTGGGTGTTTGATGTTTCCGAAAATAAAGCGTAAGTTGAATAAATTTCCTTTAGTTTGTGAGAACATGGTAAAACCTCCTGCTTCTGTTCTCAGAGATGGGTTAGAATAGAATAATTCCAGTTGGAAGGGATCTACGATGCTCATCTCGTCCACCTGCCCTAATATCAGTCTGACCCTGCCCTGATGCAGCTTGGAATCATTCTTGTGCACCCTCTCACAAGACCCCAGGGAGAAAAGCTCAGCACTTCCCTCTCCACTTCCCCTCCTCAGGAGGCTGTAGAGAGCAACGTCCTCCTCTCCAAACTAGACAAACCCACAGTCACTCCTCACACAGGACCTGCCTTCCAGCCCTTTCACCAGCTTTGTTGCCCCCCTCTGGATGTGTTCAAGTACCTTAACAGCCAAGTTCTAATTTTTTTTTCCCAACTGCTTGGTCTGTCACCCTGATACTCCTCTCAGTTTTTCTAATGTGCTCTGTTGGTGGCTGCTGGTCACCAAGTCAGTCTGTTCAAGTGGTCACACTGTGTAATTTAATTAAGAAACCCCTCCACTGCCTTCTTTAAACTATTTGGACTCCTAGCAGTAAAACTCCCCCTCCTGTTGCCCTTGCTGAGCTCCCTCCCCAGGCCCAGCTTCCTTCCCCTGCCCGCAGAGCACTGGTGCTGACAAATGCAGCGTGGGTGATGTGTAAAGGGGAGCTGCATGAGCAATTCCTTTTGTGTCAGTCTGAATATTGATGCCTGTTCAGACTATCTTTTTTAAATAAACCATGGCCTAATTACTCTGTTGGTAATCACACTGCTTCAGGAAAATCTAAAATAATCAGCGGTTGGAAGAAAGGCTTGAAAAATAAATCGGAGAATAAATGATTTGCTTTTGAAAGGTGTGAATAAGTTAAGTATCATATCTTTTTTGGGGAAGCTTGATTTCCAGACACAGCTGTGATTTGGCTCCTATGGCCAGAGTGGTATGGTCAGGTGAGTTAGCTGGGGACTGGCAGCAGCCCAGGGGTAAAACTGGCAAAAACAGGTGGTTTTTTTACTGGTGGTTGATTTGAGCTGTGTCTCCACTGTGATGCCATGCAGCCAGGCAGGCTCCCCTGCTCCATGGTTGCTGTGCCTGAGAATGGGAGGAGATTTTGGTTGTGAGGAGAGGAGATGGAATGGCTCTGGTCACGCTTGCTGTTGTGGTGATAACCCCTTGAGCCAGCCTGCCTTTGCTGCTGCAGGAACTGCAGTTCCACGGTTGCCTGCAGGGAGGCTGGAGGTGCAGCAGCTCTTCTTGGTGGGGAGGGAGGTGAGTCTGAGGTGAGAACTTCAGGCTTGGCAACCTGCAGCCTCAGGTGGCATCTGTCACCTGAGCCCTGCTGAACGGGAAGCCCTTGGAGCCTGGTGCCTTCCTCTTCCTCTTCCTCGTTTGGTTTTCCCAACCATTCCCTGAGGAGGTTGTTCCACAGGGGAGTAGAAGTGAGCTTTGCCTTGCAGATAAGGAGCGCTGCCTGGAGCTGAAGAAGGCCTTGTGCACTGCTCACGAGAAGTTCTGCTTCTGGCCAGACAGCCCCTGCCCAGGTTGGTGTCTCAGAGCCCAGCTAGTGCACGTGTCCAGGATTATTCCCTTTTTTCTCCCTTCCTGTCACTGCTCTTGTCTCCCGTTGTAGGAATTGTGGTTTCTCTTCAAGTTTTCAAAGCAGGCAGTGTCACCACAATCCCCTTTTTTCCTGTGGGGACAGTGAAACACACAGTGGCAAAACAACATCTCTAAGCAGCCTCAGCAAATAAGCAACTGAGCCGTGGCTGGAGCTCCAGGCTGGGCTGTACGCAGCCTCTCAATCTTTATGTGCCTCTAGGACAGTTAAAATGCTTTTTGGGTTGTAACCGGGAGGGGACAGAGGATACTGGATGACATGGGATGCTGAAAGGGCAATAGATCTCATTTTCAGCGTTGTACTGCACGGGGAAGGGTGGTTACAAGTGAAAAAAAGCTGTACTCAGCTTTTCTTTTAAAAGCCGAGAGACTGACCTATGGAGGCCTTGGCTGGATTCATCTCCTTGCTTGCCCTGTGGGTTAAGGAGGGGGTGGGAAGGCCAGTGGCACAGCTTAGGCCTCCCCTGTTTGCTTTCACCAGATCGCTTTTCCATGTTGCTGGTGGATGAGCCCAGAGCCCTTCTCCAGGACTTCCTGGACCGTTTTCAGAGCCTGTGTCAGCTGGAGCTGCAGCTGCCCTCCCTCAGACCAGAAGATGTGAAAAACATGGTGAGTTCCCGTCTCCCCCTGAGATCGGGTGCATTCAAGCCCCCATTGATGAAACCAGGCATGGCTGTGCTGTACAAACCCTGCCCAAAACAGCTGTGAGATTGAAATCAGAGACTTCAGCTTGAGTGAGTGGTCTGATCACTTTAGCTTTCTCCTAGTATGTTCTCCATGCGGTGGTTACACCTGGTATTTCTGGAAGCATGTAAAGCATTTGCTAGTCAGGGAGGAACCTGGGGGGGGGGG
>NW_020799092.1:81078250-81080423 GCF_003259725.1 Athene cunicularia
GGGAACTGGGGGGGTTCAGTCTGGAGAAGAGGAGGCTGAGGGGAGACCTCCTGGCCCTCTGCAACTCCCTGCCAGGAGGGGGCAGAGAGGGGGGATGAGTCTCTGGAGCCAAGGAGCCAGCGCCAGGCCCCGAGGGAATGGCCTCAAGCTGCCCAGGGCAGGGTCAGGCTGGCTCTGAGGAAGGATTTCTGTGCAGAAGGGGCTGTTGGGCGTTGGAATGGGCTGCCCAGGGCAGGGGGGAGTCCCCGGGATCCCTGGAGGGGTTGAAGAGTCGGGCTGAGCCAGCGCTGAGGGATCTGGGGGAGTTGGGAACGGTCAGGGGGAGGGTCATGCTTGGGCTGGAGGAGCTGCAAGGGCTTTTCCAACCCAGATGATTCTGGGATTCTGTAAAATGGAGTTTGGAAAAGCTCATCTGCTCTGCAAGCCCTTCTTGACCAGCGCAGATGCAGCTGGCTCACGTCACCACGATGTTGCTGGGAAGTGGGCTGTGTAGCGTCCAGTTCCCACTCTATGCCTTTCCCAGGGTGCATGGTGCTCTCCAGTGCCCAGCAGAAGTGATTTGGGGTCCCACAGGCTCCTTTGGGTGCTCTCCCTGGCAGCCCCCACCCCTGTTTGTTACCTCCAAGTGCTCCATGAGACACGGCAGCTCGCATGTCGCTCTGCTAGCAGGTGGGTGTGGTCCCACTGGAGTCAGTCATTGCTCTAGGGAGGGTTGGGAATTTGGGGAGCCAGAGGGGCTGCCCCAGAACAAAGGTGTGGGCAGAGGCATGTGAAGGTGAGGGAGCCCAGAGAGTGTGGTACAGGGGGGCTTCTTGTGTGAGGCAATCATGCGAGGGGTCTCAGCAGGCAGGTGGGAAGAGCAGGAGCTACAGCAGGAGAGGCTGGAGCGTAGCCACAGGCGGGAGCAAGTGTGGGATTGCCTCCTTGTAGGGACCTGGCCAGGCCTTGCTCAACTCCAGCCAAGTCTGGCTTGTCGGGCACTCACTTGCTGGGAAACAGATGGCTCTCGGCAGCAAGAAACCATGTGGGAACTGGGGAACTCTTCATCCATTCAGCAGAAATCACAAGAGGTGTTTTATGGTTGCCACCGTGGGCTGGCTGAGCTATGAAACCCATCGCAACCCCCCCCGAGAAGAGACAGCGTAAAGCCAAGGGATGTGTTGCATCTCCACATCGGAACTCCCCAGCTGCCCCGCTAGCAGCAAGGTCTAGAGCCCGACTGACACCTTCAGGGACTCTCTTTTCTCACTGTGTCTCAGCAGTAGCCCCAGAAGCACTCGTGGTTTGCCTGAGCACAGGCAAACACAGCCCTTGTTGCCTCCCTGGGATCGGAGGGAGGGATCAGGGCTGTTTGGGCTCATGCTTGTCGTGAGCGGCAGAGCTGTGACCTGCTCCGCTGTCCCCACGCCAGCTCAGGGGAGAAAATGGTGCTTAAACAGAGCCCACGCCTCGGGGAGAGTCAGGCACAAGGCAGGAGGAAGCCGTCGCTCTTGTGTGGCTTTTGCCTGTTAAGCAGAGTGGAAGTGCTGAGGGTGCGAGCTGATGCACCCAGCCCTTTCGGGGAGTGAAAAAGAGATTTTATTTTTTTTTGTGTATGCTGTGGTTTGTGAGTAGAAACAATGTATTTTATCAAACTGCCTCTGACTGCCAAGGTCTGCCACCTTTCTCTGCTCCGCAGTCCCTGACGGAGGAGAAGATCAGTCTGCTCCTCCAACTGATTGGGGAGGAACTAGAGCACAAAGCGGAAGGAGAGAAACCACCGGTGAAGTTTGCCACAGAAATCCTGCCAGTACACATTCCTGCCTGCATCCTGGCTCTGTGCGGCTGGACCTGCAGGTGGGTCGTGGCGTAGGACTGATACTAACGTGTCCGCCGCACTTTGTGGTTGCTGGTGAAACCTCTCAGAAGCTGGAGGAATGCAGATGTCCCTCCTGTGAAATGTTCAGTATCCTGTCTCACTATTTTATTATCATCTCCAGCCATTAAAACTGACAGACTTCTAGAACCCCCAGTGCAGAGCTAATCTAAAATAGATGTCTCCCTGACACGGCAGAGTGAAACAACTGAGCTGTCGATTGCCCTGCTCGTTGCTGATTTAGATGTTGAAGTCAATCCCTGAAATGTCATCCTCAGTAATGCTTTCGTTGCTCGTCAGGCCTGCACGAAGGGAGGG
>NW_020799092.1:81080473-81085888 GCF_003259725.1 Athene cunicularia
AAGGGAGGGAGGGAGGGAAGGTTCGTGACCTGAAGGTTCGCAGCTTCCCAAAGCGTGTGCTGTAAGCAGAACAGCAGCCACGCTGTTTGTGCCTGAGGCAGCTTGCTGAAAGGGAAGCAATCTTTTACGGTGCAGGCTGGAAAAGGGCTCACAGCAGGGAAGAGCAGAGCTGCTGCTGTGGCTGGGGGGTTCAGGGGCCAAGGATGGGGACATTCTCAGCTGATATCCCATAAATGAGTGTGCTCCTGCTTCTCAGCTGATACCCCATAAATGAGTGTGCTCCTGCTTCGTGGCAAGCCAAAATGTATGCCAGCTGGTTTAAAGCAACACTATAGATGAGGTTTAATGGATTTGTTTTACTTCTTAGCACACGAGGATACAAAAACACTAAGTCTGTGCCTCAGTGCAGGGGTACTGATGTCTTGAAACGTGCTGGCTCAGGTACCTGTGACTGAAACGGTTCCTGTGCTCTGCCAAATCCCTGCATCTGTTCTGAAAGCTGCGAGTTTGGGGAAGGGCCCAGCCTTGTCCCTGACCTTCTCTCCTGACTTGGCTCTGTCCCCGCAGCGCTGCGTCGGGCTTCGTGCACCTCTCTGTAATCACCTGCTCCCGCTGCATGAGGAAGGTGGGACTGTGGGGTTTTCACCAGCTGGAGTCTGCGGGGCCAGAGCTGGACTCCTGCAGCCCGAGCATCACGCCACCAGCACCCGCCGAGCGCTTCCTGCTCATGCCCGTGTCTCCGCGCAGGATGCTCACGCGGAGCCAAGACACGCTCCCTCTGGGCTCCGAGCAGGTATGGCCCTGCTCAGCCAGCCCGTGAGCTCAGGGTGTCTGGGTGAAACGGGGACGCAGGAGTCTAAACTGATGTAGTTTGCTGCCTTTTCATTTGAAAGAGGCTCATTTTGGTGCGGTTCCTCCAGCTGTAGGCAACGTCCAACAGAAGTGGGGTGCTGCTGCCTTTGTCCTTGCCCTTTGCAGCTCTCTGGCCTCCTTCAGCCCTCCCATAGGAGGGCACAAAAAGGGCCTTTCCAACCAACATCTTGGGGCTTTTCTAACTCGAGATGCTTCAAATCAGGGGCTGCTTTCACCCATGTCCAACTAGACACATCTCAGATGCTCCTGGTGTGAAGGGAGGGTGGCACAGCTCCTGCCACAGTGGCTGGAAGCAGCTTTGATCTGTTGTTTGAGCTGGGCAGGGCCCTCTGTCCCCTTCAGGCGGAGGACATGCTGGTGACCAGAGGAGCTCTATTAATTCCTTGTTCTTTCCCCGCTAGCAGCAGGAGAAGAGCCCATCCCCAGTGACCTCTCGCCCGCGGGGTTGGGACGTTCCTGTCCCCGTGGACCGGAGTGAGGTGGAGGTGGCCAGCCCCACTCTGAGGAGCCGCCCCATCACCCGCAGCATGGGGCAGGGGGACAACATGGAGGTGCCATCCAGTCCTTTCCGCAGAGCCAAGCGGATGCGGCTCTGCTCTTCCAGCAGCTCAGTGAGTGACCTGGGTGCAGGGAGAGCCTGGATGGGGAGGGATCTGGGCAGGGTGCTCCTGATCCAGGGACCAGTGTTGTCCCTGCAGCCGGCTCAGGGCTGGTGTTGAGGCACAGAGAGGGTTTTATGGTGTCACTGGAGCCTTTTTTTTAAACCATGCTGACACTGTCCTGCTTTGCTGTCACTTCCTCCCCTACCCAGGACACTTCTTTGAGGAGTTTCTTTGACCCCAGCACTCAGCATCGTGACTGGTGTCCCTGGGTCAGTGCAGTGGAGGGAGGGGAAACCCTGGAAGATACCACAACCCAGACGGAGAAGGAACCTGTGAAGGCAGAGCCTGGCTGGCAAGTGGTACTGAACACTCTCCTCGCCACCAGAAAGTGTGACAGAGTGCCCGAGACGGAGCCTGTGGTGAGTCTGTGGGATCCCCAGCCCCAAACCCAAGCACTCAAAACACCACTTGCCTCAGCCTTGCCCAGGGCAGAAAGCCCACAGGCAGAATTTGGGGTAGATGGGCTTCATTTGGGCTGAATGCAAACCCAGTTGTGTGGCAACGACCAAGCATGTGTCTGTAGAGTCTCAGCTTCCCCTCTGGCTGTGCTGACAACCTCTCAGCCGGGTCTCATCCCTTACAGCGATATGTTGTGTGCCGATCTGCTCAAGGGCTACTATAAATAACAGCCTTTCCCGAGCAGCTCAGCGCTGCCCAAGATCCAGTTTCATTTCATGTCCCTACTAGTAGAGAGCTCCCAACCCTCTCCACAGACATCCTGCGGCCTCCAGCCCCGGGCTGTTGGACAGGTGGGTTTGCTGAGCCAGGGGAACAGAGCTGAGCCCACAGCCCTCCTCCCTGAGCGCAGCCGGTACCTGCTGCTGCCTCCCTGGGCCCTGTTATCCGCCTGGATTCTTCCTGCCAGCTCCCTCTGGCTTTGCTTGGGACTGAGCTGCAGGGAGCAGCAGAAGAATCCTACTTTAGCATTTTTTGGAGGGGACTTTGTGTGAGTTGTGTCCCCAACAGGCTGGACCCTTCTGCCTGTGCCACATGCCCCGAAAGTGCCGGTGAGTCCTGCGGGACCAGACACAAACTGGAGACATGAGACCCAGCTGGAGCAGGGGATGGTTGGAGTTCTGTCCTGCTCCTTGCTTGCAGTCACTTTGCTCTTTTCCCCTCTGGTTCTGGTACAGAGGCTAATGAAGAAGAGCAAACTGGCAGCCAACTAAGATATTTCAGATGTTTTTGGTTTTTTCCTGCGTTTTTTCCTCACGTGCTTTGTAGGCAGCTCAGTGGCAATGGCAGGTCCTGTTGCAAAGCCTTAACCTCTGGTTATCTCTTTGCTCCCCCTCTCTCACAGAGTCTCTCGGTGAAGTCCTGCAAGGTGTTCCGCATTTTCCGGCAGTGGGAGAGCATGAATTCCTCCTGACTGAGCCGCTGCCTCTGGGAACTGCTGCCTGGCTGGCAGCATGCGGGGCATCGCGTCGGTCTGGCGGAGGTCTGCTTCCCAGTTGCTTCCGTGGCAGTTCCGTGCCCCGGGGAGGGGATGCTGAGGAGGCTCCACACCAAACACAGCCCCCAGCGGCTGCTGGGACCCCCTTCTCCCTGACTGCCTTCCTCCAAGCCCCCTGCCTTCACAAACTGCTGCTGTAGCCCTCGGCCCCGAGGGTTTTGACAGCCCTCTCTGGAGCTGGGCCATGCTGTGGGTGTGCGGGGTGAAAGAGGAGACGTGGTCACCTCGTGAGGGTGACCATCTTGTGTCTAGCTGTGACCTGCCACCAGCAGTGCAGGGGTGTGATGCCAGGTGGGAATAAACATTTCAGTTTTGTTCTTTTCTTTTTTTTTTTTTTTCCTTACTGCTCATGTGGTGCTTCTTCCCAGGGCAGGATGAGCTCTGGACCTAAGATGTGGCTCCTGTCAGTGTCTGCCTCCTTTTCCTGTTTCCCACTCCTTATTTTGCTGTCTCCCCTGCCTGATATGGGCTCTTTGCCATTGCCTCAGCCCCTGTACACGCAGAAACCCCTGACCTTGTACCCCTGGGCCTGCCAGCCTCTGCCCTGGCAATCAGCTGCCCAAAGCAGATTTAGTTGGGGGCTGAGAGCCTCTCTGGAGTGATGAATCCCCCCCCAGCTGGAGTTCAGGAGAGGCTGGGATGCAGCCAAAACCCATGAAGAGGTGGGTTAGGGCTTACCTGGGTGCTGGGGAGGGTCTGGTCTCAGTGGAAGGGGGAGAAGAAACCCAGAAAGGAGCTCCTGATCTGTAGTCTCCATCCTTGAGGATGCTGGGGCAAGGGCTTTGGGGAGAGCTGAGACTCCACAGACACCCCAGGTGCAGTTGGATCTCTTCACCCCAGGTCTGCAGCAGCCACACGAATGGGGGTGAAGGCACAGGAACATGTCATTCCCCTTTTTTTCAGAGCAAATGAACCCCCTTTGGAGGTGAACCCCCAGCCTCAGTTTCCCCAGCCCCAACTCTGTGGTTCCTTCTGTGTCTCATCTTGCCCCATCCTCTTTGGGGCATTTTCTGCCCACCCTGTTCCTGGGAAGGCAGCAGCTGCCTTAGACCTGATCCCTGCTCTCCCTGAACCTCAAAATTTAGGGGTGTACCTGCCCACCCAAGGACTTCTGGGAGACGCCCATTACCTTTGGGTGGGTGCTAGCAGGAACCCCCCTGAGAAGCAACAGGGTGTTGAGTTTGGGTGGGTTGCCTTCATTTCCTAAGTGTCTTAATTGTGTGGCCCTAATGAGGAGCTGCTTTATGCCATGGCTGCAATAGGGTGGAGATGGGGGTGTCACCCCCACACACACCATGGGTGTACCCCCAGCCCCACAGGAGTGAGGGTGGGCTGGAGCCCCTTTCCCAGCTCCCCACACCCACAGATCTTGTCCCCAACAGCCCCCCTACCACAGTTTCCACTGTTTTTTCTCATTCTCCCATAGCTTCCCCCCACTCCACAAAATGTGGGGTGCATCCACGGTGGGAGGGGATGATCTCCACATGCTGTGCTGGACAAAGCCAGCTGCCCCCTGACCCCACCACACCTTCATTTTCAGACCCAGGAGGGCTCAGAGGGTCCCCAAATCCATTGTGCACCCATGTACAGGGGTCTGGGTGCTGCAGGAGTGGTCTTAAGGCACCCCAAAAAGGACAGGGTGCTGTTGTAGTCCCCACTACCCTGTAATTATTCCCAATACAAAATGTATTACACAGACGAAATATAAAGATTTTTAAAAGGTAAGAGAAAATCCTGATTTTTCTCCCTCCCGTTTTCCCAGTTGCTTGGAACTGGTCAGGGAGAATCGAGGCTGGGGAAATGGAGGACACTCTATCCCAACTTGTCTAGCTGCTCTGCTCAAATTTAACCCCATTCCCCCTTGTCCCCCCCAAATGCCCCCCAGCGTAGCTCACCGAGGGTGTGTGGATCTGACCCCCCCCCTCGGTGCCACTCAGGGCTGGAGGGGTGCGTTGGGGCATTAAATGGAGGAAATCACCCCCCACACACACACACTTGTGGGGTGAGGTTCCTCCTTTATTCAGACTTTTTGGGGTTCCTCAGCTCTGTCTCCTCCCTGTGTGGGGAGGAAACGTTGCGACAAATTTTTGGGGTGATGCCGGGGTCAGGAATGCAGGATGTCCGCCCCGGGTGTGGAGATGAGTTTCCAGAGCCCCACTGGCTTGAGACACCCATTAGCACCCCCGTCACCCCGCTGTCACCTCCGGGGCGCTGGCACGTGCCTCCCCCATCCGGTTGGGTAAACTGAGGCAGCGGGAAATGCTTTGCCGGTGTTACACCGGAAAGCTGGTGCTGTGACTCGGCCTGGCCACCCGCCACGTGCCTGCTTTGCAATCCCAGGGGAGGTTTGGATTTAATGGTAGTTTTCCCTGGATGACACCGGCCACCCGGTCTTGGCGTCCTACCCGGCGGTGACACCCCCCCCCC
>NW_020799092.1:81085938-81088822 GCF_003259725.1 Athene cunicularia
GGGGGAGGACGAGGAAGGGGAGAGCAGCTCCAGCAGCCACAGCCCCAAAGAAAGGCTTTTGTGGTGTTTATTATTATTTACTCCCCGATTTCAGCCTGCGGTTCACGAAGCTTCTGGTGCCGGCTTAGGGATTTAATTTTTGGGGGGAGCGGGGGGGCCCCCACGGGGACTGGCTCGCAGCAGACCCGTGGCTGGGTGACGGGGGGGGGGCGAAGGGCTCCGACGCTGGGGCCCACAGACCATCTCGCAAGAGGTCCCATTTATGTAACGCTCCAGGTTGGGTTAGGCTTTATTATTTATCTCTCCCCCCCCCTTTCTGTGATCTGTTGATATTTTTTTTCTCCTTATTTTTATTCTTGGCCCTTTCCAGGGTGGCGAATCCTTTTTCTCTCTGTCTGGAGTGTGGGTGGCATTGAAAAATATCATTGGGAATTTGGTTCTAGGATTGTTTTATTAATAGTTTTTGTTTACAAGGTGGCGGTGTGTGCTGAGAGGGGGTAGAAATGACAAGAGTGGCTGAAATGTTTTTCTGCTCTGTTGACTGAACGTGCCTGACCTCCCTCAGAAGGACTTGGGTCTGGTGGCTCTAACTTGGTGGTGTCGAGGGGTCGAGAAACGGGTCTGATTTAGTTTCAGAGCGAGATAAACAAACTTACTTGGATTTTGTGGGTTTTTTTGGAAGGGGGGGGGAGGGAGGAGCGACATGGCTCATGTTTGTGGCATGAGGGTGGCTTATCGAAGGAAACTTCTGTTTGACGTTCAGCTTGTGCGTTTCTCTCTACAAAGCTGC
This sequence comes from Athene cunicularia, assembly GCF_003259725.1. NCBI lineage: Eukaryota > Metazoa > Chordata > Aves > Strigiformes > Strigidae > Athene > Athene cunicularia. Next base: position 81,086,729 of record NW_020799092.1, read on the forward strand.
TGTTAGTATCTTTTTTGCCTTGTTTTTAAGCAAATAGGAAATGACTACCAATCATGCTTGAATTGGAGCTATTTTTATCCGGGGGTTTAAAGTTACACACATGTCATACTCTGCCGAATGCCAATTGCGATCGATGCTTAATCGCACCGCGAGGAGGGTCGGGAATTCCAGCTGTTTAGTGTGTGTGTGTGTGTAAATAAAATCTTTCTTAGGGATAGTCTGGAAAGAGGACTGGGCCAGAGAGGGGCTTGAGGCCCAACCTGATCTGCTGTTTTTTTTTTTTTTTTTTTTCCCCCTTTTTGTTCGATTTGTAGCCGGCATCTCCAGCGATCGCAGCATTTTAGGAGACAAAGAGCAGGTTTTTCTGAAGTGGCTTTGCTCGCTCTGTATTTCTAGCAGCGGCCGGGCCGTGCGGTGGTAGGTAGAAAGCCCTGAATATCTGGCATTCCTCCCGACGCTGGGTAGTTTCCGCTCTGCTCTCGTTTCTCCCCCCTGACAAAAGAAACCCAGGGCTTTTCCAAAAGCGAAGCTCTTGTTATTGTCGGCGCAGCCTTCCCGGTGTTTTGAGGGGTGAGGGTTAGAGCAGTTGGTCTCCTGCGGACAACAAACTTAGGAAGTTGGATGTGTCAGATGACTCTCCTCACCACTCCTCCCTCCCCAGCCTTTTTTGTTTGTCTGCCTGACTTGCCTCGCCTGCCCGGGGTGAGCGCAGCTTGCTAGGCCCAGGCTCCCCGAGACGCTTCCCTGGGGAATCTTCCTCTCTGGAAGCTGATGGGAAATAAGGGTCTGGCTCCAGACGTGGGAGTGAGGAGGGTCTTGGTGGTGACCAGAGGAGAGGGGGCTCATCTGAAGGAATGTACTTGAAGGCTGCTCCTCCCTGGGGCTCGAGTGTTTTGTTGTTGTGTAGGGTTTTCCTTTTTTTTTTTTCTTTCCCCCCTTTTTGCTGCCATTTTCATTACAGTTTCCCTTTTCAGCCCCTTTTCGTGTCTCTGATAGAGAATAATGGCACGGATTTACGGCCTGCCAAGGGCTACCTTTTTGAGTAGGGAGGGGGCGATGGCCAGGGTGAATAACACTGCTGCCTTCTCCTGCTCTGACAGGTTTAGGAGCCGAGTGGGGTCTTTTTATTATTCTTATTTTCAATCCTAACACGTCCGTGTCCTTTTGTGGATGCCTCTTTGTGAGCAGGGAAGGGGAGAGGTTGCTCAGCTCTCTGGGGCTGGAGGAAGGGTAAAGCTCTGTGTGTGCGCGTTAATGTGTTGAACTGATGTTTAATAATCGCCTGGACGATTATGTGCTGAAACTCTGAGTCACTCATTGTTTCTCTCCTGATCGCGCTCGCAGCGTTGTGCAAACGCTGGGGAAGGGCCTGCAGCGGGGAGCCACGCTGCCTTCCTCCCCTCCTGGGGGGCTCCAGCCCCCCACCACGCTCGCTGAAGTTTCCTGGATGATCTGTGTCCCCGTAGAGTTTGGGGTGCTGCCTGCACCCCACCGGCGAGCACGGCTTTGCAGGAAGGCTCCGTGCCCCCCAAAACACCTCAGGACCCGCTTGCCTGGAAGCGCAGGGCCATCCCACGGGCCTGCCGGCGAGCGCTCCAGCCCCAGGCCAGGCCTCCCCAGCCCAGAGATCCCCACCCCGCTGCCTGTGGGGTGCTGGAGCAGGGGGATCCCATCCCCAGTTCCCCCCAGTTTCGGGGTGAGCTGCTGGCCTTGGAGCCGTGTTTGCAGGCAGGAGGCCTCGGGCAGAGCTCGCAACTCCGCGGATTGGCTGCTCTGTTACTACCCGGAAACCGGGGCCGGGGCGGAGCGAGCCGGCAGCTGATGGGGTGCCCCAGCCAGCGTGTTTACACCCATGGGGGGACCCACCCCAGCATCCCACAGCCCCCCCGCCCCCCAGACGGCGGGGCGGTTTGCTGCCGGGTTTATTGTTCTGCGCTGGGGAGCAACGCGGGCGCTCCAGGGCGAGCTGTTTGCAGCCTCCCCTCGGAGGGACGGGAGTTTATTTTGTGCTGATTTATTTTCCTCCTTTTGTGGATAGATGCTCCTGGCTGGGTTGTAGTCCCTGAGCTCTATTTTTAAGCATTGGAGCTGGAA
>NW_020799092.1:81088872-81141125 GCF_003259725.1 Athene cunicularia
CCCCTTCCCCCAGAGCAGTTAGAAATGCTGGCACAGGTTGTGGCATATAAATAAAATCCAGTTAAACACAGCTGAGCAGGTACAGTGAGTGCTACCTGCCGGTACGAGAATTTTAAATCCACACATCGTTCTGCCGCAACCAAACCAACTAGAGTTAAAAAAATAAGTAAATAATTGTTGTTGCTTAAATGACAACTTTCAAGGGTATCATCTTGCTGCTTTTAGAGCTGAATGCGGTGTCTTTGCTGGCGGCTGGATTTTTTTTTTTTCCCCGAAAAGACGGGCTCTTGGCTGGAACTGTAAGTTCACTCTTCCATTGTTGCCTTGTCAGTTTGATCGCGGAGGCTATTGAAGCTGGGGCTTGTCGAACAGACCTGAAAGCACAGTGCACCTGCTTAATCATATAATTGCGATGGTCATTGAGATGAAACTGTAGAATATGAATTTGGGTTAAGACGGCTTGGAGCAGAGTGCCTGTTCTAGCTTGACATCCCAGCCCTATTTAAAATAAGAAAAATAAAGCCTTTGTATCGCTCCGTGTTGGGGTAATTTTAACTATTTCTCCATCTCGTTCCCCAGACTCGGAGCAGTGAGTTTGGTATTCTGAATAGTATGGCAGTCGTCTTTAGGATTATGCTTATGGTACCCAGTTCTTAAGACTAAACTGGCATTAGATTACTAAATGCTGATTAAACAAATCACGGAGGCTGTTTCTTTGTAGTAACAGTTTAAAAAAAAAAAAAAAAGTGCACGCAGGATTTCAGTAAAACAAGTGGCTTGCCTTGTAAAATGGTGTCCCTGCTCTCCTTTCTGCTGCTGTGTCTAGAAGGGCGTGCTTAATATTTCTTCTGTCTTCTAGTGAAGCTATACTGTGATCTAGGCAGGCTTGGATTTGTAGTAGGTGATTGTTTTTAAGTGTCATCACGACTATCTTACAATCCCGGCAAGCTTTTGGAAACGCGTCTCGCTGAGTGCACTCCCACGTGTTCAACATTTCTTAGCAGCAGCAGCCAATAACGTTAGCTTCGAGCATGGCTGGGAATCTTGCAAACCCTGTTAAAGTCTTAATATGTAGGATTAAGCAGAAGATGCCCCCTGATGAGGCTCTGCATTGTTTAATTTGCCAGGGAAATATTACATGTAATCTTCATGTAAGTACAGCTTGTGTTTTGTCCTGGTTCTGGTTATTGCTGTGCACTAGCATTAAAATCATCTTGTGGTGGTTTTTTTTTTAAAAAAAAAAAAAAACAACACATAAAAAACGATCTTATGAAAAGCTTGTAAGCAAAGCAGTGACATTGCTGGACGTTTGCTTTGTTGATGCGGGAGGAGCTGCCCTGTGTTGCGCTGCTGCTTTCCTCAAGCTCACAGAACACAGAGCTGTGCTCTTTCAGAGTGGTTTTTTTTTTTAACTTGGTTTTCAGAAGAACATCAATTTTGCTCCTTCAAATACATGCTTAATTGCTGTCTTACCTTGTGCCTACCTGTTGTACCTGGAGCAGGTTGAGCAGACTGTCAATCTGGAAGCCGAGGGAGTAAATCCTGCGAGGTGCCGAGTGCCTCCTTCGGAGGAGGGGTGGGTGCACGGAGCTTGTGCCTCACCAGGACGAGGTGGCGGCTGCTCCTCCTCAGAGGCTTCAGGTTTGATGCCTCCACGCGAATGCCCATGGCGAGGGGGAGATGCCTGAGGACACCAGGGGCTGACGGGGGGTAGAGATAGTGGCTGGCCATCCTGCCCTCCTCTCAGAGACAACTCGCTGCACAGGCTTTCACTTCTTGGGCAAGATCCCATCCTTGGAGCTGTCTGCCCTTGCCTGTTGCAAGCAAAAGCACAGGAGTGCTTAAATTAAAAGTCCTGATAGACTTTTCACCCTGATTGTTATTTATTTTCTTCAAGCAAGGTAAAGCAGCAGGAATTGGGTTGTTAGGAGTGGAAGGGTGCATCTGAAACGGCCCCAGTGTAGAGCCATTGCTGGTTGCTGTATAACTTAATGTTCTCAGCACCTGTTGGTACTTGGTGCCCTTCTTAAACCGTGATTTAATCGGAGTCATAACCAGGATAAACACATAACAGGTTGTTGTTAAGGCAGGAAAGTGCCCACAGTTAAAGAGACAGGCTTCCCAATGGAGTGGGTTCCTAGCCAAATAGCTATCTGTTTTACTGTCTGCTTAAATTAGAGGTGATGCGATGCTGAGGGAGAGATGTCTGAATTTTCTGCTTTGCTTTCCTGCTGTTCTGGACAATATTCTGGCAGCCAAAATGAGAGATTGCTGAATAACATTTTCGTAATATTGAACGTGAATTATATATGTGGGTGTGCATATAGGAGTTCAGCGTTTCATTGTGTGTCTTATTGTGTGCATTCAGCTTCCCTCCTTTCACTCCCTCCATTTCCCTGTGGATTTTGTCCATGTATTTCTGGAATAATGAACATAGAGCGTTGCTCTTTGTTTTTCTTCACCAAAATAGAGCTCACGTGACTGAAGAATCATACGACCTTGCCATCTCTAGTTTCTACTAGGTCATGCAGCCTGTGTGCCGGTGCCTGTCGATTCTAGCAGGGAGCTTGTGGATGAACTGCCCTCGCCGTTAGAAAATGCCCTGTGTGATGGATCTTCTGCCCACATCCCAGGGAAACCGTCCGAGTTAGTTTTATTTCTGGCAGAACCACACAGTTCTCACTTTTTTTGTTGACACCCCCCCCCTCATTTTTTAGTCATTTTTCCACCTGCGTGGGGCATTCAGAATTATTTATTGCTTGATGCTGACACACTTTGAACACTGGTCAGCCGTTGCAGAGAAGTACAAGCACTCTCTCATCACTGAGGCAGTCTCTGCTTAGTCTTTCTCAGGTTCTTCCTTCTCCTGTCCCTGCTCAGTCCCTTTGGCCTTGTGACCACTCACCTCTAAATGCTGTCTCCTCATCTTCGGTCTCCATCTTCTTCCAGTTCCTCACCCTCTCTGATAATGATCTGTCTGAGGTTGAGGGTGGATTTAATTTCTTGGAAAAAGGTGATTTCACTACCTCTTGGGCTTGTGTAGCCACTAAGGATTCTTTGCAAACTGGAGCTGATACTGGATTCAGGACTAAGATACTATTTTTATTTTTTTTTTACTGTTGCAGCTTCCAAGAGCTGTCCTCTAGTCTTAAATCATTTGACTTATTCCCTGGAGCAAATTGATTCAGCCTTCCAAGAGAAGCCAAATCACTCACAGTCCATTTTCTTGGCATTAGGTATTTCAAATCAGGTAGAGGGGTGGATCTGCGTGTACCGTCTCTAAACTGGGGGGGTGGTGGTCTGTCGACACTAATCCCTTTTAAACGGCAAATTACAGACTCTGCCTGTATATTCTGCATGATCCACATACGGGAGAGCACAGGAGGTGGTGTAGACTTCCAGGTATTACTGACCCAGTTTGAGGAAGGGATAGCCATTTTTGATCATTTTCAGAGGGTCAGATGCTGCTTTCCAGAAATGTATTTTGCTGGTGCTTGCTTTCCTTGGACTAAATGCTGGAAGAAAGAAGTAAAATATTTTCTTTGGGATTGTACAAATAGAGTGTCTGGGTGGATTATTCTGAAATGTTTTGCATTATCTGGCTGTAGCTGGCTTTTTTTTTTTTTGGTGATACTCCCTTAAAAATGAATGTTTCAAATTTATGTTAATGTTTTCGTTAGGAAAAGTCTGCATTTATGACAGTTGCTGCCCTTTAAGGGAGCTTAACCCTGGAGGCATTTGTCATCCCATGCGAAAGGTTGAGGTTAAAAGCTGACAGTTGATTGTTAGATAAATTTTGCATTATTTCCAAATTCCAGTGGGCTTTTCACCTGGCCTTGAGCGCTCTCTCCTGCGAGAGTGGTGGTGGGGGACTTAGCATGTAAATTATAGATGTGCAAATCATTGCAGCCTTCCCGACTGCCTGGGTACTCTCTGTGTAACAGCTGATTGTTTCTAGTCAGTCGTCTGTGGACCTTTTATAATGACTGTACTGGGACAGACTATATTCCAACGGAGGTGAACAAGAGGGGATGAGGTAGTGGTATGCATAATGAATGAATGGTATTGAGAGAGGATGAGTAGTGTCCAGTCTGCCTGCTCCTGGCCCCTGAGCAAGGTATGACATTGAAAGGTAAGCTTAAGCATGTTTGCACTGGAGAGAGAGACTCTGGCAGGCTGTAAAGTCTGAGATTTTGACTAAAACCAAACAGGGTTTAGCGATAGGATCAGGTATTTCCGCAGTTACCAAGCGTACCCCCTGAAAAAAAAGAGTAAAAATCAGTGTGCGGTACTAAAGCAGGCCTGCGTGGCCCTGATTAACCTCTGGTGTGGTAGATTAACAGATGCAAAGTTGAAAAGATTGATAAATTATTAACTTCAGTGCTTTGGCATTTCTTGGTGGGCTGCGTTGCTTTGTTTTGTCTTGACGTTGGCAGGACCAGGCGTGCTCTGGAGCTGCGAAGCAGCGTGTCGGGGCAGGGGTGAATGTCCGATGAGACACCTATTTTATTTTTTTTTTTCCAACAGAAAAGCTGGATGAGAACATAAACACAGGTTGTCTGCTGAGGTCTGACTAGAGGTTGAAGACCATTTTGTTCTTAAAGGTGTTTCTAGATCGAAATGGTGTTTTAAAACGGCTACGAAGGTATTCAATCACCAGTGTGCATATGGTTGAAGAGTTAAGACTCATCTTGGTTTTAGGGGCAAATGAAGCTGCTCCTTTAAGTATTGCTCAGTCAAGAGTGAATGGTTTGAAGCCAGATCTTTTTCTATTTTGAAAAGAACCAGGTTTGGCTTTTAAATGCGTTTGAGGATGGGGCTGTTGTCCGTTAAAACACAAAGATCAGCATGGAGGTGGTGATAGTCCAAATAGTCCAAAACTTGCCTTCGTATCCTGGCTGTTCCCAAGCTAGTTTGTTTGGGGAAACTTTTTTTTTTTTTTTAAAAGGGTGGGGAGAGTTTTATCCCTGATGATACATTCAATGAAAGCTTCTTCATCAGGGGAAGCTGGTGGAAGCTAATGCTCTATTATACTCTCTGCTGAAGGCAAATGAAACCGGTTATGTTTTTCTTCTGTCTAATACCATTAATTCAAAGTCACTGACCTTCCCCCTCAAATCTTCAAAGCCAGCACAGCTGAATATGAATGCGTGCAGAGTGCTGGTTTCACAGAGCCGCAAGGCAAGGTTTAAACCTCACAATAACTGAGCTGCTTTTGTGCTGAGCTCACGTTCTGCACATGAGAGATGTGTCTGTGTCAGTGGTCCTTGGGAGCAGTCCTCCTCGGCGGTGTGATACTTCTTGAAGGTATCTACCTCATGCTCGGTGCTGGCAGTTGCAGTTCGTTTGGACAAGAACATGTTGTGGACTGATTTCCACAAAAGTTCTGGTGATGGCCTTGCTTTGTAATCCTCTAATTTGTATGACAGGTTTGTAAAGTAAACAAGGCTGAAATAAAGAAACAACCCTTCTAGGAGTGAAGAAGCACTTAGCCTGGAAATGTCAAATCTAATGGTTATATTGACTTACTCCTCGGTACTACCAAAGCCCCCTCCTACTTTTTTTTTTTTCTTTTTTTTTTTTTTTTTTTTTTTCTTTTTAAGGCTTTCAACCTGCCACTGTCGAGGGAAGCAATGAAAATAAGGAAACTAAATGGTTGGTGTTTTGTTTAACAGGCCTGGCATTGTAGGTAACTTAATACTCCTGGCCTAGGGGAGGAATCTGTGTATGGTTATTGGGGTAAGCTTAGATCCCAAGAGGAGAATGTGTCTTTGAGAGACTGGTGGGGGGGGACGGACAACGCTCTCTGAAAAGTTGACATGTCAGAAATCAGATCCTTGTAACTCGGTCCCGGAGTCTGCGTTCCTTGAAAGGGAAGGTATGCGAGGAGGTGTTAACTCACCCTTCTCGTGGCTGACAGGAGCGACTGCACCCTGCAAGTGAGCTTACGGCTAGTGCTGCTTCATGCTTTTTAAAAAATTGTGGACACCATTAATGAACTCCTCTGTTTTGTGTAAAGCTCCAAGGTCTTGGAATTAAACAGATCCTGGCATGCTTGCAACTGCTGAGAAAGTTCTAAGTTAGTCATAATCCAGGTTTTTTTTATTACTTCATGGTTTCTGGCATGTTTTCTTTTGTTTGATGTTGGCAGTGTGACCAGAAGGTTGCCATGAAAAGGTAAGTTTAAATACTTGCCTTGTTTTGATCAAGAAGGAGGAGAGTTTGCCAATAAATAGCCGTGCTTTGCTAACTTTGCAGAAGGCAAAAGCAGTGCATTTTACATGTGGAGAAGAGCCACAGCACTAGCGACTGGGGCAGGAGGGGGGGGTGTCTCAAAACACTAGTTGTGGTTAAGTGCGAGACTGAAGAAATATACCCCCCGTGGTTTCAACAAGTCATTTAAACTGCCAACCCTGGTTCAGTTATTGGTAACTGCTTGAATCTCCCCAGCATAATACTGAGACTTGCATCTTGCAAAGTGAAACAAAAAATATTGTAAAATTGATTAGTAATAAGGTACTCATAATGCTAAGCCCTTACATCCATGTGAAGGCACTATTTTGCGTTTAAAAGCATGCCACAAATGTGTGTATCTTATTTATTTATGCGTGTTCTTATTTCTCTGACAGAAATAAGAAAATTGCTGACCCACTGAAGTGAACTTGATGTTCAGTGCTACGAAGCTTATTGACCACTGGACAATTAAACCATCTGCCCATCCTCTGCTGCTAAACTCGGTTTCACCGATTTAGAGTATAGATTGTTTAGGAGAGGGGTGTGTTTGATTCTCAGCATACATTGAAGCTAGAGGATTAGATTCTTGCATTAGGATTCGGAGCGATCAAACGCCGGTGTGGGAGCTCCTCTCCCTGAGCTGCTTCGTGTCAGTTCCTGCAGACACATGTTGATTTGTGCAGATCCTCAGGTGTGGCCCCTTGCCTTACCTTTTCAGTGACTTCTGCTTGCTAAAAATTTGTCCCTTCACACTGACCTGCCACGGCTTTTTAAATGTCAGTTCTCTGGAAAAAGAAAAAAAAACTTTCATCACTTCAGTGTGATGCACTGGAAAAAGATTCAGGGTTAAGCAAAGATTTCCCTGTTATTCCTGTTTAGTCATAGCAAGAAATGTGTTTTGAGGGGTTATTGTCAGCTGGGGGATTCTAGTGAAGGAGATTTGAGACTCTTGTGCAAAGGTGCCCTGAGAGAGCCCAGGTGCTGCTGGTGCCTCTTGTCAATGTTGTGCATGTGGCTTTGGGGCCTTACAGACTCTTTTCTTCCATTAGTTTTTCTGTGGAGTTGGTTGTGTAAGTGGGGATCGTGTATGGGAACAGCTTATGTTATAACCAGCTGGTCTGAGTGTTGAACCAGCATCTCTGTCTTGTTAGAGCCAGAAGTTTCAGTCATCTGGTGATGAGTATTGCATTTGATGTGGTTTCCTTTTTTTTGGACTTCAGTTTATCTGTTTGCAAGGGCTTCCTGCTTGGTGTGGCCAAGGTGCAAAGGGATTCTTCAGGGTCACGAGTTGCATTAGTGTGTTGTTTCTAAGAGTCTGGGAATATGTACAGCCCAGTAGCAAGTGAGTCCTTAAATTGTCCCCAGTGCCTCTTGGTGGCTTCTGAAGTCACAGGTTTCTTCGCTGCTACCTGAAGTTTGCTGTGATTAGGACACTTGAGGATATTCTGTGTGCAACACCCTCTCATCAGTTTTCTGCGGACTTGGAAGGCACAAGGAGCGACTCTTAAGATAGGTGAGCTCCGTCATCTTCTGTAGGTTTTGTTTTATTTCAAATAGCAGCTGGGGATCTGTTGCTCAGGGTGCTCAGGGAAAGGCTGCACACTCAGGTGTATGGTGCTACGATGATGAAGGCTTTTATTTGCCTTTACAAGGTGCTTCAAACCTTGGAAAAGCCCCTTAAGGTAAAGAGGGTCCTGAGCTGGCAGGTTACGTGCTTCTGTGAGTAAGCGTGCCTCGTTGCTGGTGTTCGTTTTCTTTTGCTAGTTTTCCTTAACAAGTAAAAATTCTGGTCAAGAGTATCTAAAACACCCGGGGCAGAATGTTCCCCCAATTCTTGCAGGATATAGGATGGATCAGAAGCTGAAACTGCTTGGCTCAGTCAAAGCCGTTGTATGTAGGTGTGAATCAATAACTACTTTTCAGCATTCAGTTCTCCTGAAGTCACCCCAAAGGCATCACAATTTTGCAGCATTCACGTTCTTCTTTGAGGAACTGAATGAAGCTGACCAGACTGCCACATGCGTCACAGAAACCCACATCAACTGTTTTTTAGATTATTACCAGACTGGACTAAATTTAGTATATGAGCCAAAAGTGTGAGTGTATCCAGCCTCCTGCCCGGTCCCTATTTCTGGGCTGTCGGCTTGGGCTGTGCCCTACCACCAGTCATACATCTGTTGAAGATGAGGGGTGAAATACCTGTCTGCTGCTTTTTTTTAATCGTTCAGAGCAGGGACACAACTGAGGTTTGTTTGCGGAATTCCTGAAAAACACCATATGAAGTGGGGATGCAGTTGTAGGGAAGCGCACAGGCAGTTTGCTGAGCTAATAATAGGATATGGAGCTTCTTACTTCGTGGATGATGGGCTTGAGTCCCATCTAGGGCTGACGGTGGCTTCAGGTGGCCAAGAGGAGAAGCCTGTCCAGTTTTTGGTTGCCTGTATATCACTTGATAGCCCAAAAGCTGTGGATTGCTGAACTGGTTGCTGCTGGAGATCTGTGCAGGTTTGGGGGTAGGAACAACTCGTGCTCAGAGTGAAGGGGGAAACACTTTTTTCATTAACCTTGAAATACATCTCAAGCAGGGAGTGTTCCTACCGCCTTTCTTTCAAGCCCCACATCTCTGCTAAAATTGTTGGGATGGCAGAGATGAGTAAAGGAAGGGAAAATAAGTCACTCTGACAGTACAAGGGAAAATTTCAAGGCTGCTGGGAGCAATGTGCTGGTTCTGCAGTTCCAAGCTGTCCTTTATTTTCACTTCCTTGGTTGTTTCAGTATTCTGTTTATTTGCAGTAGCATGCTGGTTAATTGGGGGGTTTCTGTGGATTAGTAATATTGTCATCTAAAATGGCTTAAAGTGTGTCAAGTCTGCTTAATTCTGATTTATTAAAGAAGGCTGTGATAAATGTGTGTCTTTGAAACTCTTGCTGGGTCTGCTGGGGGTCACCTGTAATTCAGAGCATCTGGCAGAGGTCAGTGCTAGGCTTTTTGTTCTGTACTGGTGTTAAGCTCTGGGGGCTTTTTTCAGCTCATCTCTGAAGGAGGAGATACTTCAGACTCGGTGACAAAAATCCCACTTTTCAGGCAGCTGCACCCGCTAATGACTAAACTGTGTTAATTAGTTTTTAGTGCAGTTGCAGTAGTGTTCTTTTGTCCCTTCTATAATGGTGAACCAAACAGATGATGTCAAGGAATCTTCTGTTTCAGCTGAATTTAACTAATTATAAGAAAGCACTGCCTTTACTCTCCAAAGCTCAATAACACAGTCTAAAAGCTGGGAATAGCAGTGGTCTAACAACAGCATTTATATCGATGGTGTGGCTTGTATTACTGTGATGTATGCAAAACTCAGTTACAAAGTTCGCTTTTTTTTTTTTTTTTTTTTGTGGATCCACGTAGCAAACTTCAGGTTTTGTTATTCCTGCAGGAAACCTTGAGGCAAGTGTTCTTCCCTGGACATAAATTGGGATGGCTAATTTGTAAAATTCCCCTGGGCTCTGTCTTCAGATAACTGATGTGCCTCTCGTTAGGCAGTTGAGAGGGAAGGGGGATAATTAAGCCTGAGCAGATGTGCTAGAACAAGCTTTTGGATCAGAAGCAAAAGGGCTGGGTGATGAGGAAGGAGCTCCTGACTCCAGCAAGTGCAAACTCGCTTCTCTGTCCTGGTCCCCCTCTCCAAGTGGACTTCTCACTTCTGTTGTGTAGAAAGTTTTGCTTCAGAGAGCTTTAAAATGGGCAGCTGTGAGAGCAACTTCCAAACCCTCCCAGGGAAACTTCCCAGAGGTGCTTTCAGAGGAAACTGCTTGGCCACAGTGAGGAGGACTATGTGTTCCTGTGTTTTAGCAACACCCTCTGCTGTTCTGCTGGTCATATTTAAAAAAAACCCAACAAAACAACCAAACAACAACCACCTGCCTTTTTCCCTTCCTCTGATTGTGGTGGTATTGCTTGTGCCGGAGTGGCTTTAATGAACCCTGCCTTCCTGTGAGATGCTGAGGTCTGAGCCTTCGTGAAGTGAGAGAAAGCCACGGCCCTTGAGAAATAGCCTGGGCAACTCGCTTTTGCTTCTGGTGCAGCTGCCGAGCGAAAGCTTGCTCTTCAAAGCCTGGAAACCATTTAAAAAAAAGAAAGGTATTTGACATGACTGAATGCAGTGTGGCGTGTGTCCCAGGGTGAGGGCACCCTCCATTCTGGGCACCGATGCCACCCCAGCTCTGCCTTGCTGGGGTTTTGTTGGTGGCTGGCGAGCTTGGACCTGCTGGTGCATTCACATCTACAAACAAAGCCCCCAAGGCTTTGTTAGGCTCCTTCCTTGGCAACCTTTCTGCTGCGTCCCTAAAGCTTGCCTTTCCGTTGCACAAGGAAGCTCGTGTGGGGATCATTGTTAGTCTCCAAGTATGGCTCTTTCATGTCTTCCTCTCAAACACAATGTATCTTTATACCTTAAACTTCAGGAAAATCCTGTGCAGTTAATCCTTTGGGAAAGGCCAAAACCCCCTCGGAAGTGCCCGAGACTTTTAAAAGTTTGCAGGCAAGTATTTAACTTCTTGGTGCAAAAGCTGATGGTGGGAGCTGGATGCCAGAGGAATTGCTGAGACTGACAGAAGCACCAGCCTAATTTCTTAAATTGCCAAGGCTGATAAAGAAATGAACTTTTTACAGATATTTTGGTGACTAACCAGCAAAGCTGTGCCATGTTTGCAGTTAGAGTTAGTGGCTTGATGGATGGGAAACAGCATGTATTGACCTTCTGCCTAACCTTGGAAATGTTTTTTCTCGAGACGAATACAACCATAAGGTGACCTGACTTGGAGCAGGTAGAAAGCTGAGTGATAAAAACCCATCTTTGTAAACAAAACCTTTAAGTACGGATGGCCAAACGGACTAAACAAAGCCGGGGCAAAACCACTTGCCTTGTGCATCTCGTCTGTTCGCAGCCAGCACTGAGACCCGTTTATGGGATCTGTTGAGGAAGCCCTGAACAGCCTACAGTGCCCCATTGCTCTCATTACATAGTAAGAATAAAGAGGATAATTGATTTAATAGCGATGACAATGGCATATTGGATTGTTGTAGGCATTTGTGCGCAAAACTGGCATGCAGGAAGCTCCTACACTTTTAGCAAAACTGAACTGCAGTTTCCTGGTACATGGGACTGTTTCGTGTTTTCTCTATATTGCAGGTGACCTAGAAAAAAGGTAAACAGTGTCTATAAGCTTTGGCTGCTGTGTGTAACCAAGGTCTGAGAGGTGCTTGTTCCTAAATAACTTTTAATGCTTTGGTTTGAGAGAAAACAGTGTATGGTCTGCATTGGAAACTGGTTGTGGTTGTCATAACTTCACCAGTTCTGTGATTCACATATAAAGTCGTCCCTCGCTTCATCCTTCAGGTCATTTGGATTAAAAAAATGAACAACATTGGGTGTAAAATCCTGACCGAGCTGTTCCTTTAAAACATCATTCCTGAGATACCTTTTAACAAAACCAAGGAGGGGAGAAGCAAATCTGATCCCTCCAGAAGTTCCGGCAGGCTCTGTCAGGACTCCTTGCTGTCGCATAGAGAAGAGGACAAATCTGATCCTTGTGGGTTTGCAAGCAGTCTGTAAAAGGCATATTGCTCTTCGGGTCCCCATCACCATTTGCAGTTGTGCCCTTCCAAGGTGTGGATGCTGTATGGACAGACTTGTTAATGACAGCATTTGGTTAATGGACGTAGTAAGCCCCTTTACATAAGCAAGAGGTAGACAGCCCCAAGGGTGATGTTCATCCTGATGGTTTTCACCTACTGGTGAGCCAGTCAGTGCATTGTCTGCTGAACCTGAGAATCAGCACAAGAGCAGAATGTAACTTGTTCTTGAAAAAATGTATTTCTAATAAAGTGGTTTGAAAGGAACAGAAATCCGCAGGTGCCTAGGGGTATGATCTGCCCTGAAACAAACACCTGTATCTGCTCTAGCATTGTGTGTTACTTCAAATTGGGCTGTTACAGGTGGTGGGAAATCTGGACTGAAGCCACACAATTACTGTTCTCCTGTGTTACTTGAGGTCAAGGGAACTGTGCTAATCTCTAGCTTAATTTCCAAATTCAGTTTGCTTTTATTTCCTACACCCATGGTGTAGAAATACCAGTGGTTTCTGAGTTGTTTCGGTTTGGTTGTTTTTTTTTTTTAAAGCTTGTTTCTTTGAGGACTGGCAGATAACAACCCTCCTCCACGAAGGCTCAGAATGCTGGAGGTTCTGCCTTGAGTAGCAAAGTATTCTGTAACAACGAAATGTAAGTTGTGCCCTGTTCTTCAGAGGGAGAAATAATTTCCAAAATGTCTTTGAGAGACCTTACTGCCTTTCTGGTTGGTACAGAGAACGCCTAGATGGGTGACAGTTCAGATCTTGGATATTAAGCCCGTAAGCTCAGGACATTAATTGTTGTCAAATGCTTAAAGTTGAAGAAGCTTTATGAGGACCAGCGCTGCTTAATTTTCACTGATACTGTCCACTTCAGTACTTGCTCTGAGTCTTATTTACAGTTTAAGTGCCACTTGCTCTAGCTGGCATTTCAAATGGTTGTTGCTGTCTCAATTCTGAAGAGCACAGTTTACAAAATCCTTCAAAGAAGCCCAGTGCAGATGTGACCTCAGTGAGCAAGAAATACATCATTAAGTATTTCCATGTACTCTCACATCTGCAGGTGTGGGGTTGGAAGGAGCCCTGCAAAACAACACTAGGCTGTACACAGCTTAGTATCCTTGGTGTAAGAGGTGCTTACGGAGCAGCTCTGTCTTTTGTTTCTGCTCTGATGTTTCAGATACTCTCTTCCAGCTGTTGGCTCCATTAGGTTTATAGCAAAGGTCAGCAAAGCAAACCTCTTCCATAGATCCGGTTTTAAAGCAAGCGGGGGCAATACTTCTAAGTAGGTGCCCCACAGCTATCTTTCCAGTCACGTTGCCAAACCCTTTTGTACTTGTTAGAAAGGCAGCCCGTCTTGCTCTCATCGCATATGCTTATCACATGGACCAGTTCTTGGTGTGTTGCCAGGGTTTTTGCACTCGACCAACACTTCCTGGTGAGTCTCACCTCTGTTGTGCCTGTACAGCAAAAAAAAAAAAAAAAAAAAATCCCACTGAATTATGTTCGTGGCAGGCCACGGAGAGCTGCTATGATACGTTATTCCGAGGGAGCAGGATTCTAGACAGGACTTCAAATGTGTTTCCTCCCTCCTGAAAGTTTTAATAGTTCAAGCTTGAGTTTGTGCGAAGCTTCTTTTAGAGAGGACTTCAGGATTTTTGTTGAAGAAACATCCTGGCAACTCTCGGGATTCCCATGTTTAACACTTTCTCAATTCAGCGTTACGATATACTTCAAGCCAATGCAGCATATCAGCATCCCCTTGGTGAGTCTCTGTGGCCCAATTGAACATCCCTTACAGGCAAGAAAAGAAAGATCCTGGTAGAGAGGAGCAAAGAGGATGAGGGCTCTGGTTCCAGAGCTGGTAACTGCTCTGTGCCAGAGTATCTTAAAATTAAGCTTATGTTCAACAGAATATAACTCGGTGTACCAGAATGAAAATATTTGCTTTGACACTTTCTCCTTCCCCTCATTAAACTCTTTATCTTGTTGAAAATTGAGAACTTGAGATATTTCTAGATTATTTTATTTTTTTCCTAAATAAAAACTGTTGCCAAAGCTCTGCTGCTGACCTCCTCTGTGCCTGTCTGCTTTGACTACAGACATGTCACGTCCCAAGGGGGACAGCCTGAGGAGATGGTTGGTTGTGCATTTGGGGTTTTATGTGGCTGTTGCTGAGATGGCTTGACGTGCTTGCAGTTTCTAAATGACTGTGTAGGTTTCTTGGAGTGAAAAAGCATTTCAGTAAAGTCTACAGAAACCTAAACCAAACTTCACTTGAGAGAAAAGGCCACAAAATAATAACATGTCTTTGGGAAGTCTGAATTAGTGAAATATTCCAACTGTGCAAACATGTGAAAAGCATTTTGCTTTTAACAAACCTGGTACATTCTTGTAAAATGTGTGATGGGGTGCAGCCCCCAGAACAGTTAAATCTTAGGCTTGGTGTCAGCACACAGTTGGGGCCACGCTCTCAATTCCATGGTTTTACAACCACAGTTTCTCTTTCAGAGCATTTCGGCACTTCTTGAATCCTCACAAAGAGGAAATCACCAGTACCCAGCACACCTGGAAAAAGAAATGATTGTATTTTCTCCTTATGATATTTCACTTAAAACCACTTGAAATGTCTCAGTTGTTTGAGAAGTTTATTATTCGTACATTAAATACTCTGTTACCACCAGTATGTACAATCACCATGGTAACAAACTGCTCTTGATGGAAGCTGTAGCGATGCAAATATTGAATCTAGTGGTTTAGCTTAGAGACAGATACACATCTGCAAACTACTACTGCTGTCGTCTTTGCTTCTCGACCTGACTCTGGTTTCCCTCGTGACCGACTTTAAATGTCAACATAGCGAGTTCTGTGACTTCTGGCTTGGTGGCAGGCAGAGAGCAAGAGGTTCCCGATTATTTCTGCCTTGTTCGCGCCAGGTGAGCGGCTTGTATCGAGTCGGGTCGGAGGAGACCAGTGCAATCCTGTTGTGGGGACGTTTTTGCCTCTCCAGAGATCCCAGAGAAGCCCAGGCCCTTATGCTCCTGCATCATGGCTCTGCATGTTGTCTTCCTTGCTAGTCCTTTCTGGTGGAATGCCTTCCTTAGCCTGGGCAGTGATCTCCAGCTAGGATCCATTTAAGGAGTTTGCTAATTGGCAGTCGCTTATAATTACGGACTAATTGCACTTAAATTCTCTTGGATCCTAGCGTGTCTTTTTTTATTGAGATTCAAAGAAATGTGCTTGTGGAGGCAAAGCTGTCTTGCATTATAGTCATGCACAGGAACATCAGTTAAGCTGTATTGATCAAAACTTCATTCCGATGTGCTTTCATTGAGTCCAGCTCCTTTCTTTCATGTTTAAAAATCCTGTGTGCCAGCTTCTTCTCCCCTTAACTAATGCATCTCCCCACCTTTCTCGAGCAGCCCTTGTGTAGGTCACAGTTTTAAGTGGTTTCAAGCTGTTTCTGTCCAACGCGCTGCTCCTGGGACTGATCAGCACCAAAACTGTGTCATCTCGCAGGCAAAGCTCTGCTGCGATGCAAATCAGGAGGTGTCACCCTGGGCCCATACATGTTCTCATCCCGAATTGAGCTTGGCTAATGAAACCGGAGATAATGAAACGAGGGCCTGATGCTTGTACATGTTGTGTTCTTCCTTGTCTGTAAATGCAAATTAATTGCAGGGTAATCAGCACTGCAGAACTGGTGTTTGGCTACAGCGCTTGTTATCGGCTGTCAAAGTGGCACTGATTGTGTTCCCATCTCATCTGATTGTGAAGGAACTTTTGGTGCCACCGCTGCAATTAAATGTTGACCCATCCGGTGAAAGCTTGAGAATGCAGTTTTAAACAAGTTTATTCCAATCTATTTTCTCTACAGCAAAAAAGTACGTAACTGTGTGATGCCTCTTCTTCGAAACAAGTCGAAACTTTTCAAGGGAGCAGCGCAGAGTTGGGGAGCACAATGAATTCATTTGTTTTCTGAAGGAAAAGGGCAGTATTACCCAATCCTGTGTGGTATGACAACCTTGGTGTCTTTTTGTGGTGGTTTCCCTCACTTCTGATGAGGGAAGACCAGATTTGAAGCCTGGAGTCTAGGAAAAATGCTTAGTTTCTGATCGTTTCATAGCAGGCAATGCGTATGCAGAGTGACTTCTGGGGAAAGCTGGCTTTTCCTTCTACCTCTTCCTTCTTACTCGAGTTTCTTGGCACAAAGTTTAGTGGAGAGCAGCCAGACCTAAATCATCAGGAGCTCCAAAGAAAGCGAGCCAGACCAGAGGGCTTGCTGGAGCAGCAGTTCCTTCTCCCCAAAACCCCAATAACTCTCCTGAGGTGTCTTTTCAGTACACGTGGCTGCGTTTGGAAATTGCCTTTTGATGGGGTTTGTCTTGGGGAAATTTACCATCCTTGACGTGAAATTGTGAGGAGTGTGTGCAGAATAACTTAAGAATGCTCTTCCTTGTGTGATTTCTCATCTTGGTCATTTAAAATCTGATAGAGAAGTGGTAACGGTGTTGGTTTTTGGTTTTGTTTTTTTTTTTTTTAAAGCAAAGATGCATTTCTAACAAGAAAACGCTTGTGTGCAATAAAATAGAAACTCGTGACCAAGCACAGGTTGCTGTTCAGTTATTCATTTGCTACTCCCTTGCTTCCAGAGCATTTTCAGCTGTAATCATAACCAGCCATCATTTTAGGGCGAGTGAAACCACCTCTGTGTAATGCCGTCCCCAGTTCACTTATTGCAGCGGTAAGGAGGGCGGAGGGCTGGGAAAGCTGGTTGTCTTCAGAGCTTTCCGTGACTGCCCACGAGTGACTTGCTGTTCTCCTTCTTTACACTGTAGGATTTAAGTGAGTTTTGTGTCTTTCAAAGCTGTGGGATTCCTGGGCAAGCTCAGTTCAGACAAAGGAAGATTAAGGGTTGCCACAGGTATGTGAAGATAAAACTGCAGATTGCCCCAGTGGTGTCTTCCCTTCTTGAGGCTGGTGCAGACCGTGGAGCTGTGGATACCGACACCAGAAATTGTGCAGCACAACATCTTTGGCAATTAGCAAACCTATTTCTAGTGCTAAAAAAACCCTTTGCTTGATGCTGGAAACTCTGAGCGGTGCCCTGTGGCAACGTGAATAATTAGCTTGGGGGGAAAACAATGGATTTTAATAATGTGAATGGGTTTAGTCTGGAGTTCTCAAGAAGTTTGCTACAAACAGGGTGACTAAAAAGTGCTGCCTCTTGCTGCTCAAAGAAAACACGAGGGTTTTTTTTTCTTTATAATCTTTTTCACTTCTGATTAAGTGTCCTTTCTTCTGATGTGCTGCAGGGATAGAGAGGAGTGTGAGGAAAGTTAAATTTGAGTAAAGAGCAGGGACTTTAACTTGGGGAAAATAAGAATAAATATTCCCAGTGCTTAAAACATCAAAGTCCTGGTGCCAGCTGTGGTTTCACGTGTGCAACTGGCACCTCAGGTGATTTGTATCAGATAAAAGCAGGGAGTTTAGAGGTGGCAAGGCAGCCTGTGAAGGCTTGGAGGCAAGGAGGTGACCGAGCTGAACTTGCCCTTTTGCTGCCCACGCGTCAGTGTGACTGGTAATGCTGCTAAATCACAGGGCTCCTTACAGATAACTGCAGGTTGGGTAAATGTTTCTCAGAGTAGAAATCGTTCACCTTTGTAAAAAAAAAAAAACCAAAAAAAAAAACCAAACAAACCAAACATGAATAGCCATCAGTCCCAATATTAGAGGCTGTTTATGTTGCAAAATTCTGCTTGCAAGTACTTGAGGAGAATTCATCCCTCTGATGCCTCGAACAAGCAGAGTGGTGCTTTCTGTACCACGAGCAGCTGGAGTAGCCGTGCTGCCGTCGCATGGGTGATGTAGTGGCACTCGCTGACTGCGGAGCTCTTTGTGAAGGAAAAAAACCAGCTCTATTAATCCCATTTTTAAAATGGCCTTTGTCACAAAATATGACAAGTTGTTTTCTCAAAGATGGGTTCTCAGCTGCTTCGGTAGCAGAGCTGGATGATCTATTTTTAAATTATTTTTTTTTTTAATATACATAGGTGTGGTCTTATGATTTTTTCCCTCAAATTCAGAATGTCCTCTCTGGTGAGGTTCTTCACCTGGAGGGGTAGCTGTGGACTAAGTAAGAGAGGACATGGCAGACATCCTTAGAAGGCAGGGACTTGCTTTCTGGTAATGGCCATCGACCTATCTGCGACTTATATTGAGATGCACATGGATAAATAGACAACTTTTCTTTTTCCCTGGAGCATCCCAGCTTTCTGCTTTGCCTCTCTGGGGCAGGCTGCTCCCAGCCATTTGTGTCGCTAGGCTTGCAAAAAATATTTTCAGTGAAATAGTTTTATCTGGAAAACTGATTTGCCCAAGCTTATAGCTTATGTTAATTTTAAAGAAACTTAATGAAGGGATTTTTTTTTTCAGGCTCAATGTTTGCCAGGAAAAAGCCACTCAACTCTGCAAACAGACTAGCCATCTGTTGGCCGCGATGTTCATGTGGGATTTTGGGAGATCTGGGTGTGAAGTTAAATCCCAACAATTTTTTTTTTTTTTTATTACTGCAGGGGAGATCCAGCCCTACGGTGGTGGGTGGCCCCGCACAAGGATGAGGGAATGGGAACTCGACCCTGGAACAGGCAAATCCACAGTGGCCAGTCTATTTCTGACTGATGGTTGGGCAGTCTCTCTCTCTCCAGAACTGAAAGGTTTTGTGTGGTTTTTGTCCCAATGCAGAATGGGCAAAATGCTTTAAATCACTTCTCATTCTGACCAAAGAAACAATTTCCTACGAGCTCAACCCTGAACAATAGAGCCTTGATCTTGATAGGGGGCTGTGGATGTTACTGTAATGCTAATACGTGGCGCGGTTGGCCTTTGCGCTTCTGGCACATTTCAGGCACTATATAGGGAGTCTGTAATCAGCTGCAGAAAAATTCCCTTCTGTGTCTCTCCTAGCAACCTCTTCTGAACTGATATTTGAAAATAAGCTTACTTTCTATATCATGATCTAAATATTTTTGACACTTACTGTCATTAGAATTCTCTTAATAGTTTTGGGACTAAGGTAATTTATCTTCAGGTTCTCGAGACTCCCTTCTCAGTTCTGTGGTCTTAAAGTAAAGCTTTTGAACTTCTAATCTGTTAGAAACCTGACTTGTATCCAGATTTTGCTCTTTTCTCTTGACTGTTACACTGGCTATATTTGACACAAAGTCAAATTAGTATACTGAGATGATAAAGAGATAAAAGCAGCAAGGCCATAAGTCACCTAGACTAGTAGGAACAAGCTGAGAGTCTTGAAAGGGATTTGGTTGTATTTTTGTTAAACATTTTAGCGCATGTGATGTGTTCCAGGCTGGTTTTCTACCTCTCTAATCTTGACCCCGTGTACACACAGAGTAGCTGCATGTCCTGCTGTGGAAACAAGGCAGACTGTTCCTACCAGTATGAACCACTGGTGTGCCACTAAAATTGAGAACGTTAAATTCTTTACCAGTTACCTGCTCGTTTTATCTCTGAAAATCTGAATTAATGAAGAGTGCAGTGACGGAGTGTGAGCATAGAGGAATCCATCTGGACAGAGTAGACTAAAACAAGGTGAGAGGTTTGTTGGTCTTTCCCCTAAATGCTGGCTGTGTGTTTGAAGTCCTGAGCGCTTGCAGGAGTGCTTTCTGCACAGATTTACATCCGTAGCCAATAAAAGAAGTGGATGGGAATCCTGGATGCAAATATAGCTATCCTGGGAGAAATGCACAGGGGCTGGTGTGAACAGTCTGGTCACTTTAATTATGGAAATCTTGCTCCATATTCTTGATGTTCTTTTCCTGGGGCTTCCTGAAGCTGTACTTGGTTTGTTGAAGACCTGGAGCATTTCTCCTTCCTGGGAGCTACTTGGGCTTGCTGCAGGATCCGGCACCAGGCCCCGTCTAGCTCTGAGTGCAGGAGGGGGCGTTCGTTGTGCCCTAGGCACAACTGGGTTCCTTAAGTCCTGTGGGTCTCCAAACTCTTTTTTTGGATCTGAGATGGCTCATTAATTACTGGCTTGTTTGGAATGGGATTCATTTGGGATTTGGTTGTAAGACTTCTGCCTTATGGAAAAAATCTGTCTGAGCTGAGAAAATAGTTGGGTCAGAGCCTGTGTTCTTTACTCTGAGATATTTTGCCATGAGCTGTGGTGGAGTTTTTTCTGAGAACGTGGTCTGGACAGTCCTCTGAATATGTCAAGTCCCTTCTGCTGTTCCCCCGTGCTTTTCTCTTGTGCTGCTAGAGGGTTCCCTGGTACTGCGTTGTGGGATGGAGAAGCCTTGAGGTCTGCTTTGGGTTCCTGGTCTTCCTGCAGTCCCAGATATGTAATAAATATTTCCTTTTCCGAAGACTTCCTGGAGATGGAAAGAGCTCGTAGGGTGTAAATGTTATTCTTTCTGTAATTGCTCCGTGCACTTCTCCTGGTAATGCCCTCAATCATTTTGTTAGTGGGATTTTGACCTTTCGTATTCCTGGGCATCTCTACCTTTTGAGAAAATTTGCTGGAGAGGAGAAAGGGAAGGTGGTTCACTTACCCTTCACTAAGAATTGTCTTAGAAAGTGGGGGCTCGTATGGAATTCGCCTGGTGCCCAGGAAAGTGGGCTTCCCCGACTTCCTCAGTTCTACTAATATGTTTCCAGAGATTTCCCCCATGTTGATACAAGGGCTTTATTGCTGAAGTTGACTTTGGTTTCAGTCTGTCCTCAAACTCTTGTATCATGTTAATAAACAGTGTGATTATTCCCAAAGTTAGCATCTGCATCCCTTTCATGAACCTAACTCACTTGCTGGGATTTTTGTAGGAATTGTAGGTCCTTGCTACAACAGGGACAATAATCAAACACGGCACCGCATTGCTTACTAATAGTTTTTTGAACTTGGGAGCACCAGAGCTGAGTCTGAGTGCGGAAAGCTCTGCTTTAATTTATCGTCGATATTAACTTGCGGAGCCAAAGAGCATATAAGCTGCAGCTGCTCAGGAGCTTGCTCTGAAGATCAGGCTGGGAGAGCTGTTTTTTATTAAGTGGTACTTGATTTAGTCCTAAGTAAAACCATTTGTATTTAACCTGATCCGCGAAGCTGCTGTAAGTGTTAACATACTTCAGTATTAAACGTTTCACTCTTGGGCATCATCATGCACAGCAGGTTTGTGTAAGAGCCCGTTCCTGAACCTGGAATAGTTATCCATTAGGTGAGTGTGTACATTTTCAGATGAACTTAAGCTCAGTCAAGCCTGTATCTAAAACTTACTGTCATGGTACTGGGTGATGTGAAAAGATCTGGTGATGAGTGTCCCTTAACATCAGGTCTGAAGCAAGCTGCCGTACTTCAGCGCTAAGCTACTCTCTGCAAACCTGCAGGGATGTAGCTTCTCCCAGAGATGGCTTTTAGCAGAGAAATCACTGGTACTTGGGGCAGTTAGGCATCGATCTGCCCTTTGTGAGCTGCTCTTGGGTGACTGCCAGGTGTAGCAAGCTACTTGCTATTTAACTGTAGGGCAGAGCAGTATATGCTGAACCAAGAAAACTCCTGAGCCAAAACAAACCACTATAAACTCTTCTCCCTCCCCATGAGAATGAGAGGAAGAGGGTTATTGCATCCAAATTCCTTTGGAGCTGGCACTGTGGGAAAACTCTGTCCAATCTGGGAGTCATTGTACTCGAGGAACTGTAATAAATCCTGACGGACCCCGCAGATGGGACTTGGATCACCCGTGTACAAGTACACACGCAGGCTGCCACGACTGAATTGGCACTTCTGGATACAGGAGCCTCTTCAAGTAGTTTGTGATGCACCTTAACCAGACTTCATGCATCGTAATGGGAGATCAAGGGTAGGTCTGAGCTGAGAATTATTTGTTGCTAGTGGTAGGTCCCAGGCACTTCTGTTCCTGGTGGGTCAGGAATATTGAAGCGAGCGTGGATGTGTGTGACCAGGAGCGCTGTTTGCTCAGTGCCATGAAGGTATGAGGGGGGTCTGTGTAATTGCTGCAAAGTGGAGAGCTTCCCGGGCAAATGTTTTGCCTTGAAAGCAGAAAACCTTTTGCATCAGAGTGAAAAATCTTGGTTGTAAAAGGGAACCTGGCTTCACTTCCTCTTAGCCTGAGCATCTCTGCCAAGTTTGCTGCTGTGATGTTCAGGATCTTTTATTAGATATTCTGTGCTGTTGCCCCCTTCCCTCAAATGGGGGCAGCCTCTGTGGTGCAGAGCTGAAGCAATCTGAAGTTCAGGTGGGAATAAACCTTTAATTTTTCTCCTACTCTGTTTTTTTTCTGATGCTTCCCTTGTAATTCATATTAAGATTATTGATTAAAGGTAATTGCTGTAGGATATTATTCACAATCCATTAACCCTGATATATATCGGAATTCTCCCGCAAGCTTGGGTGCTGAGACATCACCATTAATTGTCGTAACTGAGCTTTACTTGAAATGAAGATTTCTTGCCTTTCCATTTGTATTCCCTTCTTCCCAAAGCACTGGCGCTTTGATTCTTTCCTTTAAATGTTGAGAAATACAGTTGTTCTTTTCGCACTGTAACAGTGCCTCATAATCTCGCCCTTCTGCCATCTCTCTGAAGACGCAGAGTTTTTTGGTCTTGCAAGTCAAATTAACATGAGATTGCCGTAATTTGCATCGTAGCTGTGGGAGGCCATCTGACAGCGCCGAAGGCAGCCAAGGAGAATTGAATT
This sequence comes from Athene cunicularia, assembly GCF_003259725.1. NCBI lineage: Eukaryota > Metazoa > Chordata > Aves > Strigiformes > Strigidae > Athene > Athene cunicularia. The sequence goes on from NW_020799092.1 coordinate 81,111,454, forward strand.
CATCAGCTCTCGCATTTGTCAGAGCAGGGACTGGGGAGAGTTCTGCTCCTCTAATCTGGGCAGGAGAGTAAACATTTAATGTGAGCAGTTGGCAAGGGTGACTTTCTGCTTTGTGGCTCATCTCCCGAGCGCTGGAAAGGAGAGAGATCTCCCAAGTCCTGGCCTCACCTCCAAGCCTTGCTCCTGGGGTTTGTGTCTGTGTGTGGTGAGGCTTTGGAGCTGTTGCTGTTTCTGGATTTTTAGCTCCCTTCCACAGCCCAAATACGTTTCCACATACGTTGCTGATAAGGACTTGGCGTTTTCTTAAAATCTGAGCTTACGCTGTGCAGGAGTAGATGGAAAACACTAAGCAGCTCTGAGCGGGAGGGAGGCATCGTCTCAAGATTGCTTAATGCAAGGGAGGGGATTCTTCAGTGTGTTAAATTGGCTTTTACAGACGTCATTGCGGTGGTGTGGTCACTTAGATGTGTCAAGATGCTTAAATTGCATGTTGTAGAATATTTTGAATATTTTAAATGATTTAGTTGGACAGGATTCTAGCAAGTTATCTCTATCTGAGTACATGGACTTTGTTTCATGGACTAAATGTTTTCCTTTACTTGATGTATCAGTATTGAGAGCAAGCACGAAGTCACAATCTTAGGAGGACTCAATGAATTTGTTGTGAAGTTTTATGGACCACAAGGAAGTAAGTATGTGACCCAGCCCTTCTATGAAAACAAACCAGTGGCTCGTGGTGGGGAACAGTGAGATGACACATTCTTCTGGAGTAGAAGAAAAGATGAGCAAATCTGAGTGGGGGTGGGAAATCAAAGGGTAGCAGCGTTTGAAGGCTGCTCTCTGAAGGGCGGGGAGAAACACAACTGTGAGCATTAACGCAGATGAGCCACCTCCCTTGGCGATGAGCAGAGCTGGAAATGGCCTTCGGACAGCTCAGCCTTCAGCTGTGACCTTCAGCACCACTCTTGTTGATCCATCATCATGAGTTTCCTTATTAAAAACTCTTAAGTTTCGCATCAGTCACCTGAATTTTTGCAGAATTTGTAATTAAGATGGCTTTCCTAGATCACAAGTCAGGTCTCCAACGTGCCTTAATTTAGTAACATCTCTAAAGGTAAGGAGATTATTATAAAGTCTCTGTTTTTAATGAGGCTTTTATGTCTTTGTGCCGGGATCTTCTACAGTATCAGTTAAAATCATGTATTTCTTGTCAGGCAGCACAGGAAAAAGGCTTTTACCGTAGGAGGTTTGATATGAAATCTTTACCCCCTGATGGAGCTAAGTGTTCTTCCAAAGATGTGTTTTGCTTAATGCTGTAGTTCTATTTATTCTCTCCTGAGTTATAAAGTGTCTAATACCTGCATTTTTTTTTTCATTGCAGCACCATATGAAGGTGGAGTATGGAAAGTTAGAGTCGACCTTCCTGATAAATACCCTTTCAAATCCCCGTCTATAGGTAACCAATAATCACTTTCAGTCAAAATCTTTTTGCTGTTTATGACAGAGAGATGTTATTGCTTGCAGCAGTGTTGCAGGTGAAATTGCACCAACCCTCAGTGCAATTGTAAGATCTTTACTTCAAGTCTGCAGAATGCTTTTACCATAGACTTCCAGATATCACGTGCTGAGCAGAGAGGAAGTTTGGTCTTTTGGCTGAAGGGCTAAGAGCTGGAAATGTGATTCAGTCACACGTTTGCGTGTTGATGAACTGAGTCTCTCTACCGTGTGCTTTTTTTTAAATAATCTATCCATTTGTGGGTAAGGTGCAGGATACCACAGTGAGTGCTGGAGCCTGTTTTAAAAAAATGACTCATGTAGTATGGAGAGCAAAGACCACAGTTTGTGGTCTTGGGGTGAACTAGCTTTTGGGACCTCTTGTCCAAAAGTGGATGGAAGTGAAGGCAGAAGCTGAAGCCTCTGTCCTCTTGGACTAGGTGATGCATATGTGGAAGAACTGAGAAGCAGAGGCCTACTGCAAGAAAAATTGCAGCTGGCTAGACTGGTCAGGCTTGTTTAACCTTCACGAGCAAATAAGAGGTTTGATAAGGCAATGGTCTTTAGACTGTATCCATCCTATCTTTGCCCTTGGGTAACGGTGATCTCAGATGTCTTCTGGTATCTAATCCGATCGCTTAAGCTATAAATAAAATAGCCAATATTGCTTGAAAAACTGGAGCAGATGCATAAAGTTCCAACATGTGTATTCTGGCTTATGAAATTAGTGCTGGTAACTCAGTGACATGGCACTTCTCCATCAGAAGGGCGTGCTTGTGGCTCAAACCACTGGAGGACTCTAAAGAATGGAGAAAACTGCCTGAGGAGAACTGATGTGGAAACTTGACTGTATGGGTTGGACAAGATGGGTCCCTTCCAATATCAACATCCTGATTTGGAGTTGATAAGTATTGGCTGCTTTCTTAAAATAGACTCTTAGGCTACGAGTGCCTTCTATTTAAGATCTTTTTCTTTCTGGTGTGAGACATAATGTGTCTAGTTCCAAATGGGAATTGTATCTTTTGGGAAAGAGCAACACTGTTTTTATGCCATTCTTTACCTTTCTTTTCTTTTTTTTTTTTTTTCCTGTTGAAACCTTAACCGAACCACAGAAATGTGCATGCAGCTGAGTAACAACACAGTATTGCTGCAGCTATGCGAGCCCTTTTCTCCTTCCTCTTGAGTCAGCTCTGAAACTTGCTATAAACCTCTTGGGTTAGAGACTGTTTACGAGTTTCACAGTATGTTTATTTGGTGCCAGTCATTTTTCCCTCCCCACTTCTCAAGTGCCACAAACCGATGCAGATCAGGGTACTGTCATGTTGGCAATCTTAAATGCAGGCTGGCTACAGACAACTCTCAGAAAGCATATAAAACCCAGTTTCCTTGTTGTAAATTGCTTTGGTGCTAGTCTACTCAAGATTATTTTTCTTTCCCCTGATGTTCTTTCTGGGTGTATCAGAAATCAAAGTTGCTGGCTTAAAGCAAAACCAAACTTTCTTTCCAGTAGCCTACGAAGCCAGTGCAGCTAAATGTTGGCCAGGCTCTTGTATAATCGTAGTCCTGTTGATTTAGGCTCCCGTTACTTGCATAGAAGGTGGTAGGTTTGACCTTTTGGTGGTTTGGTTTGGAGGCTGTTTAGTGCTGGTTGGGATAGGCAGGAGTGAAAGGCAGCCTGGGGTTAGAGTTGGCCCAGCTTTATTTTCAGAACTTCTGCAACAAGACCTTTCTCCTTGTGAACCTGGGGAGGGGAGTGGGTGGGTGGTTGTGGAGTGGATTGTTTTCTGCTCAAATTGCTTCGTCCTTTCTAATGTTCCTTTTCCTATCTTCCTTTTAGTACAGCATCCCTCAGCTTTCTTATCCCCGCTGTGTTGTGACTGTTTCATTCCAGACTCATCAGACCTTCTAGCATGCTTCCCTTGCCCTCCGAGTGGCTGAGTGTCTGAAAACCACCTTTTCTCTCACAGAGCTCCCCAAAAGGCTGCCTCTTGCTCTAGGGCCTGCGTTGCTGTCTGTTGAGTGAGAGCTGCTGGGAGCACAGGTTACCTCCCGGGCAAAGCAGTGTGCCGCTGAGGTTTCAGGTTGAATAAACAGTCCACGCTAGACAAGAGCTGGCTTAGCAAAGCAGGGCTCAGCTCTGCTGCAGGGAGGAAAGAGCTGGGGAGTAAAAGTGCCAAGGAGAGCACTAGGACCTGGGGAGGACTCCCAACCAGCTACAGGAAGAGGTTTGTTTTTCTTTGTCTGGTTCCCATTTCTGCTGCCCCAGCCCAGCTTATCTGGACAGCCAGGACTGAGTGACGTCTCAGCCCCTTCCTCCGGGCCAGCTCTCGGAGAACGACTCGGTGTGCGGTGCCTGATACCGCTGGTTTTGGCATTACGGAGAGCTCCAGAGCAAGCCTTCGTCCCAGCTGAACCGGGAGCATTCGCAAGCTTGTGAAAGAGATGAAATCCTGTTCTCTCCCAGGTCTGCCAGTTCCAATGAGCCTGGGTGTCCTAACCCAGCAGTTCTCGGCCAGCTTGAGCTCTGGGTAACGCAGGGGTAGGAATTAGCAGGGAAGAAATTTGCCATGGTAGTCTCTGATCTGTAAAGAGATGGAAGTGAAGGATTTCAGAGATGGTGGAGCCTGTAAACGGACAGAAGGTCATCTAGAGCACACATGTAGCTTGTTTGCAGCCCTTCTGTTCTCAGCACCGCATAGCTCCCACTGCGATGATGACATGCAGAGTTCAAATTGTCTGTGTAAGTCACTGGCTTGTACAAAGTATAGAATCCAGCAGTTTCTTTTCCTTTAATAAATTACACTTTTATGCTGAAGCTCAGAGCAAAACTGCTGTCCTTGCAGCTTTCCTTGTTCCTCTAGTACTGTAGGCTAAAATTTTCTTTCCATCACAGAAAATCTTAATACAGTCTTGAACATGGCATGGGCTTTTTTGCAGCAAATAACATGATGGCTTGAAGCATATCCACGCGTTCTAGAAAGCTGCTTCTGAAAAATGACTGCTAATAGTTGCTTTCTAATCTGTTCAAATTGCTTTTATCCCAGCATGGCTCTGAGTATAAGGTATATGAAAACTTGGTGTTCTCTTCTAAAATGTGACTGACAAACCTGAATAGAAAAGGTTTTTAAAGTAGGTTCCAGATTTGTCCTTTGCCTTAAACCCTAAATGAGTGGTGGTCCTCTTTACCTTTGAGGGTCTCGAGCAGAAGCCTTTCCTTAGTGTGGTGGCTCTTCACCTGCCAAATATTTACTCCCTTGTCGCCTCCACAGCTCCCTTCTCAAATACATGTGGCATTTATTTCCTGCCCTTCTCAGGTAGGTAATTATTGCTGTAGTCTATTAAATGATGCTGCCCCAGGGACAGTGTTCTCCTGACTATCATGGAATGGTTTGGGTTGGAAGGGATCTTAAAGCCCATCTAGTCCAACACCCCCGCCCCAAGCAGGGCCACCTTCCACCAGCCCAGGTTGCCCAAAGCCCCGTCCAACCTGGCCTTGAACCCTGCCAGGGAGGGGGCAGCCACAGCTTCTCTGGGCAGCCTGTGCCAGGGCCTCACCCCCCTCACAGGGAAAATTTCTGCCTCAGATCCCATCTAAATCTCTCCTCTGTCCATTTAACCCCATTCCCCCTTGTCCTATCCCTCCTCCTGATGATGAGTCCCTCCCCCCTTTCCGCAGCCCCTTTCAGCCCTGGGGGGCCGCTCTAAGGTCTCCCCGGAGCCTTCTCTTCTCCAGCTGAACCCCCTAACTCTCTCAGCCTGTCCTCACAGGGGGGGCCTCAGCCCCCCGAGCATCTCTGTGGCCTCCTCTGGCCCCGCTGGAGCAGGTCCGTGTCCTTCTGCTGTTGGTGCCCCAGAGCTGGACCCAGCCCTGCAGGGGGGTCTCCCAGAGCGGAGCAGAGGGGGAGAATCCCCCCCTCGCCCTGTGCCCACCCTGCTCTGGGTGCAGCCCAGCACACATTGGTGGCTCACAGGCAGTTTTCCACCCCCCAACCCCCCCAAGTCCTTCTCCTGGGGGCTGCTCTCCATCCCCTCCTCGCCCAGCCTGGGTTTGTGCTGGGGATTGCCCCGACCCCTGGGCAGGACCTTGCCCTTGGCCTTGTTGAACTCCCTGAGGCTTGCATGTCCCCCCTCTCCAGCCTGTCCAGGTCCCTCTGGATGGATCCTTCCCTCAGCGTGTCACCACAGCACACAGCTCGGTGCCATCGGGGAACTTGCTGAGGGTGCCTCGATCCCACTGTCCATGTCCCCAGCAAAGACGTTCAACAGCGCCGGTCCCAACCCCGACCCCTGAGGACACCACTCGTCACCGCTCTCCACTTGGACATGGAGCCGTTGACCACAGCTCTTGGAGTGTGACCATACAGCCAATCCCTTATCCCCCGAGTGCTCCATCCATCAAATCCATGTGTCTCCATTTTAGGATGTCATGCAGGACAGTGTCAGATGCTTTGCACAAGTCCAGGTAGATGACATCAGTTGCTTTTCCCTTATCCACCAGCACTGTAACCCTGTTGTAGAAGGCCACCAGATTTGTCAGGTGTGATTTGCCGTTCATGAAGCCACCGTGGCTGTCACCAGTTACCTCCTTGTCTTCCACATGCCCTAGCAGAGTTTCTGGGATGATCAGGATTACAACGCAGGTAATGCCTCTGCTTAAAGACCTAAACCACCCTGCGACCTGTGTGAAAAGACCAGTTCCTGGGAGAGCTTCCAGTGGTTCATCATGTCCTGCAGTACCTTTCTGGTATTTCTAGCACTGCCTGTTCCTTGCTTGGTCTTTGCTGTGTAATCCAACAGATCCCACGTTGGGGCAGGATGATTTTTCCTAACGAACTGTAGAATATACAGCAAAAAGGGAAATGCGTGTCCTAGAAGAACACAAATCTAAACGGAGCCAGATGTAGGGCTGTCATGTTGGCTCTGGGCTTGAGTGCTCCCATTGAGATCAACTAATTCCACCATGATCTCTTTAAGTATCCAAATCTTCAGCGTTGAAGCAAACTTCCTGAACTTGAGCAGTTTGTTAGAACAAAACCAACTCCTGAAAAATACCCAGTTGCTTTCTGGAGCTAGTGAATGCCACAGCTCTTAATCCTTTTGTCAATTAACGTGAATATATCCCTGCGTGCTTATGAGGACCCGAAGCACTCCCCTGCTAGATGTTTGGTTCCATTTCTGCTTTCCTCCTAGACAATATGTTTTGAGCTGTTTATGATTTCAGTAACCATGCTGGCACTGCTTCGCTACTTTTCCCTCCCCTCCGGGATTTAATATCTTCAGGGGAACTTTCTGCCTAGTCTGTTCCTGCTTTTTCAAAAGGGAGTTGTGAAGTACTTGAAGTACTGTTTTGAGCTCCCAAGTCACGAGAACACTTTGTGTAAATTTTGTATGTTTTTAATCAGGCCATACGCCTGCCAAGAACCAGAGATTAATGCTCTTTGATGCCATAAACATGGGAGGAAGCACAGAGTGTGAATGTCTTGCCCTGCTTAGATGATAGGAGTGGTAGAAACATGTGAAACTGGGAGCCTGAGCTCTTACCTGGAAGCACTGTGGCATTTATTTTATTGCTAAAATCTGCAGAAATATTAGGCTGGCACTGACTCACTCTGGTTTCTTAATAATCAAATGTCACGGCTGCAAAGTTTGCGTACAATATGCTCAGAGCCTCAATTTCTCAAATAACTTCTGTATATTTATACACAGTTCTCATTTTCTTTCCATCTCTAGCCTAGTTATCTGCAGATATCTTGCATTTGTATTTCACCTTTCTCCTAAGTGTTTTGCAAAACAAAATGCCGAGTCTGTACACAAAACATATGGAAGTGTACGTGTATACGTATGTGTATGTATATAATGAGATATTGTGGCAGCCAGAACAGGAATGGAGCAGTGTTTAGCTCCAGCCAGGATTTAACAGATCTCTCCTGGCCTGTACTTAATTTTTCTTTTTAACTGCAGCTGCTATTTTTACTTTCAGCTCCTCTCTGGATTGCCTTACATTTTGCTACTTAGAATTTCATGAGTCACTTATCGCCTGTGACCATTCTGAGCTTGCTCTTCCCTGCGTGTGTTGATCCTTATTCTGACCTATAAGCGATGTGAAAATGCTTGTTCTTTCAAACACGCTTAGCTTTGTCTAAGGGGAAAGACGAGACACCTAAAGGTAATTTGTATCCCTGTCTCCACGCCGGTCTGACGCACGACTGTGCACCCTCTGCAGGTTCCCTGCTACAGGCGGAGAATGGGAACAGACTGACAAAATGGGGTAGGTGTGTTTTCAGCTTGGCTTGGCACAGATTCACTGCCTTCTGTGCCAGTCTCTGAAGCCTGGGCATCAGGTGATGGTGCACCTAAGCAATGAGATGAACTGATATTGGGCAATTGCTTTGTGCTGGTTCTGTGTGTTTTCGCAGAGATTGCTGCTCTTAGCACTGGTCTGTAAGCTTGTGGATACTGCTTTTCCACATCCAAGGGCTGCTCAGTGATTCCCTCTGAGCAGGAGGTCCAGAGTTTATTGCTCTGCCCACGATTTTCCATCAGCTACAACCATATTTTTCTGTCCTGATCTTTCTCTTGTGAAACTGCCACAGAATTATTTATGGTATTGTTTTGAAAAGCTACTAGAATTTGAGTATGGTAATATAAACGTTCTTGACGTTACACAGCACCTCACGCCACCGCCGTGTGGTGAATGCCTCCACGGTGAGTGCAAGGTGTTATATTTGACTCTGTACTTAGTGCTCTGAATGGGCTCCTAACCTCCAAATTTCATTTAAAAAAAAAAAATCCTTGCCTTGGCCAGTAAGAGCTTATTGACCTGAGAGTGCTGGACAAGGTACACACCTCTGAGGTGGACAGATCCTGTACCCTTCAAAGGGGGAACAGACACGTGCTAAACCAGTTGTCCCAGTCATCCCAGTCTGCACAGGGGAATAGGTACTAAGCTGAGGACTCCGGCAGAGGTCTTGCTCTCGTGCCCTCTCCCCCATCTCCTACCATGGTTTCTCAACCTGTGGTGCGTGGCAGGCTCGTGATCAGTTACACAAGAAGGTAGTCCCTGAGATGAGTGCGGTATGTTTTAAAAAATAAATTTAAAAAAATGCATGTTCCCTTGCAGGCTTTTGGGTGTTTGGGGAGGGGGGTAAACATTAAGTTTAGACTAATCTTATCTGGCTGTTTGGCAACACTGCATGAGTACTTGGGAGATCTTTTTCCATTAGGTAGGTTGTCCAGTGGTTAAAAAAAGCAGAGGGAAAACACTGCTCTTGACCTCTCTGTGCTGTACTTAAGCTCTTCTGCAGGCTGATCTCTCTGCACGTAATTCTGCCCCAAGCCTTGGGTGGTCACCCAAGCCACGTTGATTTGGTGTGGTATCTAAAACTCCCCGCATCCTGCTTCAGAGAGATGGTTGCCACCTTCCCACCTCACTAGCCAGGCAGTCTGAACAGTCTTCTGGCTTGGCCTTAATCTCTTACGGAAAATAAAACTTGGAGGCTTGTCAGTCTTGAGAAGTCAGGAGTGGTCACATACACTCGTCCCGTCGGCTGTTTGTTCGGCACCACGGTGGGACACAGATACGCATCCACTGTCACAGTTGTTCAGGTGGAGAAGTGTCCGGCTGGCCTTATTTTATGAGCAAAGAGAGCCGACACGTGGGCAAGCAGCGGCGAGTTTGGGATGGGTAAGTGGATATAAACCAGCTCTGCTCTGGCACGTTTCCCAGAGCCGGTGGGAAGTCCTCCTGCGTTTATCACCAGTGTGGGTCAGCCATGCAGCTGACACCCACGGGGCCGGGGGGCTGGCCTGGGCTGTGTTTTCTGGCACGCTGCTTTTCCTTCTTCCGCAGGGCCGGCAGCGCTAGCATCGCTTTGAAGAGCTGTGCTGCAGGAAAAAAAAAACCCTCTTTTGGGGACCTGTCACCTAACCTACCAGCTAAGCTGGCTGTACTTTGAGCTCAGATAAGCAACAGGCCACCTTTCTGAAGTGCCGCTTGTTGGATTGCAGCCGGTTCCTGACTTAGAGGAGAAACACCAAGGAGTGCTGAAAGTGTTCTGCTGCTGCGGGGCAGCGTCATGCAGCTGGAGCTGTGGAAAGAGCGAGGAGACAATCTCCAGTCCAGGTTTCTAATCCTTCTTACCTCCAAGTTTTGAGTCCATTCTACCTGAATTGGTAAATGGGCAACCTGGGCTAGTGGAAGGTGTCCCTGCTCATGGCAGGGGAGTGGAACTAGATGATCTTTAAGGTCACTTCCAACCCAAACTATTCTTACAGGAGCTGTACCAAGGCAGCTTGGTACAGCTAAGTACCTAAGCTCTTCCTAAATCACAGCCCAGCCCTGCTGGCATAGTAATAGGGGAACAATCCATGCGGAACAACCTCTTGCAGGAGCTTCCTGCCTCGTGGCTCCCCAAGTCAAGGGAGTCCTCGACATTCCCCAAGTTATCCAGGTATTTGTGCTCTGCCTCTTGGAGGAGAACTTACTGGCAGAGCAGCTCACAACAGCACATTGGTTCTGGCAGTGCTTTCTGGGCATTTCTCGGGAGCTTTACTCTGGAGTTGTTCAAGAGAGGCGTTGACATCAACATAAGTCTGAAATTCCTGTTTCTCCGCGGTGGTTTTGCTTGCCTGGAGAGCGTGTTCAGCTCTCGCCCAGCCTCAGGGCCTGATTCTCAGTCACCACTTTGACCCAACTGCCAGCCACTGCCCTGGATGTTCAGACCCATCCACGGATGGTGCCCGAGCACGGTGAGAGAACTTTGTTTCGTTACTGGCCTGTGTCCAGCTGCTGGAGCTTTATGAATGTTTCTGTGTTTGCAGCACCAAGGAAGATTGACAGCCTTTCTGTTAGCTGATTTTTAATTTAAAAATGCGCTTCTCTTCAAAGATTTTTGTCAACCCAAGGAGTGATTACTCCAGGGCTCTTGCTGAAATACCAGCATTTTTGAAGGTCAGCATCTGCATATTGGTCTCAGCATCTTCAGTATCAGAACAGATGTGTCCCTTTTCTTTTTTTTTTTTTTTTTTTTTTTTTTTTTTTTTGGTTGTCACCTAAAGGCTTTTTGTCCTTACAGATTTTACGCAGTTCTGCTTTACCTTCAAGGCAATCCTGGACCTCCGTGTGTCTGTATGGAAAGGGTGGACTGCAACCACTCTGCTCCTCACATTCCTCCTAAGCGTTGGCTTTTCCAGGGTTCAGTGTGAATATTATTTTAAAATGTTAAATTAAGTGTTTACAGCCAGTCCAGCACCCAGATTCGTGACTGCTCAGGCTTTGACCTCAGATTCATGCTCTGGGCCACAGTGAGAACACAAAATGAAGAGCCTGTTCCTTGATACAGCTCATGGAGTGCTCACCTGGAGTTCTGCACAGTGTATTTATCAGGGTGTGTTCCGTTTAAGACTATGACAATAAATCTGCCCCAGTGTTTATGCTGGCTTGGGAAGTTTTTTTACTTCTGGCCTCCTCTTTAAGTTGGAATTTCATTTTTACATGGATGTTGATGCTTGCTTTGTCTTTCCTATTTGTAAAAATAAATACGGAGCAATGTTAGTGCTTTATCACTGCGGGAGACTTTACATTTCACATAAAGGAGGAGATAATAGTTTGAGCTTATTTCTGGGTCAGGAAAAGGAAAGATAGATACAGAGCTGCTTTTGGCCTGGGCAGTTTTGTGTCTAGAAGAATGAGACCGGGGGGGACCTTGAAGAGTTGCAAGAAGATGTGGCAACAACCTAGGAAACGAGGAGTGCAGGGAGAGGATGCTTGTGTCCTTTCTTGAAGAACAACTGTTTTATGTGCAAAAGCTTGAGATCAAGGACGATGTGAAAGAAGGGATTGTTCCTTGCCTGCGTGAATGCAAAGATGACAGAGAAGAATTACAAATCTGTAGCACAGGAGCTGCTTGAGCAGACAACTTAATCTCATCTCCTCGGATATCGAATGCAGCTTAAATGCTGAAGCGTGTGAATGAAGAGTTGACCAAAACCTTACGGGTGGGTTTGCAGGCAGCTGTGGTAGAAGGTGCTAGGAAATAGGTGAGATGATCAGAAAAACAAAACGAGAGGATGAGGCGTGGGGATGCCTGTATCTGGCTGTGTTAAAGAGAGCCGGTCTGTGTCCCAGATACCAGAACAAAGAGTGTTTAATTCAGCAGGTGACTGTCCTGTTCTTGTGGTGTCTTCCCCCTCCTGTCTTCTGTTTTATCAGAAACTTAATTTCCCCCCTCTGAGAGAGAGACAAGATTTAGAATCAGGATGGGTGCTGGCTGCAGCTCTCCAGTGCCGGCATAATGGATCCGTGACCTGATTTAAACCTGTGAGAGCTGCCATAATGTAAATATTTGATGGAACTACAGCTTCCCTTTTCAAGTCTGCTTCAGTTTTTCAAGCTAAATCATGGCAAGGTATTCCTGAAAGACACTTGTTAGCGTGGAGTTGTTTATGCAGTTCTTGGTGGTTCTTTTAGAGATTTTTTTTTTTTTTTCTGGCTTCGGGCATCATTTCAGCCTTGCGTTGTATTTATGCAAAATCCGAGCAGTACAAGTAAACATGAGATTATATTTGTGTCATAATACATGGAAAGAAAGGGAGTTAAATCCATATGTCAGCTCTTACCCCAGATGGGAACCATGCTGTCATTCAAATCACGATCACTCCTTGTTTGGGCAGAGATGGTGCATCAGCCTGGAGTGGCTGGGTGAAGGTGGTGAAGGTAGGGAGTTTGCTGAATGGTAAATAGCGACATGGTTCGACACTTTTTGGGCTGCTCTGGAGAGAAACTTGTGTGTTTTGAGTCCTGGAATGGATTGAGTCAATACGCCAGGCCTACATTTCTCACCCGTTTTTATAAACACAGACCTTTGTCAGAAGAAATAGTTGCTGTTAGCATAATTCTGCTTAGTGCAGAAAGGCACGATTCCCACATGGGCAGTGTTTGTAGGGCTCTCCAGGCTGTGGGATGGCAGTACGACAGAGGAAAGAAGGTTTTATTTTAAGTTCTGAAAAAAATCAACATTAAGATGTGGAAACAGCTTAACCCGGTACAGAAACAAGGGTTGCAGCAGCCCTTCTGGGCAGAGCCCAAATGATTCAGCCAAACCAGCAGAAGCATGTAGGAATACTCAATCCATTTAGCAGTGAAATTATTTGCAAACCCAGTTTTGTATCCCTGTGTCTGTTCTGTGCTGGGGATGTGTCCCGTACCCAGGTATTTAGGAAGAATTTAGAAGCTGGATTCTTCATCCACTCACAGCCATTGTATGAAACACTTAACTTTGCTCTTGGGGTGGGTGTGCTTTGCTTCAGCACAGGCCGTGGTGCCAAGTACGGGGTGTTATAATTCCTTTAATACCTTTGTCTTAGGAACTCTCTTTGTGGGAGAAGAGGGGAATGTTTTTGAGGTGCCATCTGTCTTGAACTCAAGGTTAAAGTAGGCATCTGGAAAACGCAGCTTATCTCAGTCTGCTGCTATCACATGCAGTCTTTAAAGTGCGAGGCATCTTCTGCTTGTCATGTCTAAGTCTTGAAGCCACAGGAGGGGTTTTTTTTAACAATTTAATTTGCAAGTTAGAACAAAGAAAGCAAGCAGCATCAAATCTAGAAGTCTGAACTGTGGACAAAGCCCCGATGAGCTCTCTCATTCTAGACCTTGCGTCTGAGCTGTTTTATTTTCTAGGAGACCAGTGGTACCAGCTGATGAATTAATTGCTGTATTGATGCACAACTTGAAGCATTAGCTCTCTGCACCAGTCTCTGCCCCTGAATGGCTCACTAATGTAGAATAATGTTGCACCTTCAAGTTCATAGAAAAATCTTTGTTGGGAGATATTTAAAAAGTAAATCTTAAAGCGAATGTTGAGCTTAAGTTTTGCGTGCGTTCAAAAGATCCTTGCAGGTTTTCAAAACGTTTCATCAGATGTGGGTTTTCGGTTGTGGTGATGGGCAGTTCTGTTCAAGATAATACCGAACCACAAAGCCTTTGCGGTACGGTTGCGCTGTAGGCGGAGGGGTTTGCTGAATTTCGAGGGAATGGGCAAGGACCCTGGAGCCAGAATGTTGCCTGCGTGTTTTAAAGGTTACATAGCTATATATAGCTAAGGCGGGGTTTTCTTTGAAACTAGTCAGATCAGTCCTTGTTCAGTAAATTCCAGACTTCTATTGTAAAAAAAAAAATAAAAAAAAAATCTGCTGTTTTCTGCTATTTACCAGTGTGTCTCTTTGCAGGATTCATGAATAAAATTTTCCATCCCAACATTGACGAAGCGTAAGTAAATCCATAGTGTGTGTTTTTTCTAAGGAGTTTGTCTAATTGTAACGGTTTTGGCTTCACAGTTATATGCTGATGAGTTGAACAATGCTTTCATCAGTCTAAGAGTCCGGAGTGGGGGATTTGATGGAAGTAAATGTTGTTGCAAGTTAACTTTCAGGAGTGGGTCAGGCTGTGGGCAAGACTGGAGACCTGCATGCTGCAGGCGCTCTAGATGTGGTCTTTGCATTGCGACACAGAGAATTCGAGGTTACCAGTCCCCCTCCTCATTGGCATTGTGCTGGCTTTCTAGAAAGAAGGAACAGCGTCACCTAAGCCATAGCTCCCTCTTTAGCTGAAGTTCACATCTATACTAAAATTCTTCAAGACATGAGATGTTTTGCCAGGTTTTCTTTCAGTTATGGTTTGTTAAGGGGAGCCACCTATGCTGCAGTCTCTCCATATGGACCACAAATTCATTAAAGGCCCCAATTTACTTTCTTTTGTGCCGAGTATGAAGATTCACATAGTTAAAGGCTGCCCCTCTATTAACAACAAGATGGGAGTAAATCAGAGCTTATCTGAAACAGTGGGGCAGAGGCAGGGCAGGGGAAGGCGGGGGTAGGTTATACTAAATCCCCAGAGTATTTTTTGAGTGTGACTGTGTTTAATTCCACCCTTTCCATATGTTTCAGGTCAGGAACTGTATGTCTAGATGTAATCAATCAAACTTGGACAGCTCTCTACGGTGAGTTTGGTATTTCCCTGAAAGTCGATCCCGTGAACACCCGTATTTGGTGTGTTAACATAACACAGCTCGCGGGAGACAGATGATCTCAGGCCAACTTTTGGGTTGAGTGTTCTGTTTTGTTTTGTTAACTGGAGTTTTAGACTCCTCACTGAGCCGACATCACGTGAAAAACGAGATTTTCATGTGAAAACACTTTCATAACCTGTTTTTATGCCAGAGAGGTGAAAATACTCCATAAACCCCACAAAGGATCACCCAATCCATTTCTTGGCATTGTCTGACAACGGCACAACAGCACCCTGCCATGATTCAGCATTGAAAGAGAGAGGAGGGACTGTATCTACACCAAAACCTACTTCCAGCTACCCCATCCACGTTTGTACATGCGTTTGAGTTGGTATTCTTTGTCCGTGAGGTTGTGATCCCACTTCTACAGAAGATGGCACCAGAAACCATTCCTGTTTGTCATGGCAGCGTCGTTTCACTGCAGGCTAGGAGGTGGTATTGCATCTGTTGGCTGCACTCCTTGCTGTAGAATGTTTTGGGTTTCCCATTAGGTGGTTTCAGGCTGTAATTCTCATTTTTAGACACACACAAAAAAATCAGCTCGTAGCTGAAAACCCATTAAAATAGCATTTAGGGAAAGCTGAAATTGTTAAAAGGGATACAGCTGAGTATCTAGTCGAGGTTGGCTGCATTTTAAAAACGTGACCTTCTTCAGATGTTCCAATTATGCTTTGTGGAAGAGTATTCAGGGGAACGTGCACATCAAATCCTTCACGTTCCTCCATGAAAAACTGATTTTTTTTTTTACCTATAAGTTGAAGCTCGGAAGCAGTTGCTAGAGAGACAAGCTACTTCACATTCCTCACAAGCACAATTTGTAAGGAAATACCAGACTTGGTGAATCCTGGGTGGGAAATTGCTATAGCAACTTGTTGAACTTTACTCCTCATCAGAATGCCTGAAGTCCTCGTGTAGTAGATGCACAGCATACACTTCACATGGCTTTGTTGTGAGAGATCAGCTTAGCCGTGACCCGGGTGGTGGTGCTGATGGAGGAAGAGGATGCTCTTGTGTCCTCCGAGGATCCGATGTGAGATGGAGGAATTTAAACCAACCCAAGCCCTCTGCTGGGCATGAACCTGCATGGTTCAGTCAGCAACAAAATCCAGCTCAGTGCAGCGTGTGCTGCTCTTCCACAGCCTTAAAGGCCACCTGCAGATCATGGGGGTGTCTGGACAAAAGAAAATCACTCCGGTGTAACTGTGGTGCTGGTTTGTGCTCTGGCAGTCAGGGCTTGGCTTTGGACGCCACGCGTGGCCGGCCTCCCTGTTCTGCAGCACGCGGTGCGGTTTCTGCACTACTGCCAGACAATTTCATAGGAAGGCTTTCCGTGAGAGGTTTCCTAATAAGTGCTGCTGTATTTTTGTCGTTGTTGTTGTTCGTAAAGTTAGAAAAACCAGCTTGGTATTTACTATGCCTGTGATGTATCAATATCAGCGAGCTTGTTAGAATCTTCCGCGTTGTTCCGTGCGATAGCAGCGATAGGTGTCCGGCAACCTGAAGGGATCGGGTGTGTGTTCTGTACAGAGCACCTTCCACAGTAACCAGGGAAACTTGGCATTAAGAAGTGCATCTCCTGACAGTCATCTTATTGCAGATTTCCCTTCCCTTGCTGCAGGGTGCCTTGAAGCTGCAGGGAGGATGCTGGGGTGACTGCCCTCGCTCTGCTCCTTCACTCACGAGTCATCAAACACTATTCCAGGGCTTTGCCTCCTTGTGTGAAATAAGGAGGTGGCCCATTTCAGAACATGAAATGAAAAGGGGGAAATAACATTGCCCGGTGCCTCTCGGCCCAACTGTGTTGTTTGGAGTGTCACTCCTTTAAACCAGAGCACTCCTGCACTGCCAGAGGAAATGGGTCAGATAATTCACGGACCAGCTAAGGTGGAAAGGACCCAGAATAGCTACCAAGAAATTCATGAGGACCTCGTGGTTAAATTCCCTCTCCTTCTCTAATGAAGTATCAACTCCCCAGCACTATGGTTAGGCTTCCTGCATGTGTTCAACTAGTTCCTGCTAAGGCAATGCCACTTTTGGGGATTTGAAAGAAGGGGAAATTACTGAGGTCTCTTAAAAAAGAAAAATCCTTGCAGTGTGTCCTGTGAGCCATGGTGGCCTCCCAGGGCTCTCCTTGCTCAGCCTACATGAGTTTAGCTGTCTAATGGCCACAAAGAAATACTTGATCTAAGCCTGCTCTGTGGAGAGACTTGACCCAGCTTCTTGCTGACAGTGTCTGAACCCAGTCCCTAAGAGGGTTAATTAGTTTACCAAGCCGCTACCATGGCAGAAAGTATTCTTATAGAGCATTCTCACTGGGTTTTGTGATCCCTTTTTGGATTAAGATCCTTCTTGCAGTTGCTGTTGTGCTTCATCCTAGAAGCAGGTGGTGCTCAGTGTGGCAGCCCTGGCAAACTTGGTCAAGGTACCACGTGTGCTCTGAAGTGCTTCATCAGTGTCCTCAGGCAATATTTGAAGGGGCAGCTGCTTCTATATAGCAGAAAGAGATTTCAGGGTAAAAAACCCACCTAATTTCTTAGTGCTGTCCCTGTATAGCAGAGACCAGCTGATTGTTATCCATAGCAATCAGTGCCAGTTAGTTTTTGCAGTTTGGGTGATGCAGCTGTAATGAACCCTGTGCTCCTGAGTTGCTCTCTTGAACTGTCAATGTTAGGTTAAGGGTGGGACTAGATGATTCTGTGGTTCTGGTTAGGAAGGATTTCTGTGCAGAAGGGGCTGTTGGGCGTTGGAATGGGCTGCCCAGGGCAGGGGGGAGTCCCCGGGATCCCTGGAGGGGTTGAAGAGTCGGGCTGAGCCAGCGCTGAGGGATCTGGGAGAGTTGGGAACGGTCAGGGTGAGGGTCATGGTGGGGCTGGAGGAGCTGAAAGGGATTTTCCAACCCAGATGGTTCTGGGATTCTGTGAGTATATAAAGCTATGGCCTTTCCTCTTGCTCAGCAGGGTTTATGCTGGACGGGTGACTGAAGCAGTCATAGCACAGCGTCTGTGCATCCTGGATGTGTGGATGCAGGAGAGAACAACTGACCAAACCTTGAATCTCCTTTGATCCTCTTGAGCAAGCTCTCAAAGTGCAGCCGTTAGTAGAGCTGCTGAGGTGGTAACACGGGGCAGTGGTGCAGATCTGCCTGGACCTCCTGAGCAGCTCTTCTGAGGCTGTATCTTTGCTGGCAGTGGAGTTAGAACCTGATTTTTCTGTGGCTACAGCCTGCAGCCAGAGTAACCATTTGCCCAGGTGGCCAAGAAAGCCAACGGCCTCCTGGCTTGTGTCAGCACTGGTGCGGCCAGCAGGAGCAGGGAGGTGACAGTCCCCCTGTGCTCGGCACTGGGGAGGCCACACCTGGGCACCTCAATCCCAGAGAGATCTGGAGGGGCTGGAGTGAGGGCAGAGGAGGGCAACGAGGCTGGGGAAGGGCTGGAGAATCAATCCTGTGAGGAGCCAGGGAAGGAGCTGGGAGTGTTGAGGGGGAGGAGGAGGAGGCTGAGGGGAGCCCTCATCCCTCTCTGCAGCTCCTGACAGGACATTGCAGAGAGGCTGGGGCTGGGCTCTGCTCCCAGGGGATCAGGGACAGGACAAGAGGGAACGGCTGGAAACTGCCCCAGGGGAGGGTCAGGCTGGGCAGGAGGAGAAAATGTTTCCCAGCAAGAGTGGTGCGAGAGTGGAACAGGCTGCCCGGGGAGGGGGGAGTCCCCATCCCTGGGGGGGTTTCAGGGCTGTTGGGATGAGCTGTGGGGGATGTGGGGTAGGGGAGAACTTTGTAGAGTTGGATGGAGGGTTGGTCTTGATGATTCCAAAGGGGCTTTTCCAGCCTGAATGACTCTGGGATTTGCACAGGGGGAATGCTTGGAGATCTCCCCCACTACCTGCCCACCCATTTTGGTGAATCTTTTAGAAAGTTCAGAGCTCTGAGGTCCCTGCTCCCCACCAGATGTGGTTGAATTTAGCAGCTCTGGCGATGGCTGGGCTCAGGAATAGTCTCGCAGCCTTGTTCCTGGACGAGGCAGGTTGAGAAGACCAACTGCTCAGGTGGTGGATCCTAGGGAGCCTTGGGCTTCCTTCTGAGAGCTCCTCTTTGATCCATGCTAGAGGGGATGGGTGATGCTCATCCACAGGCAGGGTTTCTCTGCCACCAGGAAAGAGAAATCCCTTAATTAGGGAGGAAAAGGGGGATCCTGCTAAAAGACGTGCAGAATATCCACAAACAAAACCCAACAGAAAACCCCACACGGTGAATGCTGGTCCGCCTTGTATCCGCAGCTCTCCAGGGGCTAAAGTGAAACCTGGCACACAGCCCCGTGCTGGGGGTTTAATCTCTGCTCTGCGTGGGTGCACCGTGGTCCTTCTGAAACCCCCCAGGAGAAACGATGACGCAGAGCTTGTTTCTGAACACCCCCACTGCTGAAGTGTGGTACTTGTCATCTTAGGGATGTGGGAAGAGGGTTTCGTGTATCCACAATTACTCATCGGCACCAGAAGTATGTTTCCTGTTGTGGATTATTTGGTGACAGATGCCAACTGGCACCAAGGTGTTAATGTGAGCTCCTCACATTCTGCGAATTGTTTTGAGTTGGAGGAGGGACTTGTTGGTTGCTCTTTCTATTAGCACAATCATCTAAAGCACTTTGGAAGGTGCTTTACGCTTGAGATATGTCAATTTAGTCATGGAGCATAAGACTTTTAAAGACGGTAATAGAAGGAGGCAGAAATAGAAGAAGAATCCAGTGAGGGGTGAAGCACTGTGCTGTTTGTTTTTATTTTTTCCTTTTTTTTTTTTTTTTTTTTTTCCCTAAGCCAGGGCTAAGCCTCAATAGGAAACAAGACAGTTACATCCTTACACTTCTTTGCTTAACCCTCAGATATTTGTATCTATGTTGTTGGGATGTCCAGCAGTTTGCGCAGTTAGCTGAGGAGCTGCAGCATACCTTCCACAGCAGCACCTCACTTAGCAGCCACATACGTGCTTTCCCCAGTGCAGTTTCCTTTATTATAACTTATGTCCAGATTTTTAGTGCATTTTCCTTTGAAGCGTTGTGCTGCTGTTTCGGTGCCAGTGCTTGCAGGATGATTAATTGAACTGCTTCAGGATCCGTGGACATGAACAATTGTGTCTTTCACTTGCAGATCTCACCAATATATTTGAATCGTTCCTGCCCCAGCTGCTGGCCTATCCTAACCCTATAGATCCTCTAAATGGTGACGCTGCAGCCATGTACCTCCACCGACCAGAAGAGTACAAACAGAAAATTAAAGGTAAGGGTGTAAATGACATATTGTGGGATGAGTCACGTTACTGTAATTCCACCCTGGGGGAATGAGGACTCTTGTTTGCTGCCTGTTTGTGTGTCAGTGCCTATTCCTTCCCATTACAGGAGCCCCATCCATTTTAAATGGGGCTCGTCTGACGTAAGGGGTGGGTGAACTGCTGCTGAGGTGTATGCAGGGCAGGGTTTTTAAATCATTAGCAGACCCTAAGTGGGGAAAGCTGTAAGCGAACTGTCTTAGGATTCAACACAATTTTGAGAGATTAAAGAAACAGGGAAAAAAGGTGTGTGACTGAAGAAGAGACAAGGAAAAGTGTTAAAATGAAATGAGCATCCAGTTACACAATTACTGCATAGAAAGGGGCTTGTTAGCAGTTCTGTGGAAAGTGATGTGAGAGCGGCAGTCAAGGCATCAGTGATGCTGGTGTAGAAAGCACTTTTGTACTGTGACAGAGAAGGAATATTCGGTTAATGCCAAATAATAATTCCTTGCTACTTCCTCGTTAAGCCAAGGCTTACTAGTGCTGGGCCTGGTTCAGGGGGTGCCATGTAAGAAAGCTGCAGACCTCTTAGTAACATCTCAAAGGGTGTAAACAAGGACAGATGGTCTTGAATATATGTCTTAAGAGGACTGTGGGAAAGAATTGGAGGAGTTTAATCTAGTGGACCATACGGGTTTATAAGCTTTGACATCTCAAAGGTGCCTTCAGAGAGGAAGGGAATGATTTATCCTGTGACCAGTGTGAGCAGGATGTGGTTGCAGGTGTGTATCTCAGCTGGGGGAGCCCTGGCTAAACATTAACAGTGACTGGTGAGGGTAGCTGAGTGCTGGCAGAGCCAGTGAGGGTGCTGGCGTGTCTGCTCTTGGAAGGGTTGGAAGGAGGTATTAGAGAAGGCTCAGGAATAGAGTGACTACCTCCTTGGGATCAGGGAAGGCTCCTAGCAAGGACGCTCAAATATTTTGGATAAGCCTGGCAATAGGACTGTCCGAGCAAGCTGCTAAATGAGACACAAATTGAATTAGTCTTGCAAACGTAAGAAATAAGTTAAAAAAAATAAGAATTGCGCTTTAAATTTGTGCTCTGCCTTCCCTAGAATGAGCTTGCCTGCAGGCAGGAGCAAGGCACCGTTTCCCGATGTGACGAGCCTACAGCAAAGCACAAACTTTATTTTTCCCCTGATAGAATAAACACAATCAGCATTTAATCTGATGGTGGGAAATTTACAGCCTCTGGCCCAGATTTGGTCTTCAGCTTAAGTTTTTAAGAGACCGTGACTGCCTGATTTGGTTTGGTTTTTTTTCTTATTTGGTTACTGAATAACCATAAGACTTGTTTGTCTGTGGGAGCCCTGCCAGAGAGGTTTGCAGGGCCTGTTCATCAAGGAGAGCCTCCACAAGCAGCACGATCTAATCAGCTTCCCAGTGTGAGGTGGGGTAGCAGCTTTCCTAACGGAGCGTTGTGAGAGCTCACTCGTGTTTGGAGAGTGCAGGTATCCCAGAAAGACGTGGGATTTGGTGGTGGAGTCCTTCCCTCAGCTCTGCCACGTCACTCGGAGTGGTTAAGCCTCGAGTCACTTTGTTCTGATGCAAAATGACTCTTCATCAGCTGCAATTTTTGTTTGAGGGTGGAACTACAAATGAGGCCAAGCAAAGCTGTGATTTAAATACTGAGTTATTCAGCCCACTTTGCTTGACTCCTCTGACAGCTGCCTGACAAGATCGTGAGACTACCCTGCAGATCTGGCCAGCTCAGTATCCTGAAGTCCACTGCCTGTTTTTTTTCATATGACAAAGCTTCCAGGCAAAATGGTTTGTCAGATAAAATCTTCAGGGCCAACACAAGGCCACACTTTGGGCGTCCTCTATGCTTTAATGAAACAGGAATAAAAAAAGCTACACCCTTGAAAAAAAACAAAAAAAACAAAAAAAACAAACAAACTGATGCTAGCCAGCAGCAGGTGCTTCAAGGAAGATCTGAAGCCATCCCTCAGGGAGGCTAAATGGGATAGTCTGCTCCCTTATTTCCATCTTGACAGCCAGGTACAGGCTGTGAAGATGATCTGGAAGGAGTTTTAAGTGCTTGCAACATGTCTCATGTTCCATATACCCAAGAGTCCTGCCTCTGCTGGCTCTTCCCAGGCTTGCGTGACAAGTATAAGAGAGAGCTAAACATTGTCATTCCTCATATTGTAGCATTTTTAAAAATAGCCTCGGACATGTTAAAATTGATGCAATGGATTGTAGCAGCAGCTCTGCTCTGAGAAACTCAGTAGTGCAAATACATAATTTATTGCTGCTTTTCTTCATTTTTTAGTTATGAGCGCACAGAACATTTGCTTGACAATAGTGATAGTAAAGAGATGGGCATAGGCTTAGAGATGTGGCCCAGGGTTTGTAGTTCCCTGTGATGCTTGGTGTGAGACCCAAACAAGTAAGAATTTGTCGTGGAACTTGTAGATGCCCATTAATATTCCCAACATGCAGCTGGAAGGTGTGATTCTTAGCGTTAGAGCTTTTCAGTTAGTTCATGGACACAGAGCCAAGTGCTCCTTGACAGCCCTTGGTGCAGTGGCTTGCCTGATCACTGGTAGAGCACCAGAGAGTAGGCTTCAGATTGGCAAAAATGGCTCAGTGTTTGCTTTTGTTGAGCTGTTGGGAAAGGTGTTTAGCTCCTGTGTGTGCTGCTTTTTCCTCCTTTTGGGTATAACTAATATGAAAACTTCTTTTGGGAGGGTGGCGGTGGAGCGTAACAACAGCTGAAGGGTACTGAGGTTGAGTGTTTGCTGGGAGCAGAGGACATCTCTGGGAGCAGTTCTCTCATCCCACGTGGCAGCTCTGAAGTTCCAGTTGAGTCCTTTGAAACACCAGTATGGCTCACAGGCATGTACCAGCCACGGGGCATAACCACAGCTTGTTCTTGTTGCCCCAGGGTTTAAAAACAGATGAATCAAAGCGATGTTTCCCTGATAGGAATGAGTGCATGGAGGCTTTCCCTTCTTGAAGAAGCTCCTGTGGAAAGTGGTTTGTCAGTATTTAGATGTTGCAGTTTTCTTCCCTCGACAGCCTGAAGATCCAAGATCAGTACAACATTCAGCACAGAAGTTCCCTGAAGTCTGACCTTTCCCAGATTAAACCTTCAAAAAAAAAAAAAACCCAGCCCAGGAGCTTGGTAGCTTTCCTGGGTAGAAAATGAAGCACTTCAAACTCAAAAATGCATCGTTGTTCAAGTTTTAGCTTAGGCTCAAGCAAGCCTTTCCCAACCTTTCTACCCAAGTTCTGGGTAGAAAATGGCATTTTTAAGTTTGAAGTGCTTCAAGTTGTGTTTTAGCTTAGGCTCAAGCAGGCCTTTCCCAACAATACGAAACTGTGGCTTCCATGTCCAAATCTCCAGTGGCCTAGAAGGTGCTTGAAGTAGTTAGTGAAGAAGTGCTGCTGGCCTCCTATCCTGCCATGGTCACTGGCTTGTGGCTACTTTGGGGGCTCCTGAGGCAACTACACCAGTTGTTTAGGTGGGTTTGGGCTAAGTGTAGAGGGAATGTATTTTTAAGGTGCCCAGTAAGAGGTTGTCTTTGTCATCCAGGGACATCCAGAGTCTTACAGCAAAGGAACTTGTGCTCCTTTTGCTGGATAGTGCAGGGAATAACTAGGTAAACACCCCTTTTTCAGAGGGAGATTAATTCTTGGAAAGTTATGGGAAGGGAGTAACTGCTACAAGGATATGTCGTGTCAGCATCCCATCCCCTTAGCTCTGCTTGTCATCTATTGCCCACCCACCTTCCCATGAAATTCTCTGAAGACATGCTGCTTTTTTGGGTCCCTCCTTCGGTTAGTCCCTCTCATCTTTAAATCATTAGACCTGTCACATCAGTTGTCACTTTGCAGTGTCCATCTCTTGGCAGATGGTCCCTGCTCCAGACTCTGAAATCCTGTTCTCTGGTCCAGGCGGGAGATGTGGCCAGGCCTAGGGCTCCACGTTGACACAGGCAAGCACCTCTCAAGAAGGAGGTTCTCAGTGACCAGGACCTGAGGATGGAGCACAAGGGTGTTTTTGTGTTGATACCACGTGGGCTCCAGCAGCTGAGGGCAATCCGAGGCCTCGAGTGCTCCGTGCTTCCCGGTGTTTACATAGCTACCTTCAATACTTTATCAGTTCTTAACAAGTTCTTGTAAAACAGATTTGAACAGCTGCTTCTGCGGGCAGGGTGAGCAGGTTAATAATGTATATTAACCAGCCCGACTGAAGCTGCGTGCGTCATTAAGATGGAGAAGCTGAAGCTCACTGGGCTCAGAAGCACCTTCCAGCCAGCTCTGACGGCTTTTCCAGGGCGGAGCAGGTCTGCCAAGGCCACCAGCTGCTCCGTCCCGGGAACAGCTCCATGGCTTCACTTTGCTCTGTCCATACTAGTCTCCTAAAGCTGGAGTAACATGTTTGGGCTCTGTATGTTTATGTCAGCTCCAGAAATGTGGAAAAAAACACAGTGATGCAGACCTCTAGCAGAGTATTTTCCCTTCCAGTAGGCTGAAGGATGGAAGTGCAGAGGGAAGGAGGGATGGCTTTAAGAACAGCTGGGCTCTGCAAAGCACAGGCTTTAAAACCTGCGTTGCAGCACTTGGTTATGTGGCATTAGATGTGTCCTCCTGCAGCTTTGTCAGTGCATCCACCTGCCAATACAGTGTGGAATAAAAAGTAGTGATCTCTGCTTCTGGAGAAGAGATGCTTCTTGTGGACCTCGTTCCCTGGGAGGATTTAAAGACTGTACGTGAGGTTGGGATGGCTGCTGGGCTGGGGACGTGTCCAAAAAAGAGCAGTGAAGCTGGTGTAGGATCTGGAGCACAGGTCTGCTGGGGAGCGACTGGGGGAACTGGGGGGGTTCAGTCTGGAGAAGAGGAGGCTGAGGGGAGACCTCCTGGCCCTCTGCAACTCCCTGCCAGGAGGGGGCAGAGAGGGGGGATGAGTCTCTGGAGCCAAGGAGCCAGCGCCAGGCCCAGAGGGAATGGCCTCAAGCTGTTCTGGGGAGGTTTGGATTGGGTATGAGGAAAAATTTCTTCCCCAAAAGGGTTGTCAAGTGCTGGAACAGGCTGCCTGGGGCAGTGGTGGAGTCACCAGCCCTGGAGGTATTTAAAAGACATGTAGATGTGGCACTTGGGTACATGGTTTAGTGCTGGATTTAGGCTAACAGTTGGACTCAATGATCTTTTGCAACCTAAACAATTCTATGATTCTATGACATTCACATTTCCGTGCAGGGGCTCATCTTCAGGCACAGAGGGGGGTTAGTACTGCCTCTTCCTTCACTTTTTAAACAGTGCTGTTTGGCACAGGCTTTGCTGTGTTTTAGTACCTTCATATCTGGAAAGCTAATGAGTTTGCAACTGCAGTTCCCCAAGCACAACACCCCTCTCCTCCTGGAAGAGGGTGACCTGCGGTGTGGAGGGTGTGCTGTCAGGATACTGAGGTTACATCACTCCTTCGTACTATGAAACCACTTTCTTGGTCTGAGGTGGAAAAGAGGAGATAAATCAGAAGGAAGACTTGAAGTTGAGGCTGAGCACTCCTCCTTTAGCTCAGTTTTGTGCCAAGCTTTCACCCCTGCTCCGTTCTGCACATCTGCAAGCGCGTAGGGAAGAAGAGGCTTTCCCTGCCTGCTGAGGACAGCAGCCCCTCCTTGGATCTCGGAGGGGACACCACGGAGCCTCCCGTAGCTGTAAAGGAAGGAAAGGGATTGTCAGCCTCGGTCTGACTGCTCCAGTCCACTTCATGTTGCCTCTTTGCTCTGTCCCTCCGCACAGAGGTGACCGTGGAAGCCACACAAGCCACAGTCGGCAGCAGTTACTTTACCTGCCTGCAGGAATCCCAGTAAACCAGTTTTCCTGCTTGCTGTAAGCTTCCTGCTTGCTCCTGGCTGAAGTTCACGGGGTTGATCTGGGTGCCTAGAACCAGTGTGGTTGGGGCCCGGCTGTGAGGTGCGTTTTCCATCGGTGATCTGCAATGTGGTGGCCCAGCTCCCCACGGCTCCTCAGCTAATCCTGCAGCTGATGTTTGATGTGCGAGTTGTGCTTTGAAACTGGAGCCTGGGGCAGACCCACCTTTATTTTAGGGCTGGGGGAGGAAGCTTTCATTTTTTTATTTTAAAAGTGCAGCTATTCCTGCTGTATTAGTCTTCTCTGCTTTCTCTGTCCATCCTTCCTTATTAGTCTGGAAGTTTAGTCTGGCTCTGAGCTAGGCTTCAGTGATGGTTCTTCTACCCTACTGGGTTAGACTCTCAGATCTTCATTTCTGAAAGTCAGGCTTTGTCGGGGCATCTTGATGGCTTTTAGGCTTGTTCTCTAGGTCACCACGGTAGCTCCTATTTTGGCAGTAAATTGACTCCCGTCCTATTAAATGAGATACACCACACGGGGGAGGACTTAAGTTGTTGCCAGCTATGAGTGTGTGTGACGCTGACACGGGAACCTTGGGACTCTACTTGTTTTCAAGAGTCCTCTGTGTCTCTAAGGTCTCTATCAGCTGTTTTCAGACATTGCTGGACAATGCTAGCAGGGCCAGGGAAGGGATCTGAGCCCTGTGCTGGGCACTGGTGAGGCCGCCCCTCGCTGAGAGGGTTCAGTTTTGGGCCCCTCACCCCAAAAAGGCCATTGAATGACTCGAGCGTGGCCAGAGAAGGGCAACGGAGCTGGGGCAGGGTCTGGAGCACAGGTCTGCTGGGGAGCGGCTGGGGGAACTGGGGGGGTTCAGTCTGGAGCAGAGGAGGCTGAGGGGAGACCTCCTGGCCCTCTGCAACTCCCTGCCAGGAGGGGGCAGAGAGGGGGGATGAGTCTCTGGAGCCAAGGAGCCAGCGCCAGGCCCCGAGGGAATGGCCTCAAGCTGCCCAGGGCAGGGTCAGGCTGGCTCTGAGGAAGGATTTCTGTGCAGAAGGGGCTGTTGGGCGTTGGAATGGGCTGCCCAGGGCAGGGGGGAGTCCCCGGGATCCCTGGAGGGGTTGAAGAGTCGGGCTGAGCCAGCGCTGAGGGATCTGGGGGAGTTGGGAACGGTCAGGGGGAGGGTCATGGTGGGGCTGGAGGAGCTGCAAGGGCTTTTCCAACCAAGATTGTGATTCTGTGAATGCTGCCTTTGGTCTGAGAAATAGTGATCTGTATGAATTACCAAACATCATGTGGCTCAACCAGCTGTTAGTCATAGTTCACCTATCCTCTGACTGTTGAATATAAGCTGCTTATGTGTCTTTTTCTTTTCTGTCACATACAGAATACATTCAGAAATATGCAACAGAAGAAGCACTAAAAGAACAGGAAGAAGGCACCGGGGACAGCTCGTCTGAGAGCTCCATGTCCGACTTCTCGGAAGATGAAGCTCAGGATATGGAGTTGTAGTAGAAGAGGCAACCTGCTTTTCAGAGAGACTCTAATTTCCTAACCATGAGAAGCAGACTATAATATTCATATTTAAACAAAGCAATTTTTTTTATTACTAAACAAGGTTTTTATGAATAATAGCATTGATATATATATATCACCCTTTAGATCTTGATTTTCTTGGTCATTTCTCGAACCCGAGGTGCATAGCATATTCCCACATTCCATTTTGGTAGCAATATGCAGCCCGAATGCATGCATTCAGATTCCATTTGGCCAAGTCAACTTGTGTGCTACTGAACTGTCAGCTAAAACAGCTGCCCTGGTAGGTAGGGAGTTAGTGAAAAGATGTTTGCTTTCTTATCGATGTTTCCAAAGACACCACCTTGGATGCTAACGTGGAACAGCATTTTCTCCAAGTATAAAATCTGGGAGATGATAGACTAACCGTGTAGATCAGACAGTGGAATAAAAGGTGCTCCTTCAGGTCAACCTTGCTGATCGTATTTTACATGGAGTCACACTTAAAAAAAAAAATGGAAAAAAAAAAAAAAACACAGTACAAATGCATGGAGCTATTCAGAGCATTGAAGCTTAAAAATTTTGACTTGGATTTTAAGTCCGTTTTTATATGTGGACTCCTGCCTGCCCTTCTGAACTGTAGGGACTGACAACCACTGGTCTATTTGCTTTTGGGACTTTTGAAAGCACTTCATCTGGATGTTGTTCACTTTCTTGGTCTGGATTACGAGCTGTTCCCTTTTCGGGAGGAAAAAAAAAAACAAAAACAAAACACAAAACCAACCACAACAAAAAAACAAAACACCACAAACCACAAATGATGCTCTCTGAACAGTGCTTTGATTTAGCTGGAGCACATGTGAAGTCAAACTCTTTACTTTGTCATAGTTTTGAAACTGCTGCCCATTAATGGCTTCAAGTTTGCGCTTTTTTTTTTTTTTTTTTTTTTTTTTTTTTTTTTTTTCACCTCGCAAACACTCTCCATCTCCTAAGAGGGTCCTCTGACCAGATGGATTAGCCTTGCTGAGAGCTTCAGATCCACGAAGATTGGCCCATTGGCTGTAGTCCACGAATCCATCGGCACTGACTTTATTTTCCTTTTTTCCTCCCCCTTCTGCACCAGCTTGGTAGCCATCTGCTTGTGTGTGTACAACAGGATTAAAATTTCTTAAAAGTTAACAAAGAATATGATCTAGAAAAATTTTGAGATGAATAAAAAAAAGCTAAAAGCACCAGTTGAGGAAGCAAGTGAATCTGTTCTGTTTTGTTTTGGGTTTTGTTTTTTGTTGGTTTTTTTGGTGTTTTTTTTTTTCCAGGATGCTTCTGAATTGAAAAGTTTGATTTCTCCTGGTGTCTTTCAGCAAGCTGAGATTTTTGTTTGTTTGTTTTAATGCTATGAATTCTAATATAGTAAATGTCTACCTGAGATGCTGGTATACTTGAATTTGGATAATTGTGCATTGGAGATTCAAACTAAGATGGATTTTTAAAGCTGAATGTTACCTGCTGTATTCTTTTGGGGGTTTTGGAGGGGTTTGGACAAGATGCTTTAATTTGTGGTGCAACCTACAGGACAGTGCATGGAAAAATCAACCCACCCTGAGCAACTCTCGAGCAGTGTTTTGAATGTCAGACTGGTACATTTGTCATGTTCCCAGAGTTGTGTTTGTTTTGTTTTGGTTTTTTTTTCTTTAGAAATGCCACCAAGTTTTGAGTCATTGGGGTTGGAAGGTTACAATCCTATTTCTAATTCATAAAGCACAATCAATTATTTTTTTTTCTTTTTTGGGGGAAAAAAAATAATCACAAAGTACCATTTTGCTTTAGCATGATTTTCCTTAATAAAAATATACAAAGAATTTCCTTTATGTTAATTACGGG
This sequence comes from Athene cunicularia, assembly GCF_003259725.1. Lineage (NCBI taxonomy): Eukaryota > Metazoa > Chordata > Aves > Strigiformes > Strigidae > Athene > Athene cunicularia. Next base: position 81,140,544 of record NW_020799092.1, read on the forward strand.
CATGAAGCAAAGGTTTTTCCTCTCCTTTTTCCCTTTTTATTTTAAAGCAGTAATGTTAGGGCTGTGGCTAGTGACTGTGCTGAAGTTCTCTATCTAGCATTTGTGGCTTGTCGGAAGGGTAATATTAACTATTTAACATGTAATGGTGTACTTAACTCTTATCTAGCACGCTGTTTTTCTCATTACTTTGGGGAGGGAGGGGCCACGTTTTGCTGGCACTGTTTAACTTGCTTACCTGCTGACCTAGCAGTTTGCTTGTGCTATAACCTTTACTGTAGGTGCTACTTAGGAGTAGAGTAAGTGCTGGGTGGTGATATCAGTTTAAAAGATTAAAAAAAAACCAAACAAAAAAACCAAAAAACAAAGAAAAACCCCAAAAAAATCTCACAATAAAAATTTGTATTTTTTCAATATTGTATAAAAATAGTGTTCTAATTACCTCATCCCCCTTCCTTCGCAGGTTTTTCTTCTCCATCGCTCCATCCCCTAACACGGATTTGGTGCACTAAACCGCTCGCACGTTCCTCCCTCCTTTTGCGAAACACTTAATTCTGCTAAACAGGGATTTTCCGGCCCCCCCCC
>NW_020799092.1:81141175-81146812 GCF_003259725.1 Athene cunicularia
TTTTTTTTTTTTTTTTTTTTTCATCTTGAGGGTTTTTTTTCCTTCTTCTTCAGAAAACAGTGTTGTTGTGACCTTGTGTTCTGTCAGGGTGATGGGAATTTCTCATCCAGCCTGTGATGGGCCCCACCTTGAGTTCCCCGGTACCAAAACTTGCCACAGCCCCTTGGCTCTGTTTTGGAAACAACCTTTGGCTTCTATCCCTGCACTCAATCTCTCCTCGAGGTTTTTGCGTGGCACGAAAAGCCGAGTGGCCGCATCCCTCCACGGTTGCACCTCGGGGCCGGCCGCTGACCCTCCACGCCGTGTTTTTCTTGACCCACGGGTCGGTTTGGTGGATGCAGCAGGATGCTGGCGCGGGGACGGGCTGGAGCAGAGCTTTGCCATCAGCCTGTGTGGCCCGGGCTTGTCCTCCTGCCTCCGCCGTGTCCATCGATGAACCTCAACCCATCTCCTTTCTGTTTCTGCCCATCCCTTAGCACGTGCCAGAGAGACGGGGCTCCCCTTCCCCTCCCCGCCTGGTGGGTGTCGTCCATCGGCAGGGACCCTCCTCGCACGCCATCGGGAAGCCTGGGAGGTGCTTGACAATTTTTTATTTTTTTGCTTCTTTTTTCTCGTTCCAAGTTCTGCTGGCACTTTAGCAGGGGTGTTTGCAGCATGAGAAATGGCCATGATTTTACTGCCTGTGTTTGGTACCTATCATGTGATACTTGAAGAGATCAGGGGTGTTTTGCCCTGTGTTTGAGTCAGCTCTTTTGTTTTTTTTTTCTGTTTTTTTTTCCCTCTCTTTTTTTCTCCTCTTTTTCTTGCGTTGTTGATGTAGTGGGCACATCTGCCACCCTGACAAAATGCCTCTTCTCTAAGAGTATAACCTCTCCAATAGTTGTGTATAATTAAAGAACTGTAAACTTTTTTTAAAATAAAATATGTATATACCTTGAAGCTTGGCTGATGCTTGATCGCCGAGAGCTTGGTCTTGCAGGAAAGACCTTGGACCTTGTGGCTTTGACTCTGCATCCCACCACGACTTCACCCATGGCCCATCTACGCCAGATCAAAGCCGTGCCGGGGCCTGGAGATGATCTGCTGGAGGTGGGAGCAGAGGTTGTTGCGCACACCCGACGCGCCGAGGGTAGTGCTTGGGGTAGGCGGCTCCTCCAAGCAGCTGGGCGATGTCCCTGCATGCCTGGTGACCACGGTCGGGGCGCTGAAGCTGATTTTTAGGGTCTTGGGCTGAAAATGAAGGATCTATCCCCATCATCCCTCCACCTGCGCAGCCTCGTAGGGTGAATTTCTTTCCAGGTGTCTTCTTGCAGCAGGACAAGTCGTTACAGGTGATTCTTCCTGAGATGCCGTCGTGGGAGCGTGTTTGGTGTCCTGGGCTGGTAATTCTGGCAGAGGTGGCTGTTTTCTGTATAATTGTGCATAATTTGGGCTTGATGTTACGTGGGGATCGGGGTAACGTATAATAGAGGATGTGAGCGGAGTGGGAGCAGTTCAGGGACACCTGAGTTGGTGTTTTGGGGCTGTGTGAGGGCCAGGGGAAGGGGACAGCAGCCTGGCCTCTGCCTTGTCCTCATCCCAGTTTAACTCGCTCCAGTTGTCTTCCCAGATGTGCTGGAGCCGAGCCAGACCTTCCTCTCCATCACCCTCCTCCTCCCACCCTTCCTCTGCTCCAGCCGTTTGTCACCCTTAGGACGCAGCTTGGGGACGGGGTGGTGGCTCCGTGTCATGCCAGTGCCACCTGCTGCCAGCACCCAGCCTGGCAGCCCTGAGCACCTTGGGGTGATTCTGGGTGCAGGGGGTGGGACACACCGGCCCAGGGCCACCTCCTGGGACCACCAGCCCTCCGCGCCCTGCCCCTTGCCCTGGGGAGGGAGCAGTGAAGGGAGGGACAGCCCTATACCCCCCCACCTCCGTGTCCCCCACTTTTAGGGGGGCTCTTAGGGCCAGCCGGGGGTGGCACTGTCCCCTCTGCCCAGCAGGTGGCCCCCGTGCCACACCAGTAGCCTCCCACTCTGCCCAGTACAAGCTACAGCTGGCCCCGGCGCTGGGTGCCCTCCCTGTCCCTTGGCTGTGGCCCCATCGCTGCTCTGTCCCCTGGGTGCCAAGTGCCACCACACACCATCCAACCATCCTTCCTCGGGATTTTGGGCTCGGTTTGGCCCAACCCGAGCTCCCACGGGGCCCTGGGAGGTGGGTGCTGTTTGCCGGGGGTCAGCGCTAGGGGTGACGTGGGGGACAGGGACCCATAGCTGGCGGTGGGTGCTGCTCGGTGCTCCCAAGACCTCACCCTGCCCCGTCTGTGCTGATGCCGAAGGGCACCAAAGGGCAAAGCCCTGAACCTAGGCACCCCCCCGGTTCTGGGTGCCATCCCCATGGGGGTCTGGGTGACATCACTGTAGGGCCCCAAGTACCTTCCTGGTGGGGCTCTGGGTGCCGTGACCAAGGGGATTTAGGTGCCATCCCCACGGAACTCTGGTTGCTACCACCACAGGGCCTTGGGTACCATCCCCAAGGGATTCTGGGTGCCATTGCCACGATGCTTTGGGTGCCATTCTCATGACACTTTGGGTGCCATTCCCATGGCGCTTTGGTGCCGTCTCCACAGGGCTCTGGGTGATATCCCCGTGGAGCTCTGAATACCTTCCTTGCGGGGTGCTGGGTGCCATGCCCCAGGGGCTTTGGGTGTCATCCTCAAGGGGCTCTGGGTGCCATCATCACAAGGATTGGGTGCCATCCCTGGGGAGCTCTGGGTGCCATCCCCACCGGGCTCTGGCTGCTGTCACCACAGGGCCTTGGGCACCACCCCCAAGGAGGTCTGGGTGCCATCCCCAAGGGGCTTTGGGTGCCATCCCTGGGGGGGAGTCTGGGTGCCATCCCCATGGTCACACAGCCCCTGTGACAGAGGAGGGGGACAAGCCAGCGCTGGCAGGCGCTCAGGGCTCCGATCCCAGGGCTGTTTATGGGGTGACCTGGGACATCCCCTCCCCTCATGGCTTTGTCCCCGCACCAGGACCTTCCACTGCAGAAATCACTCCCCGTCCCCCTTGGGGACCCAAAGGACCGTGGGGACAGCCCCAGCTGAGGGGTGCTGCACACCCATCCCGGATGCGACCCCAAGGGAAGCCGGAGCTGCAGCCTACAGTCCCAACCCCGGGGTGGGGGGACATGCACCTCCAAGCCCCAAGCGGGCACCGAGACGGGCCACTTGTGGTGACCCCGAGGGCCACGGGGGACACCTGAGCCTGCTCTGCCTGCCCCGCGCCGGCTCCGGTTACGGCCCGAATTGTTTCTCCCGGCTGGAAGAAATGCCGTCAGCGCCGGCGGATCGGTGGCCATTACTAATGCATGATGCTCCAGCGGGAGACGGCTGGGCACCGACCCCCCGCAGCGGGGCTGGGCCCCCCCAAACCACCTGCGTCCCTCGGGGAGGGCAGGAGGGACAGAGATGGGTTTAGGGAAGGGTCTCACTTGCTCTTTGCTTCATCCAGGTCCTAAACGCCCAACGCAGCAGGTCGGGGCCTGGTTAACACACGGGTCCGGCGGGAGCACGAGCACGGTGGGGCCGGAGCCGTGGCCGTGCTGCCGAAGGGGCCTTGGCCAAGAGGGTCCCCGGCACCCCACCACATCCCGGGTGACCAGGAGTGGTTCTGCAGGGAACGTTCACACCTCGGGGATTGTTTGCTGACAAATATCTCTGGTTTTCCCCATAATCGGTGATTCTGACCCATTTGCAGTCAGGGGGTTCTTCCTCCCGCCCTTTGCTCCTTCCCAATTTTTAGCTCTTTTTCCCTAAATTTTCTCCTTCACCCCCAGTTTTCCTCTCCCCAGCTGAGCTCCGTGATGCCGAACCTGGCAGCTTCACCCCTCACCCACCCCAGATCAAGATCCCCCCCAAAACCGGGGTGGCCCAACCCAGCGGGATGGGTGATGCCGACCACCCCCCATCCCTGGGCTTCATCCCCATTTTTAAACCAGGATCTCGGGGTGGGGGCTGGATTTTGCCAGCACCAGCCTCTCCGGGGCCATAAAACGTGCTGGGGAGGGCTCCCCAGCTAATGTACTTCAGTTGCGCTCCCTCATCCCTCCGCATCAATATTGCATTATCGTTTCCATCCCCATCTGAGCCCAGCAAGGAGCCGCGGAAAGAAACCCGGCCCTGGCTGAGCCCCCGCACCGAGCGTTGCCAGGTCTCAGCGCCGGCGGGGCGGCTTTGCCCGACCCCCTCCACCTTTCCAGAGGCTCTTCCAGGTCCAACTCCATTAAATATTCGGTTGAGGAACAAAAGAAGACGATGTAAATTTTTAAACAGGGCCATTTGCTCCGCTCGGTTTACGCGGGCTGAGGCCTCGACGAAATTTTGGCCGTACCTTTGTGGAGCCGAAATATTGATGGTGCTGGGGAGAGGGGTGAACCCAGCGCTGAGGGGCCCCGTGCCGAAATTGGGTTGGCACTATGCAGGTCATCAAGGTGCCTCCTGGCTTGGGGATCGTCCTGGGGTCTCAGGGACTATCTCTGGGTGTGGGCACCATCCCAGGTTCCTCCTTGCTTGGGGACTATTCCAGGGTCTCGGGGACAATCCAAGGTGCCTCCCTGCTTGGCAACCATCCCCGGTCTCGGGGACTATCTGTGAGCACAGGGACCATCCAGGGTGCCTCCCTGTTTGGCCACTATCCTGGGATCTTGGGGATCATCCTGGCTTCTGGAGAACATATGGGGTACTTCCCTTCTTGGGGACCACCTGGGAGTCTCAAGAACCATCCTGGAGTCTCCAGGACCGTCCTGGACTGTTGAGGAACATCCTTGCACCTGGGGACCATCCAAGGTCCCTCCCTGCTTGCATACTAGCCCAGGATCTCAGGGACCATCTGTGGGCATGGGAACCATGTGAGGTGTCTCCCTGCCTGGGGACCATCCCAGGGTCCCGGGGACCATCTGGGGCTCTTGGGGTCCATCCCTGCACCTGGGGACCATCCAAGGTGCCTCTCTCCTTAGGGACCATCCCAAGGTCTCAGGGACCATCCTGGGGTCTTGGTGCCCATCCTTGCACCCGGGGAGCATCCAAGGTGTCTCCCTGCTTGAGGATCACCCCTGAGTCTGAGGGACCATCTCAGGCTCTTGGGAACCACCTGGGGTCCCTCCCTGCTTGGGGACCACCCTGAGATCTCAGGGACCATCCCAGGCTCTTGAGGACCAGCCCAAGGCATGGGGACCATCTCAGGGCACGGGGACCATTCAGGGTGCCTCCCTGCTTGAGGAGCATTCTGGGATCTTGGGGCCCATCCCAGGGGCTGGGGCCCCTCCAGGATGCCTCTTTGCTTGGGGACCACCCTGAGCTTTTGGGGACCATCCCAGATCTTCTGAACTATCTGGGGTGTCTCCCTGCTTGAGGAACCACCCTGGGCTCTGCGTCCCCACTTGGGAACCACCTCGGGGGTTGGGAACCATCCTGGGCGACCACCCAGGGTCCCTCCTTCCTCCAGTCCCACGCCAAGGTGCCACAGACACCAGCACCCCAAACCCACCCCCAGCCCCAGCGTGGGGCCGAGCTCAGCCCCATGCGGGACAGTCACCCCCAGACCCCGCACCCTCACCCCAGGCCACCCTCCCTCCACGCTTCCCCCATCTCCCTCGGGG
>NW_020799092.1:81159491-81163527 GCF_003259725.1 Athene cunicularia
TTGGACGGGGCTTTGGGCAACCTGGGCTGGTGGAAGGTGGCCCTGCCCGGGGCAGGGGGTGGCACTGGGTGGGATTTAAGGTCCCTTCCAACCCAAAGCATTCTATGCACAGAAAGCCAGCAATCAGGGAAGACACCTGCCTCCCACCCACCAGTGTCATGCTGGTGTCCTTATTTGTGGCTTGGTGGCCTCACTGAGCCAGATGGGACCAGGGGTGGGACAGGGGGGTGGGTGGCAGCACGGTGAGCTCAAGACTGTCTGGCCCCAGAGAGAGAGAATAAGGTTAAAGAGGAAAGAAATAAGAAATTTTTGGAGGAGGAACCCAAAGCAGGTGCTAGGGTGGTGCAGCAGGTACCTGTACCCCCAACCCTGCCAGGCCGGGTTTTGCTGGAGGCAGGGATTGCTCCCACACGTTCCTCCCACAGCCAAGATTGTGCCACACACAGCCCAGCAGCGGTCACCCACGGACAAGGAACACCCTTCTGAAACCATTTTCCCTCTTGATTTGCCCAGAATTGGTAACACTGGGGCTGAGGAAAGGATAAATTTGCCTTCTCCCCGCCGTGACTCTTCCATCCCCTGTAACTCTTTACGGCACCCAAACACCTTCCTGATTCCATGGCACGCGAGAGGGATCCCATCGCTGCGCAGACCACAGACACCCCCCCCGGCCCACGAGCCCCAGTGCAGCCACCGGCCCCTCTCAAACACAATTCACCTCCTCCAGCTCATTCTCCATCCCAGCCGGGTCCTTCTGCCCTCGCACCAAGGCAGGTAAAGGGCAACATGGGACCAGCGAGCCCTGGCCAAGCCATACTGCCTCCAGGCACTCATATGTACGTGTATGTACGATATATAACAACAACAACAACAACAACAAAAAAAAAGGAAAGCAATCCAAGTTTCTCAGCCTTTCCCCAATCATGGATGGATCTGGCAAAGTAGGAAACATCTTTTTCCCATGGGTGGCTCAGCTACGGAAAGGGCTCAGACACCCCCGAGCTGAAGCTGGCCAAGCTTTGGCAAATTTTTGGCCACAGAGCAAAGCCCCACTGTGCCCAAAGCAGTGAGTTCTGGTTAACGAGGCAACACCAAGGGAGGTGACAACGAAACAAGGCCCCCGAGGATATTGTGATGGGAATGACGAAAAGAGGCGGGAAAAAAAAAATACCAACAAGCGCTGGTACTGCTTGATACAGCTGGGCAGGGGAAGAGGAGAAGAAAATCCTGCAGGTTGGCAAGATAAACCTCATCTTTCTAGATATTACCTCCCTGGACCCACCTCACTTGAAAAGTGAGCCGGGAAATGCGACTTTGTAAGTGACATTTCTGAAACTACTGACACCTCTGTTGTGGGGGAAAAAAAAAAAAAGCTTTTAGAGGTCAACAAATCCTCCCAGCCAGCAGCACAGGATGGCCACCTCCTAAAACAGCATTCAAGAGGGTTAGGACAGCAGGTTCCTGACCCAGGCTTTCCCCAAAAAAGCAGTACAATCTCTTCTGATTCAGGTTTGTGGCGGAGAGCAGACCTCTGTCCCGCCAAGGACACTCGTTTAATAACACGAGGCGGCAGGGCGCGGCGCGGTGTCCTCAGATAACTTACTGTACAGACGGGAAAGCTTAGGAGTTAATCGTGCTGACCAGGTGGGTGACCCCGGCGGAGCGCAGCGTGCTTTGCAGTCCTCCAACATCCCTCCTCGCGGGATCCCAAAGCGCTCCGTGCGTAGGAAAAGTTTCCTGATCCCCCAGCCAAAGGGCTGCCCCACGTCAGAAGGGTCACGGCCACGGTCGTCCGGTTCACGGCCCAACCATCAGTGGTGTGATGGTTCAACGCTGATGCTACGAGTGGTGTGGGGTCAGGAGAAGGTACAAAGCTCCCAGGGTGCTTCCCAAAAGATGAGAATTTTAGGCAATAAAACACCAAAATGGGAGCTCAGGTTCAGCCTTCTTGAAGGAAATGAAGCTAACAAGGCTGGGGAAGGGCTGGAGAATAAATCCTGTGAGGAGCCAGGGAAGGAGCTGGGAGTGTTGAGGGTGAGGAGGAGGAGGCTGAGGGCAGCCCTCATCCCTCTCTGCAGCTCCTGACAGGACATTGCAGAGAGGCTGGGGCTGGGCTCTGCTCCCAGGGGATCAGGGACAGGACAAGAGGGAACGGCTGGAAACTGCCCCAGGGGAGGGTCAGGCTGGGCAGGAGGAGAAAATGTTTCCCAGCAAGAGTGGTGCGAGAGTGGAACAGGCTGCCCAGGGAGGGGGGAGTCCCCATCCCTGGGGGGGTTTCAGGGCCGTTGGGATGAGCTGTGGGGGATGTGGGGTAGGGGAGAACTTTGTAGAGTCGGGCTGAGGGTTGGACTCGGTGATCCCGGGGGGCTTTTCCAGCCTGAAGGACTCTGTAGCACATTCCAGTTTAAGCAGGTGCGGGTACAGACCTGGAGATCTGGCCTGGATGCACCTAAAATCCCCGCTCCAGAGCAACAACCCAACCATGCCCTTTGGGTTACGTGGGTTGCTAACCCAAAGGAGACTGCTGGAGCTCTCAAACGACAGTCTACCCATGGCCAACCCAAAGAGCATGCAACGTGGAAGGCCTGACCCCTCCATGCTGTTCAAATGTGCACGCTGACCAGGGTCAGGCTGCTGCCAAAGACAGGTCCTATCAAAAGACGGGGAGACGTCAAGACCCAACTGGGGTGGTCTTTGGAAAGGATGAGTTCATGTCACCCAAGGTTTGACCAAGGCTGGCCACATCTTGGAGCACATGGAAGAGCAGGGAAGTCTCCATGAGAGACGGCGACACGCAGATCCCTTTCTGCATGGGATTAAGCTAAATCGCCTCAGCATCTGACGTAGCAGCCTTCCTGCCAGGGGTGGTAACAAACCAAAGGAGGAGAGGGCTGGAAAGTCTGCTGTGCATTAAAGCAGAGATGATCGCCCTTGGGAGAGAGACGATTAAACCACTGAGATACTGTAATCAGGTCTAGGATTGGCCCTGCGCTGCATCTGCTCAGACCTGCACCCTGATTAGCCCTAATCTAGCTGGCATATGTTAATCTAAAGCATGGATTTCAGACCATTTCAATTGTATTAAAACCAGGAAATCCGTTAGACAAAAAAACCTAACTTCTTAAGTCTTTGAAAAATACCTATCTGCAAAGAAAGCGGAGCCATGGCGGTGTGCTCCGTGAGGAACGGGGAGAGCCCTGGTTGGGTCAGGGAAGAGGGATCCTGCACACAAGCCAGAGCAGCGCCTGCCCGGGGAGGGACCACAGCACGGGCCACGAATCGTGCACCGAACACTGCAGACTGGCCGAGGGCTCTTGGCAAGCGGGAAGACGCAGCCAGGCTCTGCGTTTGCTTCCCCTCCGTGAAACCACCCAAAAAACCCCTCTGGAAGGAGCGGTGGGTGAGACGTGACACCCGGGCACCTCCAGCCCCCTGCGAATCACCCGCTCGTGGCCACCAACCTCACCTACCTGCCAGCACCTCCCATCCTGGGCAGGGATGAGGAGCCAACGCCGAGGTCCTGCTCTCACTTACCTGCAGTGTGCCAGGGAAAGACTTTTTTTTTTTTTTTTTTTCTGGAGGATCAGCTGGCTTTGATGGCCAGCATCACCTGGAGGGGAACGGGTCAGGACACGAGGGTGGCCAATGGAGAAGGAGAGCCGTGGCAGGCCTTAGAGGTTGAGATGGCCACCATGAATCAAAGGATTAGAGTCTGAGACGGCTGCAGCTGTACTCTAATGCCAGGTCAGACGATATTAGCAGCTGCATTTTAGCTGGGGGACGGTGACGGGCCATAGGAGATAATGAAACTCCTGCTGCTTTAGCAGCGAAGAGGTTACAGCTTACAGAAGAAGGGGAAGGGTTAGGCTCTACCTGCGACCAGAGCTGCAGGATTCAGAGGCGAAAAGTCGCGTGATGGCTGATAGAGACATCTTACCTGGCACGGAGGGAGGACCAGCAGCAGCGTAAGAACAACTGTTTTGATCCTAAATTGCAGGTGACTGCATGAAACCACCACAAAGGGCTTTGGGGGAGA
>NW_020799092.1:81163577-81170887 GCF_003259725.1 Athene cunicularia
ATGATTCAGTGCCCTTGGAATTGGTGTCAAGGTTGCCCTGGACACCCAGGACAGTCAATGCTCAGGGGACTGGGGTCATCGGTGCTGGTTTGTGCTTTGCTTTAACACCTCTTCACCTCTGAGATTGAAGCAAGTGCAGGACAAGAAAGAGATACTGCCAGTCTCCAGCTGTTGGGCACGTTCATCAGGATGGGGAAAACTGTCCTACTCAGGGACACATGACATGCTGGTGTCGCATTCCAGGTACGAAGCAATCATACCAGATGTGGATGGAAGACGGGCTGGAATGGCAACACGGATCCTACCACCACGAAGGTCCCCGCAGTAAGGAAACCATTACAGGCCAATGCAAACTTGGACAAAGTTCTGTCTGAAGCTGAACTGTAAGCATCAAGTTGGGATCTGGCAGCAGATGGTATGAAGAGCCTCGCTGCTGTATGGCCCATGAATGCTTGGTATGCTCTCACTGCGGCAGCAGCTGGACAGTCAGGTTCTGCAAGCCTTGAAATGCACCCTGGAGTAGAAAGGTTTTCATTGATACCAAGACAGGACTTGGCTCAACAACCTGTACAGACTATATGGACATTCAGCGTAATACTTCTGAGAGCTTAATCCTCACGTTAAAACGCCCAAAGACACACAAAAGGGCTGGGAGAAACCGGACAGCGTGTAATGGAGGGGCCTCTCGGCCACCAGTGACTCGCTGAGTGAGAGATGTCCTCTTTTCAGATGAGGTGAGCTCCTCTGGTGAATGTCTTGGCGTGGTCCTCTACACCACGGAAAGGCTGAACGCAGGGCCTCTGCGTGGAGCTCGAACAGAAGCACAAGAGCAAAGTCCTGGAGGGGCAGGAACCAGCCCCATTCTTGATTAGACAACAGCAACCCCTGTCACCATGTCAACCATCACCTCAAGGAAGAAAACAGCCTCCTCTTCTTTCAAAAAGCACAAAATCCTCTTCTTTGGTAGCATCAGCTACGTACAACAGTGAACTGATCTGCCAAAGCCAACTCCTGTGGGAACAGCCTCTGGAAAGGGAGGGTTGTGAGCAAGCAAAAGGCAAATGGAGAAGCATTACCACTTGGCCCCTGCATCAGGGAGCCAGGAGTCTCCAGCGCTCAGCCCTGCTCTGCCGTACCAGGCCAGCCTGACCCTGGGCAGAGTGGGAAGGGGAGATGGTGCAAACCCTTCCAACACACCTTCGGGGAGGTTGGTGAAGGAAGAATTTGCAAGGGGAGCTGTTAAGAGACTGGAGTTTATGGTTGTAAAAGCTGTGAGAAACACTGCTCTGAGTGCTGGGCACAGGTCTGGAGTCGCGAAGCAGCACAGGAGTATTGCTCTCGGCATTTTTTTTTTTTTTTTACGGGGAAAATCAGAAAATGCACAATGACTTCAGCGATCACCTTGGAGCCCTCGACAGAGCACCGGACATCATCTGGACTTTAGCTAGGCAACGTAATCTTATCAAAACCCAGGACTGAGAGCTGCATGTCCCCTTCCAAAAGGAGTCCAAAGCCCACTTCAAATCCTCAGAAGCCACGAGCCACAGTCACCTGCAGCCGGTGCTGCTCTTGGGGATCCGCTGGCACCAGAAGCACACTCTGCAGCAAGGAGAGAAAGCATGTCCCATGCAACAGACGCCGCAGTTGATAGATCTTGCTCTGTTCTCTTGGACATCAAAGGGGTTAAGTGCTGGAAGTTACCTGGTTTATCATTTGCTTTGAACATCTGTGAGCACTGCGGAGTCAGGAGACCACTGTGAGGAGCCTTACAAGTCTCTCAGACCCCTGCTAGAGCTCTGGAGGCCGTACAGTGCTCACACCAACAACGGAGAAGGTTAAAAAGAGTGAAATTTTCCATCAGATTTTCTTGGCCGTTGACCTCCAACTCAGAGGACTTTGGTTGCTTCAGTCTTCTCGGCTAGCAATGAGGGGAAAGTACTAGAAACTTTGCTTAGCACGATCCTGCTGTAACACTGTGCAGCAAATATTCCTCCAACTTCTTTTTCCCTTGCTCCGGAGGCACGGGGCTGAGCAGTCCACCTGAAATTCCTGTGCTCAGGAATGCACGACAGGGCCCTAGCGCACAGGTCGCAGATGCCATCTCATCGCTACATTTCGTTCTGAGCCAAAGGCGACTTCTGAAGACACGGTGGAAGAATTCTCGTTGACAAGTCAAAATGATCAGCGTGGAGGTTTTAACGCACAAAATTCAAGCAGGGGAATGCATTGCTAGAGGACTTCTGACCAGTGAAAGGGTTGCCCTTGGTGGGCACTGGGCATGCTTCGATCTAGACACCAAGAATAGTCTGTAAATACATCAAGACTGATGCAGATAAGTAGGGAATAACCTGATAGTCTGCACTAGATATTAGAGAAGGGGAAAAAAAAACCCAGACAACTGCTAAACATAATGTTAGTGAAGCTCTGGAGCAAAGTCTCTGTCACTGAAGGTCTTTTAGAGCCAGCTAAGACTGACGCTGGCTCAGGCAAGGGGCTAGGGTAAGCAATCACTTAAACTCCTTTCAGCCTGGTACGTGAACAAGATTTTGCAGGCTCCATTTTACGTAAAGAAGCTTTGGTCCACTGATGGTGGAGTCACCAATAGGCAAATCCGAGACAGCACTAGGACACGCCGCCGATCAGTTGGCACTGGAGGTATTTCTTGACAGTAAACTTGGTTCGCAGTCAACCACAGGATATACCTCATTCTCTCAGCCACGTATAATTTCTTTTAGCAACATGGCAAAACAAGAGGGAGTCTGTTATGCTACCAGTTTTAAAAAAAGACAGTGATACAAACAGGATATTGAGCACCTCTGTCCAGCTGTTTGCAGTCACATGTGACTTCTGGCAGGCCGGTAGGTAGCGTTGTCTACAATAAAGGTAACACAACCACCGGTCCTTAAATAACTGCGGAGCAACCGCGTCCAACTGAATCGTGGGAGCAAAGACCATTCCTACCCTCACCAAGACAGATAACTGCAGTGCTGGAGACTACCTGGCGTGTTACTGCTAACACAAAAGAGCACTGTTCAGCACGCACGTTAAAAGCTCCCACAACAGATTTTTATTAAATCCACATTGCTTTTCATGGGAACCTGGCTTGCCAAGATTTCCAGAAATTATCATCTCAACCACCTTCCCCTTTTGGGAGACTGACTCGAGAGGCCTTCAAGAGGGGGGAAAGACAGGCAGTGGGCACAAGCCTGTATTTTCAGAAAAACAAAACAGATCTCTGTAGAGCAAGGTCAAATCGCACCAGCGAAAATGAGAGCTCTAAGTCACGTTATCCTGAAAAATCCTCTGACTCTAGAGAAGAAACATCCATAAACTAAATGTGTCCTTTAAGATATGATGTGTTGACATGACACCGTGGATGGGATTTCACCCAAAGTCAACTGCAGAAATCAAGCATTTGAGGAATCCTACCGCACTCAGCAGTGACGAAGGAAGGAGAAGACATCTCTTCACACAGGCGCCTACTTTAAGACAAACTGTTTTCTGAAAGCATGTCTCTCGGCCCCTCAATTGCTGCTAGAGTGTCAGTGACTAACTCAAATTAGATGTTTCTTAGGACGAGATGATAATTGGAAGGATTTTCACCATCAGAAATGGCTTACTGACAAATCACAAAAAGCCCATGCAGTGATTTAAGCTCCAAGAACTTTCTAGGCACACACAAGTCGCAGCTCTTTCCTATACATCCTCTGTGCCATCCACTCCAAAACACAAAAACTGTTCCAACCAAATGATCACTTGAAAAAAGCTGCAGTCCTTATTCTGCTTGCTGACCACAAGCATACCTCTAGATCATCCATTGTCTGTCCATTCAACAGCCTCTCTGGTCAAAACCACACCAAAGAGAAATGTAAAAGTTTTGACAGCAAAGTCGAGTCATGCCAGCTCACAGATGGAGCACTAAACCGAGCGTTACAACCGAGCAGGTTACATCACGGCCTTGACTTTTCCCCAGAACAGAGGATAAGCACAGGAGACAAAAGGAGATGCAACATTTCCATCAACAACTGCATGGGATGTAGGAAGGACAGCCCTGGAGCCACTGTTTCCTTCCCTGCATCCACCCCACCTTCAGGATCACACCTCAGTCTCTCAGACTGTCCCTGGGCATCACCTACCTGCTTAATGTTGTCAGTGACTTGCTCTTTCCTTAGCCTTGGCTTCTCTTGTTGTTTCAATGAGCTTTCCTTCTCTGCCTGTTCAGAGCAACGAGAGCTGCTGGCTCAGTGACCCATAAAGCCTGGGGGACCTGGGGCCTCCAGCCCTACACCATCTGAAAGGCACGGGCCAGGATGCAACACCATGCTCATATGGCTCATTCTTCCTCCCACCCATTCAGCTTCAGATAAAACACTGCTGAATGGTCGGTAGTTTGCATCAAGGTGTTGTTTTAAAACCCAAGTTTGGATGCTTGGTTTTTTATTTATCCCCAAGTCTCGGTCAGAGACCAACCTTCCTTCACGCGCTGCGAGAGGACAGCTTGTGGCACTCTACATCCTCTACAAGGAGGGAGAAGGGTCACAACTTGGCCAAGATCTGAGACACCTTTGGCCTAATCTCCCTTATTTCTTGGTCTTTCACCTTTGCCTCTATGGCACAGGAAGGCAATCCATCCTCACAAAGGGACAACTCAGTTACTCGTGGCTCCGCTCAGCAGACCACGGCACGGCGGGTGTGTCTGCACCTTCCACCTTCTTCGATATATAATCCAAGAGACCACACAAGCCCAGACTTCATCCCAGAGAGATGACCTAGAGGACATCACTCTCCTTTGCCAAATGACTAACAAGATCCCTGAAGATGATTCCAAAGCTTCTGGGGTTTTTGAGGTTTTAGGGTTTGTTTTGGGAGTTGAGTTCTTTTTAAGTTGCAGTCTTTGAGATAAAAACACTGGGGCTGGGATACCTGATTTACAGGAGACTGTTGCTGGAGGGGAACAGCCCAACCTATCAAACGACATACAGGCTCGGCTATGCTCGTGGAATTATCTCCTCTGAAGTCCCAGAATTTCTGTGGAAAGGGGAAGACCCCAGTGAGCCAGCCTGATAGCCAGACTCCTCCCTGGCACAGCGAAGACCCACAGTCTTCAAGTAGTGGTGACAAATGTCTCCTTCACCAATGGCACTTCACAAATGCCACGCACCTCTGCCCTTGCACCCTTTCCTGACATACCAGAAGTCTTCCATCTGCAACAATCTGCAGCGAGGATAGTATCATAAGGAAAAATTCATCACTATTTTTAACATTGGAAATGAGTAATCTGAAATCCCGGGTTTTCCGTTTCATCCTCATTTGGATGGAGCTGACGACTCCCATGAAAAGGGTGTTTGGGAAAGAAGGCGAAGCAGCAGCCTGGTATCCCGATGGTGGATTAGCTTCAAACCTTCAACCCTTGTGTCTTACACAAGGTTACCTGTCCCTCCCTCTCCCCTTCATGGGGTGTTGAGGGTGAATTTAGAGCTCAAGCAGACCTGGACATTGGCTGAGGCAGAATAAAGCTGTGTCTGTTCAAGCTCTGTTCTTACCTAGAAGCTCAGACACTAGTGCTGGGTCCCCAGGGTAAGTCACTCTAAACCCAAGCTAATTTGGTGTGTAGGAGAGGTGACAAACAGGCAAGGAGCGTATGTGTCTACCTGTGAAAAGAAAGCTTTTTTACCCGACTCCACAGATGAAAGCTTAGTGAATAACCCTTCTAAGCTTCCTTGATCGGCTGGCTTTGCTGTGGAGTGAAGGGCAGAGCTGATAAGATTAGCAGTCTATCATGGTCAAACATGTATATAGGAAGCATAGTTAAAAATAGAGAAAGCACACAGTACACTAATGTCTGCTCCAGGTGGGATTCGCTTTTCTTACGATCTGTTTTCTGTTAAGAAAGATGGAGGAGACAAGGTGCTATCAGTGCCAAGTATCTCAGAAAGCAGAGATAGGAGACACCTAAGAATAAATGAGAGTCTGCTCCTCTTAAGAGAAATCAGATATTAACCCCGTGATTGGACAGGTGGGCAGTATAGCACCTTAAAGTTTCTGGACAATCACCTAGTATGGATCCCTGCTGTATTTTCAGTGAAATACTTGACTTGCCTGCTATGCTATTAACATCCACAGGGGCTCTTCCAGAGGAAGAATTGCCCATCGAGACCGATTCTTACGCTACCTTAAAAACAGCCTTTAGGGGCCTGTATTTTCTATATGGTTTTATTAAAGGTTACTGTGAGAATCGAGGCAGGACACCATAAAAAGTTGATAAAACGTTATATTACTTGAATGACGAAAGTTTTAGGAAGTCATTGGAATTGAATTTTTTTTGTTTTTTTTTAAAAACACTGAAATATCACATATTCTAATGAAGCAGATAATTATTTGGCTGAGTTTCTGCAGGAACAATACTCTGGGCACCCCTGAAAATCATAAATAGCATGCAAGAGGAACACAGTTGCATATCAAAGATGGGAGTGTCCACACTCCAAAAGCTGGTGGACTTCAGCCAGCAGAAGCGTCAGTGGTCACATACACACAAGCTCTTGCATCTACCCTCCTGTGCTGTGTGACACACAGGACAGCCTGCTGCTTTACTTAGGTTTCTGCTACGACAGCCTACAGTTTCTTAAAGCTGACGAGTGCTGAAAGCGTTTTTGAGGGATTTTCTCTCCTTTGCCTTGCTGCTTTAACTCTGCATCATGTCCGCGACCTTTAAAAAGCCAAATTTTACAAATCCAAAAATCACAACATCCCCACAACCCCATCCATCACCGCAGTACCGTTGCTTGAGTGTTATTAAAATACAGACTCTGAGCCCAGCTCTGTCCTGCCCCTCACTAATTCTTTACTTAAGTAACAATTACGAGAGGTCGGCTTGCGTAAGGCTAACAGGATTGGGCTGTAAGATATGAGCACAGCCGAGAGGCATGTGCATCTCTACCCCGAAGCCGAGACAGCCATTACAAGATGCTTGGATGTAAATATATATCTGATGTCTGATATTTTCCCCTTGAAAGTGTGAAAGGAGGGGGGAAAAAAAAAAAAAAAAAAAAAAGAGACAGGTAAGATATAGCCCCTTTAACCCCAAGAAACACCACGTAGTCGGGAACCTAAAGGAACAAGTGGCAATACTGATGACAGCCAAATCCCATTATTTCAAACTACCATCACAAAAATCCACTCACCTGATGAACACTCTGCTAGGCTCCACTTGCAACCTGAATAGTCTGCTGCTAGGAAGCCTGACAATAAAATGCAAGTGTAAAAGGCTGAACAAAGGCCAAATACTACAACTGGGGAGGGTGGGGGGTGGG
>NW_020799092.1:81170937-81189880 GCF_003259725.1 Athene cunicularia
CCTGGGCAGCCCATTCCAACGCCCAACAGCCCCTTCTGCACAGAAATCCTTCCTCAGAGCCAGCCTGACCCTGCCCTGGGCAGCTTGAGGCCATTCCCTCGGGGCCTGGCGCTGGGTCCTTGGCTCCAGAGACTCATCCCCCCTCTCTGCCCCCTCCTGGCAGGGAGTTGCAGAGGGCCAGGAGGTCTCCCCTCAGCCTCCTCTTCTCCAGACTGAACCCCCCCAGTTCCCCCAGCCGCTCCCCAGCAGACCTGTGCTCCAGACCCTGCCCCAGCTCCGTTGCCCTTCTCTGCCCACGCTCGAGTCATTCAATGGCCTTTTTGGGGTGAGGGGCCCAACACTGAACCCACTCAGCGAGGGGCGGCCTCCCCAGTGCCCAGCCCAGGGCTCAGATCCCTTCCCTGTCCCTGCTGGCCACGCCAGTGCTGACACAAGCCAGGATGCCATTGGCCTTCTGGGCCACCCGGGCACACTGCTGGCTCATGTGCATTACGCAGAAGCTGCGGTGGCTGGAGAATCCTTTCTGCTCTGTGTCTGCTGTGGATGATGCAGACCGGAGTCCCGCTCAGGGGCTGTGGGAATGGACCACAGTCCATCCGGACCAGGAGCCAGAAAGCCCATCTCTGAGAGCAGAGAACTAGCAGAAAGCCTAAAAACCAGCCAAGCCCAGGTCTTGTTAATTTGCCACGGGACTTCAAACCTCTGAACACTTAACTCCTATTTGGAAGTGCGACTGGGATCCTTTTTTTGCAAATAAAATGTACCAGGAACCTCTGAGAAGATTTGGCCAAGGACATCGTAACGCATCTGCGGGTTAGAGCAACAGGAAACAACCATGGGCCAAATTCACTGATGGTGTATAATTGAACATAAGCACCCCTGGCTGCTGATCCCTGTGACTTCAAAGGAGTTGAACATACTATATATATGCCAGCAATAAAACTGAGCTTCCATTAGCTATATGTTCACCATTTAAATGCAGTGGTCCTGTCGTGCACACACCAATTAGAGTCCCCTAATGCTTGGGAGTACAAAGCGTTTTGGTTTTTTTTTCTGATGGGAAGGGGTGGAAGGGAAGAGATCAGCCGGCTCAGGGGAATAGCAGAGAGCCTTTCACTGTGAGGTCTCGCATTCAAATCTGTCATAGGCCAGCGGTAACAGATGGCCACTTCTGAAGGCTGTTCTGTAGCTGACGTGAAATGAGGGATTGTCTCAGGCCACTGGTGGACAACTTATTGAAGCCACAAGCACGCTGCTGGTGGTTTCTGGCAGAGATGGTTGAAAAACCAAGGGATTACATGGGTACAAAGCAACTGCTGCCTAACTGATCAAAGGCACCTCCTTCTTGGAGGGAACTGAGGCAAATTGCTGGCAGCCTGTGGGTGCTGCTGCCTGCATGGTGCAGGAACCTCTGGCTGCACAAGCCTGGATCTCGGTCGGAGACGGCCTGCTTCAGCTGTCATCAGCTCCTGCGGCTCCTCAGCACCAGTCCCCCTTCACTGGGCTTCCCTTTGGACACGCTTGGGGTTTGGATGATTAAAATCATGGGGGGGAAATGAAGAAGAGGAAGTTCTGTGGCAAGAAGGAGGCAAGCCCATAGGGAGGGGAAGTTTGGTACGATCTGTAAGATGGGTATGGGAATAACCAATAACACCACCATTAATTTCAAACCAATTCCAAGCTAGTGCCCTCTCAGTCCTTCCCTTCTCAGAGGTTGTGTCTTCTCCAGGGGACACTTTAAGTTTCTATGGGCAGATGACAAATAAGTCCACCAGTGCCCATGCGTCCCTGGAGCAGAAGCAGGTCCACACAACCCAGAAGAAAGCTCTACTCAGAGAAATTTGTAAACATCAAGGAATAAAATAATCCAAAGGATATGTGGGGTGGGAGGAACAAGTCAAATTCAGGCTTAGAAATGCCAGCCCTGGGTTTGGAAAAGATTCAGAGGGAACCACTTCAGGAGAAACTGCCTTTTTTTTTTTCCTTCTTCATGGAACCTGTTTCGCAGCTTCACGTCGACTCACGGACGCACGTGTGCGCTGCCGAGTTGGCGAGCGCGCTTTGCGGCGGTGGCTGGGGTGGCTTCCAACAGCCCAACCTGTCGATGGACTCACGAGGCCAAAGAGAGAGCAGCCTCCCTCAGCAAGCAGTAGCCACCATCCTGCTCCTGTGTGCTGGCCTGCCAGGGTCTGCAGCGCGGGGAAAATAGGGCGATTCCCCTGCAATCTTCCTGCACAGCTGTTTACTGGCTGCGGATTACCACTGTCACATGAGCTGCTTTACAGCAAAGCCAAGCTGTCTTCATGAGCTGAGAAGGTCACTGGGAGATAGGGGCCTCCAGGGACAAACACACCACCCTCTACTGCGACTGTGATTTACCTCCCAGAGAACACCAAGGCAGCACGAAAAACATTCCCGACTGGTCAGAGGGCAAGAAAAAATGGTTTTACCTTCAAGCCCTCTGCCCAGCTATCATTAGGACTCACCCAGCGAGAGGGCAGAGGAGGGACATCCCCGGGGGTTAACTCTCATGCTGTTCATTTACCAGGCTGCAGTCAAGATGCTGGAAGGCTGGAACAGTCCTTACAGTGACAAATTTACCTTCTCTTCCTTGTGTGCCCCCAGGAGAGGGTGTCCCACCGACCGTTCGGACAAGGCCACCCAAGTGTCACCCGCCAAGGGGTGCCAGGTAGAGTTGCATTGCAACCTGCTGACACCTCAATGCATAAACGAATCAATCCTGTAGTGAGAAACTTTGTCCTCTTCAAACCCAAAATCTAACTGCTGAGCATCAGGGCCAACGAAGAGGAACAAGTTTCACTTGGAAAAACAGAAGTCTGAAGGTCTAGTGCGGCCACTTAGGAAAAGGAATTAAAACCTGCAGTCTCGTCATTCTGCCATAGGCAGGTCTGGTGGAAAATGAAAACATTTCTGCAAGCGAGATCACTCACAGGCTCAGCAGTTGCAGGACAGGGCTCTTTACTATGCCCCAGAGGCACAAGACAGATGGGGTTGTGCTTTTAGGCATTAAAATCAGTCCCTGCTATGGAGATCCAATGAAGAGGATAAATACAGCCACAGAATGATCCTCTAGACATGCTCAGAAAAACGCAATAGAGCAACTCCAGAGGTCAAACCCTAAGAAAGCAGCTGAGGCAGTTTTCAAAGAGGAGCAGAGCACTTTTTAAGGCAAAGAAAAGAAACAGCCTCTTGAGCAGTTTGGAGACGTCTACTCTGCATCACACGCCTGGGAAGTGGGAACACACAGTCCGAAGGGGAGCACGGAGTCGGGGAGGCTGTGCTGAGAGCAGAAAGCACGAGTAGCTCCGCAGGGAGGGAACTTTGATCTAACGCACAAGACTACAAGCGCCGTAAAGGGAGAGACAGCGAACCATGCCTCAAAGAGCTCTGCTTGGGGAAGCCCCGGCTCGTAGCTTCACTTACAGGGTATTTCTCCTACTAGTGGGGTGCCCGGCGGGGGGGAGTTCGCCAAACCCATCTCATTTCATAAGATGCCTCACACAGTAACAACAGCTTGCTGGGATTTCAGCCAGCTTCCCATTTGGATCAGATTGCACCCTACGCCACTGACAGCCATTAAGAGCCCGGAGCTCACAAACTGCCCTCGGGTCAGACGACTCCATCCATTCAAAACCCAGCAACATTTTCCACAGCTCTCCAGTGCACAGCAGGAGAGGGTGGCCTGATCCAGCCCAGCTCAGAGTCACAAGGGTACCTGCTAGGGAAGGCACGAACTGCGCCCTGCTGTCATGAAACAGCAGATGCAGCCCAGTTCTGCTGCAGGGGGATTAGAAAGCCCCTCTCCATCTGCCCTGATTCAGTGTAATCACAGCCTGCCCCTCTCAATTCCCCAAGGCCCTGATGGTGTAAGGGGCAGAAGTGGCATGGCACAGGTAGAGAAACAGCAACGACATCCCCAGCTCTGTCTGTGGTCACAACCCATCACCGCACAGATGAGGATGAGGGGAAGTTATTTCTCTAAGCAGGAAGCCCAGCCACCTTGCAAGCTAAAAACTGCACCGGCAGATGTTACAGCTGCTCCACAGCAGGGACAATCGCCCACCCTCACCCCCAGGCAGCGAGGGGTCAGTTGGGACAGTTTGCAGAAGAAACAACACCCTACCACTCCAGACGTGAGTCTTGTTCCGCTCTGGGAAGCAGCTCGCCATGCGAGGAGGGTGAGCTGGGACCTCTCATTTGGGATTGTCTGGAGGAGCAGAATGAGCAGATATCATGCCAGCAGGATGAAGTCGTCCTTGGCTGCCTGCTGTTAAACTGAAAGGTCTTCCAGAGAGGGGCTACAATCTCTGTGAGCCAGCATCTCACAGGGCTCAAAAAGATGAGGGGGGGCTGCCACACACGCTCAGCACAGGTTTGAGTAAGTTCGTATTACAGGCAGAATCCACCACACATCAAGTTCATCCTGGGAGTGCTGAGAAAGGAGCAGCAAAGCAGAGGCTGTTTCAATCTCGGCTTAATCTACCATCCACCCAGTTCAACACTCTCAGGTTTGAACGCTCACATCCACAGACAAGCTCTGCTGGCATAGACGTATCCAGCAGAAATGGCAAAAAACTGCCTTCCCCTGCCCGATGTGGCCTCTGGCCCTTTCACAAGTGTCACCCCCCTCCCTGCAAAGGCCGCAGGAGCCCCATGAAGAGCTCTGCTGGTACCAAGCCCCTGATCTGGGTGAGGTTAGGCATGGAGGGGGAGGCCTGGAAAAATGACTCGCTGGCATCTGCGATGGGTCAGGAGAGCGACACACAGCTAGGTAGCTTCACAGAGCTGCTTCTCTGACCCCACCTGTGTCCTTTTCTTTAGGCCAAGAGCTAGAAATAAAACAGCACCACGCTGAAGATGTGCAGCTTGTCAGGAGAGCACCTCCCTACCCCAACCTGGGGCCAAAGCACCGATCCGCAGACAGCGGCACCAAGATCTGCTTGCAGACAGATTACACAACACCTCCATCCCCTCCCGTCCCAATTCCTGGACTGGGAACAGCGGCAAGCAAGGAACTCTTTGTCTATCCAGTGCTGTGCTTCCAGACATATTGAGGGAACACGCTAAATATTCTGACTGTCATTCCTTTCCTGCCTGTAGTCAATCTCAATCCTTAGACAAAAGCTTGCCAAAGGATTAGGATATCCATCTCTTGCAGGTACCCCAAAACCACTGCTGTAACCAAGCTGCTGTAGGTGTGAAGCCCTTCTCAAACATCCAAGTCTTACAGTCAGGGTACATATACATTAGGAAGACAAACCCCCACAATATACACCCCCCTCTCAAACAAAATTCTATAGCTTCTCAATCACGGGTTAGTTAAAATGGGGACTGTACTCCATCCAGATGACCAGGCCCTTCCTTCTGCTCTGTGTTCATCTTGGATAACCAAGCATGGAGTCGTGCAGAGGTGCCCATCCCCACCACCCTCTCCACAAGCAAAGGTGATCTCCAACCAACCAGTGAGCCAAGACCCATATGCCCTGTCACCCCCAGATACCCAGATTTAGGGAAGTTAGCATGAGGGGACCAGCAAAGCCCATGACCCCAGTAATGTGGCCCTCAGAGCCAAGTTCTTGGGAACTTTGTCACCATAAATTGCAACAAACACCAGGAATTTAATGTGAACACTGGCAACTGTGAAGTCAAATGAAAGTCTCACTAAGAGATGGAGGAAAGCAAGATCCAGGGAATATAAGTATATGCCACCTACATCACTTCACTTGCCAAAAGGCTTGGCCTCTTCTCAGTGAGTGTCCTGCACTGAGCTGCTCCTTCTGAAGCCACGTGATTTACTGATGGCCTGTGAGATGATGATGGAGAAGCCTGGACAAATATTATACAAATACACCAATAGATAGGCTTCAAATTCGACCTAGAAACACAATGAATTTCCAGTCAAGCAGCACATTCATTCAGTGTTCCCAGCTAGATTGACTCTTTTGTGAGGAAGGCCACCATGGGTAGGAACCTCCATCTTGGGCAACCTGGGAAAGCAACAACCCTGCACAATGTGAAAACAGGGTCACTGCTGCAGGAGAGAAGGAGGAAAGTCACACCACCAAGGCCCTTCCTTGTTGAAACACTTCTCTGTGAGGATGACTATGGAAGAAACCAACCCTGTCTGCTTCCCTAAACCCATGATCATCCACAGGCCAAGCCCACACTGCAGCTGGGCAGGGCATGGTGGGAGCAGCACCTCCTGCACCCAACACACTCATCTTTCCAGCCCTCCATGCATGAAGCACCCATGTCCCCTTGCCTTCTCAGCCCTGAAGATCTCAGACTGAACATTCCTTAAAATCCATCTGCCCCAGTGAAATTGAGCCTTTATGGAAGCGGAGGGGGGGTGGGGTGAGTTTTCTTCCTGACTGCTGCCCCCGAGACAGATGAGTTTTGGCATTAGAGGGGATGCATGTGTAAAAAATTTGGGATCCCTCAAATATGAAGCATTGATGAACATCTTGTCAGTAGATCTGAATTTTCCAAGAGAAATTCAAGATCAGCAGAAAAAACAAGCTTCCTGTTACAATCGCAGAGATGGGAACTGCTTTAGGTAGTAAGACCAGAACGGCTTTAAAGTATTGCAGGAGACATGAGGCAGCTTCTCCTTTTAAATTTATGATAAAGAAGAAATCCTGCCCAGCCTGGAGTCGATACCAGTCCTGCTTCCTCTTCCAGACCAGAACAAAAGGGAACATATTGCAACTATGCTGAGAGAGGAGGGCTGCTGTCTATTTCTTTAAATGTAATGTTAATGCCTTGTAATCAGCTTTAATTTTTAAACAGACCCAGCCCTCCTGTCCATTTCCCCTAATTCAGGACACGTGGAAGGTAAATGGCCTATGCTTAAACCGGGACAGCATCAGTGTGACAGCTGGAGAGCCTGTAAGTCTCAACTGCCTGAAAACAGGAATGGATGTCAAAACTCACCAGGGGAGGGGAAACAAGGAGGGCAAGGGAGATGCTGGAGATGCCATAAGGTCACCGAGAAGGTGGGAGATAAGGCCAGACGGGGCATGGCTCATTTTCTGGGTGGAAACTCAACAGGACTCAAAGAAATGCTAGAAGTGATGAAACAGCAAAGGGCTTGGCAGTGAGTGCCTACCCCCAGTGAGGCTGGCTGCCCTTCCAGGGTACCGCTAACACCATCGCTGAGGAGAAGAGACAAGCGTCTTTCAGGGGACAGCGACAGATCAAGGCAGGAACTGAGCAACTCCTGGTGTCTCCCCAGGGTGCTGCCTTCTCTCTTCACAATTAAAGGCACGTTTCAGAGCTAAAAAGCAGCCTGTAGACTTCTCATGAGACTTGGATGCAGAACCAGGCACAAAACCACCCAGGGGGTCTCGTGCTCCTCTGACACTGGTGCCTTTGCAAAGAGGAAAGAGACCTGTGGTACATCATGAGTGCTCATCATATAAATGTCTTCCCCCAGGGAAATAAAATAATAGTGCCCGTGAGCCTCTCTACCCCAAAAGCCAAAGTGTACCCAGAAATAACCATTCTGCATTTCCATCAAGGTCACAAGAGGACATACCAAGGTCCCTCAACAAGCCAATGGAAGCCCTAAAGCCAGCAGAACTCAAGGGCCGGGGCATCCACCTCCAGTCTTTTGCTCGACTCAAACCACCCAAACTGTCTGCGCCGGGTTGCGCGATGCTGGCTCCACACAACGCAACTGCGCCTTGGCGTAGGTTGCACCCGGTTGGTTGGACTGAAGGGAAAATCTGGCCATCAGTGTGGTACCAGAGGGACTTGTCTGAGTCACTGCTTTTTTCCCCAGATGGTGGCCAGATAAATCCTAATCGTCAGCGGCAGCGCCTCGTCATCAGCCCCAAGGTGTCAAATCAAAGGCACACGCAGCGTGAAGCAACTGCACCCCCAGTGCTGCCCAAGGGTAACGTAGGACAGCAGCAAAGCCCACGAGATCCATCAGGATGGGTTTAAAGCCGCAAGGCAAGCTGTGCCAAATGAGCAGAAAGCCGTGCTGGTAAGGTTCTGTGCAAATGGAGCAGCGGTCTTGGGAATATTTTGGCCCTCATCGTGCTGGGAAAGACCAACAGCACCATGCTGACTGCTGGCATCAAACCTGGGGCTGGTGTCCCACCAGCCCAACATATTCCTCATCACCCACACTTGGGGGTCCCTGGACAGCCAGACGCTGACATGGAGGGGTGCAGACACAGAGATAGTTGAGCTGCCTCAAGTTCCCCCACTCTACAGGGCACACGCAGGGAACTGCATGTACCTGAGACAGAATAAGCTCGTTTTAACTGAGGTTTATGCCAACATATCTTACTCAGAGTGCATCATGGCCCTGTCGCTGACAATAATTCATTCATGCACAGTAATTCATCCTCCAGGAAACACCTTTCCCTGGTCCTGGATCTGCTCAGCACACGCACCCTGAACTCAGATTCATCCACCTCAGCTCTCTTTGCTGGCTGCCATCGGCCTCTCTTCTTCCCTGTCATCTGAAACACACCTGCAAAAATGATTTTTCTCACTTCTCCTTCAGATCAGGATAAAATCACACCTGTTTCAAGGTAATGCTTCATTATAAAAAAAATTAAAAATAATCTGTTCCCACTGGGAAGACCCTACAAAAAGCTCAAGTCTCTCCTTCCTGGCTGTTTGGATGCAAGCAAGCTGATCCACGCTTTGCCAAGTTGCTAGCGACTCACTTGGGTCCATCTTCTCTAAAAAGGAGATCCAAATTTTTATTTTTTTTTTCTTCTCATGCAAAAAAAGCCACCAGTTACCAGCGGATCAGTGTGCCACACCTCCCTGTCCTGAGGCATCCAAAAGCAAGAACGGGCAGTTCCCTTGCACTGGGTTTGCCCGACACATCCCTCTGCTTTCACCCTCTCTAGGAGACAGGCAGAGCCCAGAGAGCAGGATCTCAACTCCCGCCTTCCCCTCCTGGATGTGCTTTCAACTGCAAACAGCCTGCACAGTTTTCTTCAGACAGGACTGGCAACGGCGCTGAGGCCTGGAGGTCTCTGTGCTGCTGAGAGGAGGGTTCCCCATCTCCCATCTGCGCAGCCGAGGGTGGAGACAGGTTTCCACCTGACACCATATTGATTTCCTGTGGGACGCTCAGCAGCCTCACCCAGAGCTGAAGCCTTTTCAGCGTTTAAACCACTTCTGATACAGAAGTTGCCAAGTGGAGCAGCTCTTCTACACAGCAAGTTCCCCATCACCCTAAATGCCACTATAGGCCTGTTGATCCTACGCCACCTTGCAAGGCATGCTCCCGTGCTGATGCCTTATTTCCTCTCTTTGCGAAAGCAGAGAGCTTGCTAATCCCCCTTTGCCCACGTCAGAGTCCTAATGCTCTCCCTGGGCTTCCATCACAACTCGATAATCCTGGCCCACCCCCAGCCATAAGCACAGCTCCCTTTGGTTGTATGGAGAACTGAGCTTGGATTTTTTAGGATGACTGAGGGGGATGGAGAAGGGCAAAACTCGCTGTAGGCTCCTCTTCCTGCCCACTTGTACACTCCCACACAGCAGCGCTCCCAGGAGCATCTCCAGCAGCACAGGGAGGAGATACAACAGTCAAATGTGCTTTGGGGGCAGGAAAAAGAGCAGCAGTGCCACACGCGAGGACCAAAGCGCACAAGCAAGGACCCACTGGGGCTCTGGCTGTGCCTAGCTCAGGTCTGTTAAATCAATTCCCCGGTCACAGCTTGGTTTCACATCATCCACTGCCACTTCTCTTCCCAACACCAGCTCTTTCCACTGTGCCTCCTCCCATGGCCTGTTCTGAACCCCAGCTGGAGCTTTGAGCATCCCACTCCTCTCACCCTCAAATCAGCCCTTCAAAACGCCGCGCGCTGCACAAAACCATGATAACCCCAGGCCCGTGATAACACCGAGGCCGTTAAACCGACCTTCCTCGGGCAGGGAGGCTGCTCTGTCCTTCACGGGCTGCCCTGCGCACTGCTACAGCCCTGCGCAGGTACCGCTTAGGCAAAAGCTTCATCAATATTTCAAGATGAAGCCAGGAAGCCCATAGCCCGAGCAGCTTTCAAGCCCCCGCTCGGATCAATGTCAAACAAAAGGCTGCAGCATGAGGATGCTCCGGCGAGCAAGGCCCAGACTGCAGGCTGGCACCGTCACCTCTCCTTTCCAACGCTGATCGAGTTTCTCTCCTCCGGCCCCGGTGGGCTGGGACGGCTCCAGCACCAGCCCATCACCCGGAGCTGCTCAGAGCACACCCCGAAAGCAGCCCCAGAGCGCAGAGTTTCCTCTTAGCAGAGCATTTTCAGTTTCCAGCCAACTTCAGAAATCAGTGCTGCTACCACCCCCTTCGCTCGCTTTGAGTATTACTTTGCTTTAATGCCAGCCACTTCAGAACAAAACATCTGAGGCTCAAACCATGGGGTCATCGCTCCCAGCATCCCAACTCAGAGCAGATGCTCCAGAGCAGCAAGGAAACCGTAATGCACTTAGCTAGTTTGACACTGCATGGGAGCAGGAGATCTTATTTCCCTTCGCTATGATTATCTGCAGCCCTTTCGCAGTTCAGGCATGCTGCTGGGCTCCCTGCAAGACCACATTCAGCCCTAGTTTCCAAGACATCCACAAACATACAGAAGAGTCGCCTCTTTTTAGCTGTCTTGGTTCTTCTGTATCACTTAATTACTATTCAGATGCCAGAGAACGGATGGGAAAGCTCAAGATAGAAACAAGAAATTTTAAAAGGAGAATAATTACATCTAATGGCTCAAATTGGGAATGAAACACCTCACCTGACCTCAAGCAATTTTGTTAAACTACTGCCTCCTTTTCCCTACCAATAAGATGGGGATAAATTTATGTCCCTTGCAGGGAAAGTGGCGTGGGTAAGGAATTGGAATCCCTCAGAAGGGACCTACAGAAGGGTAAGAGCATTCCTAGAGAGAAGCATTTATTGGCAATATCAGCAAGTGAAGACTTTGCAAGCAACACCAAGCAGGGGGAATTTGCTGGTTAGTACCATTATGGCTCTGGCAGTCGTTTTCCCCCCTCTCCTTCCTGCAACCAATTGAACAAAATCCCCATCTTGTCTCCTCCTGACAGAAGGGCACACAGAGCAGTTTGTCCCCACTGCATCAAATAACCGAGCACCGGTGTCCAAGAGGACGCTCCCACTCACACCCTGGGCTTCAGGGTACGGAGAAAGCAGACAAATCCTCCGCGACAGTGCCAACGCTGAAAATCCATCTGCTCTCCATCCCCAGACAGAGACAGCAGGAATGGATACCAACATCTCCTCCATCCCTAAGGGAGATATATTAGCTGGTTACGTAATAAAACTAACAGCATGGCGCTTCCAAGGACTGCCGCGCCGACAAAGCCCTTCCCCTTAATACCACCGGAGATTAGAGCAAATCGAAGAGTGGAAACAAGGCGAGGGGCTGCGGGCGAGGTTTTGCACAGAGGAAAATGCTGCAGTCTTTCCCCTTAATGCACTCTAAATGCCACCTGATTTCCAAATCTGCTGCTAATAAAAAAAAAAAAAAAAAGAAAAAGAAAAAGAAAAAGAAAAAAAAAAAGCCCAGCCTGCATTAAAACGTTATTAATGCTGGGTGAGTGAGGTGGTGACTCAGGAAGGGTGTGGAGGAGGAGAGTTTTTTTAGGGAAAGCATCCAGAGGAATCCAGACCATGAAAGCATTTTGGAAGCAGACCAAAAGAAGTCAGGGGTGCAGATCTGCTAAAGGACACTAACGTGCTTTTGCAGATCTGATTAGTTGCTGGTTTTGAGCATCCAGGGTCAGATCCTTCCTTCAATAAACACACATCACTTATTCCCCTCATGCCAGGCTGCCGGCAAAGCGGAATACAACCCAACCCTACTCTTCCCTCTCAAGATCAGCTGCATTCCCAGCTGAGAACAGCGTTTTCACTTCATTTCTGCTCCCTCTTCAGGCTGGCTGACTCCACAGCAAGAGATATCAAGTCGAACACCCTGAGTAAAATTACATTTCCCTCCACCGCCCCGTTTTTGCTGCAAACTAAATATTGACGTTCTAAACCAAACACGCTCCCCATGAGATGAGGATTTTGATGGATGTCAAACTCGAGGTCTCATCTAGCCAGATTTCTGCTTTGCCCACAAAGTGACAAGGCGAGAAGTCATCGCTCTGCCACCCAACTGCACATGCTTGCTCCCCCTTTGAAAATTAAGAGTCCACATAGCCCCATCCTCAAGGTGACATTTCTCTACCACTTCACACTTTGCATCCGTTTTGAGCTTATTTTGACACACCTCCTTTCATTTAATCAAAATAACCAGTGAGTTTCACCTCTGAACTGGGAAAGAATGGGAAAGGCATCAGGCAGAAGTACAGGGCAACTGGAGGCAGTGGACAAACACCAACCAGACACGTTCATACGTTCCAGTATCGTTGAATCTCTTGAACCAATTTCTGTTTTATTCACTACAGCTTAGTTTGAATAACTGTGGAAGTCGCCAGACTTGGCAGAAGAGACATCCAGATAATAAGTGAGAAATGCTACAGAGAATCCCTGGAACCAAGCGACTGACTATGGTGGCAAGATGGAAAATAAAGCAGGAGGCAAACAACCCGAGGCTGACCGCCAAGGGATGACTGGAAGGTGCCACCCAAGCAGAAAAGCAACAGTTGCTCAAGAGCAGCCACCAAGCATACAAAAAAAGTCTTGAGAAAGGAAGGAAATGAGCGGGTAATAAAACGCTGGTCATACTCTCTGCCACTTCACAGGGCAGCGTTTTGGAGATGAGTTTATTATGGCACTAACTAGCTGTTAGTTGACTGAATCTGGTCCTCCCTGTGCTAGGCACTGTGCAGATACAGAGTTGGGAGCAGCCTTCCCACCCAAAACTGAGACTAAATAGCAAGCTGGCAGAAGGAGGAAAAGAGCAGAGCCACCAGCACTATGGCAGTAAACAAGAGCTTAGCACTACCATTTTGTTCTGGGCTTTTAAGTCACAACCTTGTTAGTGACAATCTGCAGTGAAGCAGAACTATTTTACTAGCAAAAACTTGACATTTCAATTAAAAGAGAGGAACAACCCCTAGCTAAAAGCAAAGAAAAAAAACCCAAAGTAAAAACCTTCTGGCAGCCTTACCATTGGCATCTTGGACTCCGGTAAGTGCTCCTACTGCTGCTGCAGTTTCACCAGACAGGACAATTTGTCCTCCACCTTGAAGAGTGGCTTCAGCAAGCGTGGCTACTGCATGGGCAGCTGCTTCACTGCGGGTATAGGAGAGGAGAAAGAGGAATTAGGAAGACCAAACAAACAAACCATTTCAATAACATCCCTTTTAACCAGGCATCGTATGTCAAAGGGAACAAATCCAGAAAGGAGGGATTCTTACTGGGCCCAGATGAAGTTATCCAGAGCAGAAAAATCTACAGTGGAGGAGGAATATAGGGGAGGAAGCTGCTTCCACTGGTGTTTTTCAGCTTGCACATCTCTTAGGACATCCCTGCCTTCTTACCTTATCCTTTTGCTGAGCACTTTACTAAAAGCTTTTGGACAATCCAAGTGAGTTTCTGGTACAAAAGTCATCCTTTTGGCACTGTCACATTCCAGGTCTCTACACATTTCAGAGCTTTCCCCTTCCTTACCAATTCAGCCAGTTCACCTTGCACTGAAACAGGCCCAGAGGTTTACCATTACCAGGATCACATCAGCAGCTCTGTATTTAGCCAAGATGAAGTACTTCTCCCCAGCCAAGTGGTTTAATAACTCTTTTTAATGAGTGATCTGTAGCTTAGCACAGTATTCTTGAATTTCTCCATACGAATGAGGTCAGACCAAAGGTCCCTCTTGTGCAGCAGTCCTGCTGTGAGAACAGCCAGGATCAGACATTTAGGAAGGAGTGTGTACGATCCTTCCCTTCCTACACCCTCTCAGCTTGCAACGGTCGGCAGCGTATTGATTTCCTACATCAGAGACTGCATCTGGACCATCAGGTTTGATTTGTCTAATCCCCTTTCAAACCCATTTATACTTTTTGCTTCCACAACTTCCTGTTAACAATGAGTTCCATGTTTAATTAGATGCTGTGTGAAGAAAAATGGCATTCTGGTACTCCGAAAACCGCTGCCTCAGTCTGGCTGGGCAGCCCTTAAGCCTGATATTGTGAGAAACGGAAAATAGCTGTTGCATTTTTGTTTTCCCCATGATTTCACAGACTTGCAGTAATCTTCCCAAGCTGAAGAGCCACAGTCCACTTACTGCGCAAGGACTCTTCCTGGCTTCTGATCACTCTCGTCCCTTCCAGACTTTTTCTGCTGTAAGACATCTGTTTGAGGGGGGTGACCAGTTCTCACACTATTCAAGATGTAGACACACCATGAGTTAGTCCAGGGGCCTAATCCTGGCTTGTTCTCTATGCCTTTCCCTACATTTCCCAATATTCAAGCTTTTTGACAGTCTCTGTGCAGCAGTGATAAAACATTCCTGAAGGACAGTCCCCTGAATGCTGCCTGAATGGTAACTGGTAGCATACAGTCCCTCATTGGGAGATATTTCTCTGCATGTGTATCACTTGGCATTTATTGACACCATATTTTATTTGCCATTTGGTTGCACAGCCAGAGTGCTGTGAGTGTCCTTCAGCAGCCGTCCAGATTTCTCCAGATTTGTTGGATGACTATTAAGCCACTTCTAGTGACCTACTGTTAGTCACAAAATCCCAAAGCCACCTCCTTCCTGCAGCTGAATCTCCTGCCGTTTCTTACCTTAATGAACTCAAGTAGGTATTTTCTTTAGCTTCCCTTAGGATGCTCTTCCTTAACTGCCCTGCTCATTCGCCGGTACACCGACTCAAATATTTTGCAAGTACTTCCTACTCATTCTTTCTCCTTCCCAATTTCCTGCTTAGATGCTGTACACTTTCCAACTGTATTCACTCAGGGTATATTTTCGTTTCTGAATAGCCCCCCTGTCTCTCAAGGTAGCTCTTAAACACTGCTAACGAACCAGAATATTTTCTTGCTCTGCTTTCTTACTCCCTTTGGCTAACCTCTCTTCTGAACCTGCAGCTATGCGAAGGCAGTTACACTGCAGGAAAGACAACTACAACACGGCAAACCTGGAGTAAACATGCATTTACCAGCGTAACCCTGTTTCCCAGGCTTCACACAGCACTTAGTTGAATCCATTTTCAAGGGCAATTGAGCATCTTAATAATCTGTTACGGTTGCATCCCTGAAAATAATAATGATCTGCGGCATAAAAGCTTTTTCCAGCTACAGTGTGCTCCACAAACATTAATTGGTTCAGATCAATGAATTAATTACCCACCTTCACTTTGTCCTCTTTTACTAGAAGGGCTAATACTTCCCATCCTCAAACCTAACAGAGGTTGCGTCATCCATCATGTCGTGCTGTTGGCAGACGTGCTGCTCTAGGCAGGGCTATGAAAGACTGCGCTCCCTCAGCAGCCATCGGAACAAGGTTCAGGGATGGCACTTTTCAGCTAAATGAGGCATAAAGTTTCCAGAGCTGGGATAAGGCACCAGCTTTCAAGGAGCAGAGCCTGGCTGGGTTCTTCCTCTAGGAAGGGGAAAGACTGTAGTCCTACAGCTGAAAGCTCCAAGGAGCATTTTGTGGCAAAGGAAAAAGCACACCTCTTCCGCATGGAAGGGTGTTGGAGGAGACACCTACAAGGGTCTCCAGCACTACCATGGTCAGCAGACAAAGAGGGTGACAACAAGCTGGGAAATAAAACACGATGTTCCTCATTGACAGGGAAGGGATCTGAGCCCTGGGCTGGGCACTGGGGAGGCCGCCCCTCGATTCCTGGGTTCAGTTTTGGGCCACTCACCCCAGAAAGGCCATTGAATGACTCGAGTGTGGCCAGAGAAGGGCAACGGAGCTGGGGCAGGGTCTGGAGCACAGGTCTGCTGGGGAGCGGCTGGGGGAACTGGGGGGGTTCAGTCTGGAGAAGAGGAGGCTGAGGGGAGACCTCCTGGCCCTCGGCAACACCCTGCCAGGAGGGGGCAGAGAGGGGGGATGAGTCTCTGGAGCCAAGGCGCCAGCGCCAGGCCCCGAGGGAATGGCCTCAAGCTGCCCAGGGCAGGGTCAGGCTGGCTCTGAGGAAGGATTTCTGTGCAGAAGGGGCTGTTGGGCGTTGGAATGGGCTGCCCAGGGCAGGGGGGAGTCCCCGGGATCCCTGGAGGGGTTGAAGAGTCGGGCTGAGCCAGCGCTGAGGGATCTGGGGGAGTTGGGAACGGTCAGGGGGAGGGTCATGGTGGGGCTGGAGGAGCTTCAAGGGCTTTTCCAACCCAGGTGGTTCTGGGATTCTCACTGCAATGCTGCTACAGCCTTCACACCACTCCTGATGTACAAGCTGTTTGAACAGACTTATCACAGGGTTTTCCTGGGTATAAGTGGAACTGATCCTGTCTTGAGGCACAGCAGAGACTAAATGACTTGTCGAAGGCTCTTCCATTTATATTTTCTAGGAGACACTTTTTAGTTCTAACGCTCCTTTTTATTGAGGATTCTGCATTTCTTAAGCTAATGCAGGTAAAGGAATAGTTCATTGCGACCTTAAGAACTAAAACTAGCGGGGATGGGATGTAATTAAAATCAAAGCCCATTGATGTTCTAGTCCAGAAAAACTATTAAAAAAAAAAAATAAAAATCTACTGCCTGGAAATGTGCAGGATAAAATCCTGCAAGTTAGATTCTGGGAGATTGGGCTTCTTCCTCCAACCCCATGCCTAGTTACTTTAGTTGTTCTTACAGTGTCCTAAAAAGATGACTTGTTTTTAAAAGGCAATTTTATACTAAAACTACCAGTAAAAAAGGCTACTTAACCAACCTTCTGTGGCAGCACAAAAGAACACACATGATGGACCTGAATCTGAACCACAAAGAGAAGAAACAGTTCTAGGTGTGTTTGTGATGCAGTTGCAACAGCAATTTGGAACTGAGGTGTTGAATGTTCCCAAGATCAAGGTCACTGCTTCAGCAATTTGTGTATATACCAAGGTCTCAGAGCTTTACTCCAACCATCAGCAGCGTGGACTTACGCCTTGTCCTAACCCAGGCCTGTTCAGTCAACAGCTTCTAGCCCAGAATCTTGATTTGGATGAGGAAAATATTTTGTCTACACCTCAGCAGTGTGAAACTTCCCATGCTGCTGGGGGCTGATGCCGTGTTTCCTACGATCCTCCTGCTCTCTCAAGGTGCAGCTGCGGTGTGCAACAGCCATTTCCAGTTTTTAAGAACAGCAGGCAAAGCTTAAGGAACTCACCAGAGCTGAGCAAAGACACTGCCTTCCTGCAACTACGCTGCAGATCTTGGTAACCCGAGTACAACCAAAAAGCTATCAGAGCTCATTCCAAGATGAAGAGGCACCATTACTATTGCAGCTCATTCACCTTCTACTTCAGAAACACATTTGGGAGAAACCCCCAAAACACTGGCCTGTGGACAAGAGACTCTGATTTCTGAAAAGAGACCATATTGCCACACCACAGGGAAATTCAGCCTTAGTCTTTCAGTAAGAAACCATTAATAGAGGGAGACACAGAGCAGCATACTTAAAAGGTGCTATTAGCACATCACAACTCTCGCTTGCTCAGCAAGCTCGATTCTGTAACTGGATCCTTGCTATACAAATGAGATCATTTAGAGGGTACAGTTACTACTCATCTTTTCCTCTTTCAGGAATTTTCCATGTCAGTGTTCTATAGCTACAGTGGAAATCTGGAACTGTCCTGCAGACACCTGGACACAAGCTGACAGGAGTTTCCTAAAGAAAAGCCTCTACTGGGACGGCACACAGCAGTCTTTGCACCATTAGAGTGAAAACCTAGAAGGAAGTGTCATGCATGTGTGCTTCAAGCCTCCATCTCTCACCCATACCTGTTGAGTGCCATGGTAACAGTTGCTCCTTGCTGCATCTCCTGAGATGCTGCCACTGCTGCTTCTGCTAACGATGCCACTGCCTGCGTGGCCTCTGATGCCTGCGTCGTCTGGATAGTCATCTCACCCCCTTGTAGCGTTGCCCAGTTCTGCTCCACCTATGGGGAAAAACAAAAAAGAAAGGCCCTAGGATAGGATGTTATGCCACGAATGCACAGCTGTCTCCTAAAACAAAAGAGCCAGATAGTTTCAAGAGGTCCTAGCAGAATCCTGCGCACGCTCTGATTCTAAGAGACAGGAAAAAAAAAAGGGAGGAAGCCTGGGATCCACCTGAGAATGTTGCTGGACCTTACAACCCTCTAGTAGCCATGAGTGAGTTGCTCTAATTAGTCCACAATTTTAGTTGCTGTTCTCCGTATGTTCAAACAAGAACCTTTGTTTTCTCACGTGCACGGAAAGCACACCCCAGAAACATCTGCAAAGCCTCTCAAGCTCCCACAAATCCCTCTTGTCCAGCCATGTCTGCAACAAAAGGGAGCGGTGTGGATCGTTGCCGTGCTCGGATCGCTGCCGTGCTCGGATCGCTGCCAGCCAGCCTGGGCAGTTTATTAAGCTGTTGCATTTCTGTGGTGCTGGAACCCCAAGCGTGGATCACATCCCACAGGGAAAAGGGCTGCGCTTGCCTCACCGTTTCGATTTGTCTGCACCCATCGTTCGGGGGAACAGTCCATGTTCCTGTTCAGGATTTATTTGTACAGCACTTGTCAACTTGGGAGGGTTTGAGCCAACTGGAATTTCTTTGTGTTGCAGCAATATACTTAATAAAAGAAGATGGAAATTACTCTGTTCATATATTTCAGGTACTTTCAACTCCCTTCCTTCAGACCTTTACATAGATAGGTTTCATATTATTTAAACTTCACCCAGTCTCAGTCATTCATTTTCCACCTTGCCCACATTTCTCCATTTGGGACTTCACAGCTCATGAGATAATGAGTTTACAGCCACAAAATCCACCAGGATGTGAACTAGAAATATGCACTGGACCAAAAAAAAAAAAA
>NW_020799092.1:81189930-81224793 GCF_003259725.1 Athene cunicularia
CCCCCCAGGGATGGGGACTCCCCCCTCCCTGGGCAGCCTGTTCCACTCTCGCACCACTCTTGCTGGGAAACATTTTCTCCTCCTGCCCAGCCTGACCCTCCCCTGGGGCAGTTTCCAGCCGTTCCCTCTTGTCCTGTCCCTGATCCCCTGGGAGCAGAGCCCAGCCCCAGCCTCTCTGCAATGTCCTGTCAGGAGCTGCAGAGAGGGATGAGGGCTCCCCTCAGCCTCCTCCTCCTCACCCTCAACACTCCCAGCTCCTTCCCTGGCTCCTCACAGGATTGATTCTCCAGCCCTTCCCCAGCCTCGTTGCCCTCCTCTGCCCTCGCTCCAGCCCCTCTAGATCTCTCTGGGATTGAGGTGCCCAGACCTGGACACAACCCTCCAGGTGTGGCCTCACCAGTGCAGAGCACAGAGGGACTGTCACCTCCCTGCTCCTGCTGGTCACGCTATTACATCCAGTTCTCGTTTTTCCCTGGCTCCACTGCACACCCTTGATCACAGTAAATGACCTGTGTGCTTGGAGTATAGACTTGTCTCAGACAGACAGACATGGGAGATACACACCCGCTGCTTCTGTTCCTCTGTGCGGACATCACTGCGGACGTTGGCCCACGGAATGTCCTCAGGCCACCAGATGGGCTTGCAGCTTTCCTTGCCCCAGCCTGGTTTCCCACGACCCGTGGAATATTTCAGCATCTCAGGGATGAAAGCTCGCAGCTGTGCCTGGAACAAACCACATCAGAGGGTTGAGAGCTTTTTAGGAACTCCTAATCTCTGGTAGTTTTGAGGTGCATGGTACTAAGTTATTACATTTAACTTCCATGGTTGTTGGAACCATCAACTGGAGGAGGCCTGAATGTCTAAGGAAGATGGACAAATACTTTACTTATCTTCTCCCAGGACTCAGCTTAGTAGCATGTGGAAGAGCAGAGACAAAATTAAGTTACAGCCAGTTACAACAATAAGGCACAAACACACACTGTATTAACATACTTCATGGTCAAACACTACCACCAAGGGAGCTAGCCAACCTGACAGGAAGAAAAAAAATGGTTTTAAAAAAATCAGAGTAATACAGAAAAAAAACACACTCAATGTCCCCACAGGGACAGGAACTCAGATGTGAACTGATGTATGTGTTGGAGATGCTGCAAAGAGGATGGAGCTTCAGTGAGCTGCTCAAGAACACAATCTCACACATACACTTCTCCACCCCTGCAGAACGTAACACACACTGGACTAATTTTCTGAATCTATTTTTAGCTTTTATAAGAGTAGGGACATCTTTCAACCTGATTTTACTTCTCCTTAGCAGCCACAAAAAACCTGGTCAGCTAGTGACTGCCTTTACCATCAGGAGACAATCCCTTAAAGACAGACTTGCAAAGCAAATCGAGCAGATACAGTCCCCAACACATCGACCAAGACAGATATGTGACCGAGAATACAACACTCGGGGTTTTATGACACATTTGGTTTTTGTGCTGGGGACTGTCTGGAGCCTCCAGAAAAGGCTGGTTCAGCTGCAGAAACAGAGCGGGAAGAGAAAGCAAGCTCATGACCACATACATCAGAGGAAACCCATGTTAACTTAAAAATAAACAGCTTCATTTTAAGAACACCTCCCTGCATCTCTTCATAGCTTTAATAGCAAGTTATTTGAGCCTCTGACAGTGCCACTGGGAGTCCTCGGGCCACCTTAGAGCCCCAAGACGCCTGGATGTGGAGGGCTCTGGGGCACAGCCGTGACGAGCACGCCAGGGCCAGCATCGGTTGCTGCCACGGCCACCATGTGGTCCCAGCTGGCAGGGGACAGAGGATCTTCTGCCATGGGAGTGTCCATTCCTCTCAGCCACGACGATCCTGCTCGAATGACATCCTGGTTCCAGTCTGAAAATAACTCCAAGCTGCAAATAACTCATTTACAAACTGCCTTTTCCACGTTGGCACAGGGAGTGTGCACTCAAGTCCCCCATAACATCGGTCTGCCAGAGGAAGGGAGGAATTCTTTAGAGGAACAGGAGACTGCAGACTGTCCCCGTGATCTCTGCAAAAAAGCCTAAAGCCCCTATGCACCAGGATCTGCAGCAGCTCTTTTGGACACAGGACTGCTCTTCAAAGCCAGAGCCCAACTGGAAGATGTAATGTGGGCCGTAGCTTACACAGTTAAACAGAAAAACTGAAGTGCGTTTTGGTAAAAGGGAAATAATTTCTTTGTATGCACGATTTACTACATTGCAGACAGCTTGCAGCAGTGGCTATGGACTTTAAAGGCAATACAAATCCAGTATAACGTGGGTCCATATATAGTGTATCTGCTGCACGCCCTACAAGAACGATCCCTGCTTAGAGAAGCAGCTGCATTTCAGCTCCCCCACTCCATGGACATCCTGAGCCACCTCAGAGAAGCTCTGAATTACAAACGGAGGCACAAAAAACCCTACTGTGCTGCCCTTTCTCCCCGGCCAGGACAAGCCTGTCCATGAGGCACCTTCCATTGCAGGGCCAACAGTCACCCCAACATGCTTCAGGGTCCCTGGTCGAGGTCTCATTTATCTAAATAAACCTGCTAACGGCATTGAGTTGCCTGATGCAAAACCAGTTAAAAGCTCCTTCCCAGAATCATTATCTGCAAGCCATGCTCCTTGTTACCAGATGGATTAATTACTGGTCCTAGGGAGTTCAGCAGCTCAAGCTACTCAAAGCACTTGTTAAGGAGGGTTTGCCTTTAATCCACCAGAGACACAATCAGCAGCAGTGTTACAACCTGCTCCAGTGCAAGGACTTCTCTAATTAGTGCCATAACGAGCCCTCACCCGGGCAGCTCACAGGGCTCTGACACAGGCTACAGCACCAAGACAAAGACCCCACATCTCCCAGGGCACAGCTGGGAGGAACCGGTGCAACCGCTTCATCTGTGGGAGCCACGGTTCTGCTGACTCCATCCATCCACAAACCAGCTGAAAATCCAATCTTTTTTTTTAAAAAAAAAAAGGGGGGGGGAAAAAAAAAAAAAAAAAAAATCTCTAGTATGGAGGGTTTGAGACAAACTATAAGAAATATTTCTTTGACAGCCTTTAGTAGACAGACTGAGCATCTTAAGTTTTAACATTGAGCTCAAGTCTTAGCGGGAGTGAGCTAATCCTGATTCCACCATTTGCCTCAGCCCAAAGCGCAGACAACTGCCCTCCAGTGCTGGGAACAAGCTGTCCTGCGTGTGGAGCCCCCAGCAATGCTTAATGTTTATGCCCTGCTAAGGAAAGTGGTTTCTAGAAGGGAACAAAACCCATGCTGGGAATTTTCTACTTGTCCCCACAGCTCAGCCTCAAGATCTCCAAAAAGTAGCACGGACCTTGGCTGCTCCCCAGTGTGGAAGTGGGCAAAGCAGCAATTGCAGCAAAGCACCCAGGTATTTTGCTCACTGGCCCTTTTTCTTGCAACAGCCAATTTTAGATGAAATGTTAAGTCTAAAATTAATGTTGAAACATTCAGATTAAAAAGCCAGGTATCTGTCAAGGCAGCAAGCAAGCTGTCACCACAAATTTCCTGCTATGAAAACCCACATGGCCCTGACTGAACTCTGTGAGGTCTCACTGCCAGGTTCTTTCTGGCAAGCAGGATGAAAGCGGGGTTGCCGCTGTCATAAATTCATCATGGCAAAGACGAGGCACGAGGTCAGCCTGGATGTCCTCAGCAAAAAGTAACAGCACTCAGCAGATGCATTAGTTCATGCCCGGCCACAGGAATCCGACCCAAAATTAACCACCTGGTCATCAGTGTGAAAAGCAGGAGGTGCTGTAGGTCTCCCCGTAGGCTGGATTTACTCTATATGCAAATCTTTCTTCTCTTCCACCCTGAAACCATGCTCAAATCAAAGGATGAGTGAGGGAGGAGTTTTAAGGTTTCGGAGGGGCACACCAGGGGACCAGGCTGTCCCTCTCGGGATCACCACCTCTGAGTAGAGTTTGGAGATCTGAGCGCTGGGCCCGACTGCTCGTTCTTGCTGGAAATGAGGCACGGGGCAAGCTCTGAGCTTAAATTCTGTAAAAGCAGGCAGCTGCCTGCGTGACAGTTCAAAGTATACACCCACCCCTGCATCCAGTACCTGGCAGGACTCGCCACCCTTCCCGCTGCTGGAACAACCGTCCAGGACTGGAGCTCAGCTGCACAGGGAACCCGATTCCCACCTCTGGTGAGCCCCCACTGCAAAACAAGGATGCTCCAACAACATGCTGGGAGAGCAGAAATTCAGGCTGTCCCCGTACCACACCTCTGACGTGGACCAGAAGGGAACACCAGCAAACCTCGCACCAGGTGACGGGGTCCAAGCACTGCAAGATCATCCCTGCTCCTCTGCGGAGAGGATCCGACAGCCACAAACTGAGTTTAGTTGCCATCTTTGGTTGCTTGGCTTCTCCTACGTACAAACGGCCACGTACAGAAAGATATCTGCTGGTTGTGCTAAAGCTGTTTGCAGGGCAGTAGGCAAACAGACATCAGGGTGGTTTTTGAGAGGCCCAGATAGACTTTGTTGGCTTGTATAAGCAGACTGCAAATCACAGGGGCATATGAAGTTTAAAAAAATTCAGATTAAAGGAAAAATCACTGTTCAGAAAAACATAAACAAATTCTAGTGACCTCAGTGAGAGCTGACTGAAGCATCGACCTCAGCATTACCCAATCTCACTCCTTAATCATATCAGCGAGCAACTGAGAACAAGTTTAGAGGCGAACTCAACTCTTGACGTCTAGTGTCAACGTAGTCAAAGTCCATAAAACATCGAGATTTCTCTCTGTAATGGCTGTGGGGTAAAAGCCCCACTGCAAGACATTTTTCTTCTGCACAGCCGAGGTGGGTGATGCTCTCCATCCGCAAGTTTATAGAAGCATCTTTGCTCAGGCTAGTAAAGGCTTTATTTCCCTCAAGAGCACCAGGGAAGCAGAGCAATTAAAAGGAGAGTTATTTTCATCTCCTCGTTGAGGAGCTAATGCCTCTACCACCTGCCCACTGACACCTGCAGCTGCTGAAAGCAGAGGCCTCCTTTTTCCACTCCCTGTGACACACCTCTTAATTGCCCTGCCCAATTTATTTTTATAAATATTTCAGTTTCCCATAGGGCTTTGTGCAACATAGTTGAAAAAAATCTCATTTCTTGTTAGCAAATACAAAGAACTACACCGGCAGCTCCGGGAATCAAGGTTCCTACAAAAAAACCCCAATGGCACCTCTAGCAGTGCAACTGGTTGCAGCAATGTAGGAATCAGAGTTATCATCCACTCTCTCAAACCAATGTATTTCAAATTGCTGTTGTGGTAAAAGAAGAAAAGACAGCATGGTGGCCCCACTGTTGGATGGACGAGATGATCTTCGAGGTCTTTTCCAACCTTGAGGATTCTGTGATTCTGCATTCAGTATACCCATGTTTTGTTTCTATTTAAAGTTTGCCCACAAGTTTGGCAAAAACTATATAGTAGCTGGATGCCTTCAGCAATAAAAATCATCTCCCAAGCACCCACACGCAACATCTTACTCCTTGAAAATTTTGCAAAAAGAAAGCCCTTCTGGGTTGTGAAAATCCACCCAGGAGTCTGCAGTCCTGTCCACTAATTCTAGTGCTCTGTCCTCAAGTGGCCTCCAGCCATTCAAGGATCTCAAAAAAGTTTTTAAAGACCTTTACAAAACATCATTGCTGTAGAATACATGGGGAAACTGAGGCAGCACAGCACTGGGTGCCCACAACACGCAGGCACACCACAGCAGCTGGGCTAACCAGGACAGCAATGGCCACAAAGAGCATGGACTCCATCCACAGCTCAGGAGAAAACTTCACAAAGCTATTTTGAGTTACCACATTGTACTAAAAAGACGAGGGCTAGTCCTAGCAAGATACTCATTTTACCATAATGCAGCCCAAGAGGACTTGAAATAAGAAGTTCTACGTTGCTACGCTGTTGCATCAGCAGTTTGCACACTTGCTGAGCGAAGGCCCCACAGAACACGGAGAAGAAAAACCATTTCTCATTTAACAGAGCCACAAAAAGCCTGGGAACGCAGGAGCGTTGCACATGGGGTGAAAAAAAAAAGCCCCGCCAGCAGCTAGTGCCTCGGACTGGAGAGCTGCTTCACACGTGGAAATGCAGAGCAATCAAACCCCAGGGGCAACTGGGCTCGGCCAAATCTTTGTGCGAGGTTTCCTGAAGACCAAGGCCACATCGTGTTTGGAAAAAAAAAGCGCCAACCTTATTTTTAGCTTCACATGAAAAGTATTGCTATTTATCCACAGATTTCTATGGATATTAGTATTTTATCCATAAAATAGAAGCAGAAAACACTCAAGCAGCCTTTGATGTTAAAATATTTAATTTCCAGCTCTATCACAAAAAATAAACAATATGCGTTATAAATCCAGCCGAGGCCTTTGCTGAAGTGAGAGCTTGTCACTTTTACTGCTGTTTGGACAACACGTGCAACATTAACAGCCAAACAGTTGATAGATCTTTTTATTGGCCCTTTTATATGCGCACATATCCTGCGCACTGCAAACCGGGGAAGGTTTTCATATGTGTTACCGGATTGCAACAACCTCCCCTCCTGATCTCACTCACCCACACTCCCTTCTCTCTTGTTTCCGCCCAGCACCCCACCAGCAGCAGCTCATTGTCTTTGCCCCTTCCTCAGACCCACGTGCTGGGGGTACGGGCAACTCCAGCTTCACTACTCGCCCCACGCTAGGACGGCCTCCCTCTACCAGAGCAAACAGGCATCTCCTTCTCCTTGTTGTAAGCCCATGGCACTTCTCTTGCTGTTATTCAGCTTAATTACTACAGTGATGAGGCCGTAAAGTCAGATAAACACAAGCATTTTGTTTGCCAATACAGATGAACTCAGAGCTACATACCTGTGATCTTTTGGCGGTCTCTCATTTTACTTTTAAAATAAAATGTTTCCATTTCTTACTTTGCCATTTCCATGGGAAACTGTTAATGACACAAAACAAAACCTGCCTGTGGACAGCTCTTGCAGATACCACCTTTCCCAGTGGCTTAAAAAAAAAAAAATCTAGCAACTAAGTTTTGTCTTACGCTGTCACGGATTACGAACGTGATCTGTTATCAGCCAAGGCACAGTAGATTTCTTTGTAAAATTTTATTAGAAGCGTGAGCTTGTCTCATTCCACCTAAGTAATGAAAATAGTGTTTTGACCAGAACGTGATCTTGCTGCAGAGCACAGAGGAAATCCCCACATCTTTGCTCTACTACAACACCTCTCTGTATGTTGCCCAAAGCCTCCAACCTTTCCATTTGGCTACTCCCTCAGAAGAAACCGGCTTTCAACATCTAAAATTTGTTGTGATGCATCACACAGTGTATCCAGAGCCTCCTGCAAAACACATTTGCCTGCATTCAGGTCCTGCACCCCAGGGGAAGGAGATTTCCCTCCAGACAATTCCTCCCACATCAAAGAAGCTTCTCTGGAGGGTCCCCTCCACTTTCTCCTAGCAATAAGGAGGCCAGCAAAGGGAGTCCCCAACATGCCAAGGGCAGATGACTCCCTGTCTCCATCAGAAGTATCTCCCTCAGGGTCTGACCTGAAGTGAAACCATTGGCAAACTCCCCTCTGCTCCAATCCACGACAGAAAACAGAGGAGGGAACAAAGTACATCACACAAGGAAGGTCCAAGGAGCCTAAATCACAATGGTACTCCACAAGTGACCTTCCTGGCCTCAGTGCCTAAAAATTACTGCCGAGTGCAGAATAAATATCTTCCCTGTTCATAGTTTATGGAAGGTGACAAAAACAGCTCAAAGAGGCACGCTCCCAGCACCCCGAGCTCTAGTTCTTACCAGCATTTCTACTGTTTCACGTAGAAAATAAGCACCAATAACAAAGCTTCACATCTAACAACTATCTGAGCTGTTACAGTCCCACGGGAAAGAGGAGATCAAATGCGTCCCCTGGAGATTCAGGCATAAGCTCCACTGCAAAATAACAGAACGTGACTGCAAGATGCCAAATCTCTCTGTGGTTCTGCCACGTCTGGCTGCTTACCTGGGTCATCTTGTCCACCGAGACGGGAATGCCATCGATGGTGAGGGGCGGTAACTCTGAGTTAACCTCCTGAGGCGCAGGAGCGTGCTCTGCTAGTGCCGACTCCAGGTCTTCCAGAATCATGCTCTTGTACTTGCGTACCTGTGGGGAATCATTAAGCTCAGGTAAACAAGGTAAGGAGCACCAGGAGAGGAGAGGGCAAGGATGCAGGGCCAGCCACCTTCCCCAAGGTGCTGCAGAACAGCAGGAGCAAACACCACCACAGCTGGCAAGAAAAAATACCCACTGGCCCAAAAGACGTGACTGCATCGAAGAGCTGA
Source organism: Athene cunicularia (assembly GCF_003259725.1). NCBI lineage: Eukaryota > Metazoa > Chordata > Aves > Strigiformes > Strigidae > Athene > Athene cunicularia. The sequence continues at coordinate 81,198,302 of NW_020799092.1, forward strand.
TGATGAAATATCAAGTAACACTGGCAAGTGGCAGTATTTACTGGATTAAAAGAAAAGTTCTGAAGCAAGACTTATCATGGTCAGGATCTGCTTCATTTACCATCTGGTCTGCAACAAGGTGCAAGCACTGACAGTTGAGCCGAGTTCAAATATATCATCTCTACCTGCTCCCTCTTATTTTTAATCCAGGATATTTAACCCTGGTGAGATGTCTTAGGCAACCATTCATGCAGTGAAGACAAGACCTCAGTGCTACCCTTGTGTCCACACAGCCTGAACTCCTGTTTCCAGGGTTTTAAACACGACCTTCAGATCACTGCCAGGCTTGCGAGGCTGCCTTGAACAGAATGAGATCTGCAGAGGCGAGCAATTTATCACACAGCTTTTTCTAGAGACACCTACCACGTTCTCCAAGGGTGCAGCACCGAATACTTTAAAGACAGGATTGGGTTTGGAGGGTGAGATGCACAGAACGATGGCCTGCTGCCCCACGCGGGTGGTGTACTCATCCAGCGTGGCTCGGAGCTTCCTGGAACGGAGGCACAGAACAGTGAATAGGTTGTCATTGAAAGCCCTGTAGAAACACAACCCTCTGCATTCTAAACTCTCTTTCTTAATGCTATCCATTCACAAACCAGGTAAGAAACAGAGCCCCAGCTGGTCAGATTAGCCACATAAACCGCTTCTTCCTCCACTCCCGCAGGCCTGCTGCGCTCCCTGCAGTCACCCAGCAGCTCAAATATCAATTATTTTCCCTTCTTGCCTTTTTCCATTGATGTAAAAAGCAGAGAAATCACCAGAGCAGCAAAGCTAGGACAGCAAGAGTCTGCATATCCGCTCTGTCACCGTCTAAGTCTATTAATAATACAAAACTTGAAGGTAAAGAACTTGAATGATTCAATAAAAGAGGACTGCAAACAGAGGTTATTTTACATCCAGCCTCATAGCAGTGCATTGCAATTCTCTAGTACCAAAGTCCTCCTCAAACCAGAACTGTAAGAATTCAACCTACAGCTACAGGACAGGCAAGAACCAGAAACACTGCAACAGCTCAGCACAGGAAACCCAGGTATTCCAGACAGCTGCCACATCAGCAAGTCCCTTTGGAATGATCTCTCTGCAGGAAGAAAATGCTCCATCATATACTTTCTGCCTCTTGTTCGTTTTTAAGCAACATGTCAGAAATGTTGACAGAAACTGATAAAGCAAAAAAGTAGCAGCAGTTATCACCAGCTAACTTGAGCATTGCCCTAAGGTGACAGTTTAGTGTCTGCCCTGGTCATCGCAGGACCCACTGTTAGCAGCAGAGATGTGACCAAAAAGCACCAACACCACAATCAGCCTCACAGAGATCCCCAAATCAGAAGTTGTAACTTCCCACTTGATCCACAGCGGTGTAAAAATCAAGCACAAACATGTTAATCTGATGAGAGTGCAAAAAAAATGATGCATTGTGTCATTATCTTATAGGTAGTAAAATGAAGTAGTTGTATGAAGGGAGAAGAAATAATTCCTTTACAGAGGAGTTTCTTTTAAAAGATATTGTTCATATTTCAAGACAGAAAATAATTTGCTCTTCTGAAACGTTGCAATAAACACGGCTGAGTCAGGGAAAGGAGGGAAAACCAAAATGGAGCTATAAAAGAAAGGGAGTGCACTCCCAGGGAATATTATTTAACACTAACCCTGCTCCACTTCGTTCCAGTTTGATCATGTACAAAGGGTGATGTAGGCCTCAGCAGATGAGTAAGCAGTATGAGGAAACCAACTTAATTTCTCACCAACTTTACAAGAGTTAGATGAGGAGAGAGGGAGAAAAGGCAAAACTCTGGCCATCACTACTTCAGCGCATTAAGTGTTCGTGCAGGAGGACATCAGCGAGAAACGGAGTGACAAGTACTCCAATTCCTCTGACATAACCCAATTAAATCCAAAACAGTTTAAAAACGCAATAATTGCCTTCTTCCAAAACCTAGTAAATAGTAACAGCCAATATTTACAAATGTTTTCTGGCGATGGAACTGCAGGCAATCTCTCTGGGCTTGTGGAAAGCCTGCACAGCGACTTCAGTACCAGCGCTCCTAGGTGGCCATCAGGCGGGCAGACAGCCTCAGAGCACCTGGAATGCAACACCTGAAGGGCTACGGAAGTTTGGTGTCTACGAAGAATGTTTCTAAAGCAAAGAAAGTGTTTCAGCTCTGGCTGGCATCTCCCCCTCAATTATTCTCCCCCAACACTGCACACTACAGGCTGGGTCAGTCTTCGGCGCGGAGCTGACACAACAGGCTCTGCTGGCAAAGAAAATTCAGGTATACACACACCTAGATTTATTCATGGGATCATTTTATAATGCAGGAAAGACTTTTTTTGTTGGGTAGATAAGTCCTTCATGCCACTGGGATATGGCTGTAGCTTCAGATTCTCAGGCCAGCTGCTGTTAAAGCCACCACGAATATCTCACAAGGCAGTGTTACCATGAGAGATTTAACTTGTGACTAGCTGCGGTTAAAACAGAATCCCAGAATCATCCGGGTTGGAAAAGCCCCTGCAGCTCCTCCAGCCCCACCATGACCCTCCCCCTGACCGTTCCCAACTCCCCCAGATCCCTCAGCGCTGGCTCAGCCCGACTCTTCAACCCCTCCAGGGATCCCGGGGACTCCCCCCCTGCCCTGGGCAGCCCATTCCAACGCCCAACAGCCCCTTCTGCACAGAAATCCTTCCTCAGAGCCAGCCTGACCCTGCCCTGGGCAGCTTGAGGCCATTCCCTCGGGGCCTGGCGCTGGCTCCTTGGCTCCAGAGACTCATCCCCCCTCTCTGCCCCCTCCTGGCAGGGAGTTGCAGAGGGCCAGGAGGTCTCCCCTCAGCCTCCTCTTCTCCAGACTGAACCCCCCAGTTCCCCCAGCCGCTCCCCAGCAGACCTGTGCTCCAGACCCTGCCCCAGCTCCGTTGCCCTTCTCTGCCCACGCTCGAGTCATTCAATGGCCTTTTTGGGGTGAGGGGCCCAAAACTGAACCCACTCAGCGAGGGGCGGCCTCACCAGTGCCCAGCACAGGGCTCAGATCCCTTCCCTGTCCCTGCTGGCCACGCCAGTGCTGACACAAGCCAGGATGCCATTGGCCTCCTTGGCCACCTGGACACACTGCTGGCTCCAGTTCAGCCAACTGGCAATCAACACCCCCAGGTCCCTCTCTGACTCACAAACAGAACTGTGGATCCCACTGGAATGGCCACGTCGGTCCCTGTGATGGTAATATCACATTAAAGATGAGTAGAGCTGCAATTTAACCCATTTCTGCGAAGCAAAACGCAGCTCTTGAGTTCCAGAAAAGATGCACAAAAAACTCCCAAGCTGGGCAACTTCTGGACAGCACATGGTCTCACCACGCTCGGCCCTGGGGACGGATGGAGGATGCAGACAGAGGTGTCGGAGCACGGGCGGGAGTCCTTACCGTAGCAAACGCGTCTGCTGCCTCTTGCGGATGGACGGGTTGGATTCAAAAACGTGTGGTCGCTTTCGTTTTTTACCCGTTGCCACGGCAGCAGCTGCTGCCATCCCCACAGGGCCTGGAAATCAAACCACAAAGGGTGAATCAGCACACATAGCTCTGGAAGTGGCCAGAAAAGATACTGCCATTGCCCACCCCACCTAGGGATGAGTCCCAAGGGCTTCCCCACCCGACTGGAGTGACCCAAACTCCCCACTGAGCTCCCCAGCCTCCAGGATCCCTCCTCTCCAGCATCAGAGGTGTATCAAAAGGCTCCAGTCCCCAGTCTAGCAAGTCCCAGCTCAGTCCCAGGTGAAAGCCACATATTTCAGTTCAGAGTTTTCCTTACAATCACATAATTAAGTATTTTATCTTGTACTTGTAAATATAAATGCTTATATTTACAAGTATATTTATAAGTATAAAAATATACTTATAAATGTACTGGAAAAGTCTCAAATATGCCAAAACTTTAAATAACTGACACAACTGAGGAGGATCCTGGTGGTAGGGGAGAAGAGACCAAGCACGTCATGAATTCTGCTCGGACACCTTCACCTAGAGCATCAGGAGTCCAAGGCTTTTCTTGGGGATTAAGGACCAGTTCTAATGGGAAAGAAACTGAAAATCCAGAGTTCCCAACAGCATCCTACAACAGTCCCCTGAAGAACAGCAGGGACCACGGCAGGGCAGTGCTACTGCTTTTGTGATCAAACTCTAGACAGAGTCTGCATGAGGGAAAGTTTCATTAATTAGAAGCAAACCAAGCAACACGCAGCGGATTGCGCTTCCATCAGCGATCTCCAGAAACGAGTGTGGGGTCAGAGTCAAACAGCTCCTGAGCCTGCATTAGACCCCTCTGACTCCTGAGCAAACCTCAGTTGCTCTGTGTGTAGCTTCTCCATAGGTCAGAGGTGCAAGATCACATCAGAGTCACAAAACTCACTATATTTTTGTGTTTAACATTGATGAAGCTACAGGATCAGACAGTTCTCAGCTACCGATCAGTGGAAGCTGGTAGATAATAACAAAAGTAACATCTGATGATAAGTTTTCTCTAGGCAGCTGGCTATGGGAGAGGGGACACTAATGGGCAGAGCTCTGGGTGCCACTACAGAGCTAGGTTTTGTTAATCAGTAACGAGCTACCTGAGCACTACCCACGGCGGGCACAGCAAGCACCACTGCATACTGCTCCAACAATCCTGTGCTTGTGAGAAATGAAGAAAGATGTTGACTTTTGGGGGACTAGAAGAACATTTGCTCTGGAGAAGTGAGGAAGGGCTACGCTGGGCTCTCAGGGAAGCCAGCCCATGCCACAAACTGCAGCCACCTGCCCTGGGGAAGAGGGGAAGCTCCTGCCTTGGGGTGCCCACCAGGCCAGGGGCTGGAAGGACACTGGGTGAGCTCGCAGGCAGGTGAGAGCCACCAGAAGCCCCTCCTGCAATCACCACCTGGGACTGAAGAGCTTCTGTGCTAGAAGGGAAGGGGGAAAGGAACAATCCTGCAGGAGCTGAGGCTGGAAAATTAATAAGCAATGGGTGCAGGATGCTCAGTGAAGTGGTGGAACTTCACAGGTCCAGTCAAGCACATCAAGAGTTTTATATCTCAGACAAAGGCTGATAAGTGAGTGCTTATTTATCACTGCATTTTTTTCTACTAGTGAGGTAGATCCACTACAAGGCACATCTGGAGGGCATTTACAAGGGCTTCACCGGAAGGAGTTTGTGATTCTGAAATACTTTCCAAGCCCAGGTATGCCAGGAAGCTTTGTGGCATCTCCTTGAGAGAGGCCTAGCATGTGAACACCCTGGCTAAGCAGGGTTGTGTAGCACTCCTGGGTTATTTTTGCTGTTGTTTATATGGCCCTGAAATAAGCTTGGTTTTTGACATATTCAGTATTTCATTTTTTGAGGCAGCACATACCAGGGAACATTTTTATTGTACAAACAAGTCTCTTATTCCCAATACCTTTATATTAGACACAGATAAAATGATGTAAGATTCAAGCAGACATAAAACCTTGCGAAGAAGTGGCTATTAAAGCCAGGGCACTAAGGAAGCATTCATGAGCCAGCAGTGTGCCCAGGGAGCCAAGGAGGGCAACGGCATCCTGGCTGGTGTCAGCACTGGCGTGGCCAGCAGGGACAGGGAAGGGATCTGAGCCCTGGGCTGGGCACTGGGGAGGCCGCCCCTCGCTGAGTGGGTTCAGTTTTGGGCCCCTCACCCCAGAAAGGCCATTGAATGACTCGAGCGTGGCCAGAGAAGGGCAGCGGAGCTGGGGCAGGGTCTGGAGCACAGGTCTGCTGGGGAGCAGCTGGGGGAACTGGGGGGGTTCAGTCTGGAGCAGAGGAGGCTGAGGGGAGACCTCCTGGCCCTCTGCAACTCCCTGCCAGGAGGGGGCAGAGAGGGGGGATGAGTCTCTGGAGCCAAGGAGCCAGCGCCAGGCCCCGAGGGAATGGCCTCAAGCTGCCCAGGGCAGGGTCAGGCTGGCTCTGAGGAAGGATTTCTGTGCAGAAGGGGCTGTTGGGCGTTGGAATGGGCTGCCCAGGGCAGGGGGGAGTCCCCGGGATCCCTGGAGGGGTTGAAGAGTTGGGCTGAGCCAGCGCTGAGGGATCTGGGGGAGTTGGGAACGGTCAGGGGGAGGGTCATGCTTGGGCTGGAGGAGCTTCAAGGACTTTTTCAACTCAGGTGATTCTTCCCTAGCAGAGCACCCTGTGGCATGACGAGACCACCCAGCATCCTCGAGCACTGGTTGTGACCTCTGCACAAACCCTACGTTCAGCAAATGACGCCGAGCATCCCGCTGGTTTTACCTGCTGCTGCCAGGTGGGCAGTGACCTCATCAGCAGCCGTGGAGTTGAGGATGTCCGAGTCATCGTAGGAGGTGTCCTCTGGCGAAGATGGCGAGTCCTCATCCGCACTCAGCATGCTGTGCTCTGTGTAGGTGGCCACATGGACCTGCTGCACCTGCTGGGCCACTGCGTGGGCCTCGATGGTGGCCATGTGCTCTGTTTGGGTCACTCCGTGTTCTTCCATTAATAGCTACTGTCAGAGGAGACAAAAATCACAGGAAGGGGTTACTGACACTGAATTAAAGGAGGGCAGCCAGAAATTTCTGAGCCAGCTAGATGAGCAGGCCATGACCAAGAGGGAACGAGAGATTACCTCCCCCAGTGGCAGTGGTCTTCTACGAGAGGGAAACAAAAACTGCATCAGGAGCCAGAAGAGAAACTTCAAGTTTAAGAGTTTCAAAAAATCCATAGTTCCAAACAACATGGCATAGCAGGCAGAGGCAGTCATCGTTGCTGGAGGAAAGGTCTTTAAGGATCTTGTAGCCCCGAGATTATGTGCCCCTCCCACACCCTACACATTAAGAGGCCTGATCAAAGTTGGAAATTTTATTTGCCACTTCAAGATCTAGCTTTCAGGGAAGGCGCTCAAGAGCGATACACAATCTCTCTCCACCAACCTCAGTAGCTCAGGACACAAATGAGGATGCCAGTACAGAAGTTTACTGGCAGCAAGTTGAGTTCTGGAAACCACTTTTGTTGTCTCACTTGTTTGGATTCCGGAAGCCGGCAAAATCACTACAACCCAAGCACAAATATTACATAAAGCATATTTATCTAATGCATCTAGTGGTAAACCACTGAGCAAGGTAGCAGCTTACAGAGTCAGCAGGGCACTGGACCACACAGCATGAACATAAATCTGTGCAGAAGGAACAAGAGAGGAGATACACAGATATTTTCAGTGTGTGTCTACCAGACATTTGTGGAAAAGGAACAGCACATCCTTAAGATTTCAAACTGCATTAGAAGAATTAGGACATCAACCCTCGAAAACAGATTCCCCAAAACGCTCTCAGTGCAAACTGCAGAGGGAAAGAGATGACCAGCTGTAGGGAACAATAAAATACAACCAGCAAATTCCGACCCTGTAAGCACTATCATTGAATTTAAAGCTCTTGACTGACCCCCCCTCTTCATGGAAACCTGCTCAGCTTGTCCGGAGAGCGCTAGGAGCACGGACACAGACCACAGAGTGGTCTCGGATACGTGGCTGTGTAACTGCTCGATGAACTCAGACAAGCCATGGCATCACACGCAGCTTTGTCCTTCAAAAGCTTGCAATAGCTTCTATTATCCATATCATCTCATAAATACATAGCACTTTGCAAATTATCAGTGTGACAACAACCTCAGCCTGACAAAATAATCACCAAGCTTCTACTGATCATACAAACCCACATCCTGATGAGCAAAACATGGAACACCACGGCAGGACTGATGAGACACTGGCACCCAGACCAGCAGAAAGCACTTTGTCAAGAGGGTTATTTCGACCAAACTAACCAACAGTTACACAAAGAAGGAGCAACTAATTGAGACGTGGCAAGACAGAAAGCTCCAGAGCAGAACAGAAGACACCTCAGTTGGAGCTGCTAACATGTGGGCAAACAGGAACAGATCAGGTGGGAGGTTGGAGAAGGTTGAAGGAGAGGACCTGAGCCTTGCTCTGAATTCAGGAAAGAGTACGAAGGGACGGGTATGACCAAGGCTGTGGAGGAAGGAATATTTTTTGCAGCAGCAGAAACTCAGAAGCAAGGAAACAGTTGCCATAGTCCAGACAACAAATGGAAAAAAAGGTAGAGCGGGGACTGACTGGTGTTTAGATGCATTTATTTCTGCCTCAGATCTACTGACCAAAGAGCCAAAATGAGACAGATATTTTTTTTCCCCCATGACCAGCTGGTTTCTAAAGGCTTGCTTCCACATGCCTCAAAATGTCTTCTGCAACTCAGTGAACTGACTATTATGGACATTTATAAAACAGCTCTTCCAAAGGCAGTTCCAACTTGAAGACAGCAAAAATAGGGATGCAATGATTTTAGAGAGTCCTGTCCTCAAAACAGGACCCATTTCCCCCATTTTACTTAAGCACATTTGGTTTTTTACGGGAAACAAAAGCTGCATCTCAAACGCAAGGAAAATATTCCCCGGATAGCAGTAAGAGAAAGCTTCCCATTCAAATGCCAGAGGCATGTACATTGTTAAACAGGGGATGAGATGAAGTTTCTGGTGTAGCAACAGGACCAAGATATTGAAAGGAGACTTAAAATGAGCCAAAGAAGTCCACTGAACACAAAGTCAAAACACTCATTACTGTGCAGACGTTATAACCACCAAACCATGCTGGTCTTGCCCTACTTGAGCCACACAGAGGGTGGTTGCAGTCCATCACCTCATCTGGACTTGCCCAGCCAGACGAGATGTTTGTAAACATCGTGTTATCCCTGAAATGGCTGTGGGCAGCCAGACAGCCACCCTCTTGCTCAACAGATGGTGGTTTCCCAACCGCTTAGGGTTTAGGATGAACTAACTTCATGTTGCAAAATTATTTCATTCCTACTGCAGCCACCACAGTAACCTTGGTCTTCCTTGAGAAGCCAAATCTGACCTAGCGACTTTGGCGTGGTTTCCCAAACAGAAATCCAGGCTGGGTGAGGAGGGGATGGAGAGAAGCCCCCAGGAGAAGGACTTGGAAGCATTAGCAGATGGAAAACTGACTGTGAGCCAACAACATGTACTTGTAGCCCAGAAAGGCCCCATGTGCTGGGCTGCACCCAGAGCAGGGTGGGATTCTCCCCCTCTGCTCCGCTCTGGGAGACCCCCCTGCAGGACTGGGTCCAGCTTGGGGGCACCAACAGCAGAAGGACACGGACCTGCTCCAGCGGGGTCAGAGGAGCCACGGAGATGCTGGGGGGGCTGGAGCCCCCCTGTGAGGACAGGCTGGGAGAGTTGGGGGGTTCAGCTGGAGAAGAGAAGGCTCTGGGGAGACCTTAGAGCGGCCCCCCAGGGCTGAAAGGGGCTGCGGGAACGGGGGGAGGGACTCGTCATCAGGGGGAGGGATCGGACGAGGGGGAATGGTTTTAAATTGAAAGAAGGTGGATGTAGATGAGATTAAGGAAGAAATTGTTCCCTGTGAGGGGGGTGAGGCCCTGGCACAGGCTGCCCAGAGAAGCTGTGGCTGCCCCCTCCCTGGCAGGGTTCAAGGCCAGGTTGGACGGGGCTTTGGGCAACCTAGGCTAGTGGAAGGTGGCCCTGCCCAGGGCAGGGGGGTTGGAACTAGATGGTCTTTAAGATCCCTTCCAACCCAAACCATTCTGTAATTCTATGATTTACTAATACAAAGAAATCCAGGTACATCTTTCTAAAGTGTTACTGAACTTTCCAAAAAGCCAAAACCAATTTCCAAAGCATTTGGCCCAGCTCAACTCTGTCCAGTTAACCAAGAATTCAGACCTTAGAGGCCGAGCTCCTGAGGAAATACCAGCCTCCCTCCACTGACCAGAGAGGGAGGCCACAGCAACCTGCCTTCGAACACAGGCATTGTGGGTTTGCAGCTAAAACACAAAAAAAAAGAGTCCAGATTAGAGAATCCATTTATTTTCCATGTCTGTCTATGGCCTATTTCTCTCCACGCTGTACACACTTCTAACAAGACTCACATAAAATGAACAGCCTCTACTAACAGACTAGAATTTCCACAGCTACCACCAGCTTCATTGTGGAGCATCAAAGCCACCTCCATTAACTGACGTCTGCATGGGGGATAGAAGCAGAAGGGAACTGTGTGTCTTTAGACAGTGGCTCTTCATCCATGAGATAACAGCGCTCTCACGCACAGATATTTTCTAAATGTTAGAGCGATACTGGTTTGATACTGGTTTGCGTGTCCCAGCTTGGCAGTCAGTCTGGTTATAAGCAAGGACCTGTACACCCAACTGAGATGGAAGGAAGGACTTGGTCACATATTTAATTATGCAGCTGGCTGGTATGATGGAAGGAAGCATGGTCTAGCAGCTAAAAGAAACAAATATCAGGATATAGGTCCAGTACTGGAAGCTGCCCAGGTACTGAGATGACCATAGCACCAGAATCACCCTTGGCACTGGGAAGGCTGGGGAAGAGGCACATCTATATTTACACTCCCACTAACACTGCCCCAAGAAATTGAGATATTTTTTTTGTTCATGAAACACTAAGGGATCCCCCTAGAAGTTCCTAAATAGTATGGAAAGGAAACTAAATTCAATCTGGACAACAAGCAAATGTTTTCAAACTTCTGTTTTCTATCCAGGCGTGGGCAAGAGGAACTCAACCATGCGGGACAGCAGAAGTGCTATTGTGAGACTTATGAAACTACTGAGGTTATGGCTAAAGCCAAAACACCTTCTAACTCACAAACCTCCCTAAAAGGCTGCTAGAGTTAGAGGCTGCTGTTGCCCAACGCTGTTTACAACTCAGACTGTAATATTAGAACCATTCAAAAATAGCAGCAATTCAAATACCACCAGTAAGGAAGGGACCGAGATGCTGAGGTACATTGAAGCAAACTGAAAAACTTCTGGTTGAAAAAAAAAAAAAAAATCAGCTGTAAACTCCTTCCAAGGAATTTATTTTGCAATCACCATAGAAAAATGGTCAAGGAATATATAAAAAAAAAACACCAATAGCCAAAACACTCAGCAGCCCAGGTCTTTCCCAAGCTACCATGCTTCTTCTGAAAGGGTATTGCTGTTTTTCTCAATGGAGCAACACAATTTTAAGTACCTTCCATTAAAACAAAAAATCTATTTATCCACAGGAAAATATGAGCAGAACATAACTAAGCGTAGTAACCTTTTAGCTCATCAGGAGACACTGCAAGACAACGGATGCTTCCGAAACATCTTTTCTTTGGGAGGAAACCTGCTTGAATCACGAGGCAGTCTACACCTGATGCCACCAGAAACATTCTTTATATATAAAATTAGTAGTAGAGTGAAACTATGCATTTCTGAATCAGCAAGCAGATGGCTGGGTAAGCGACATCGCAAACTTAAACACATGTGCATTTGATCCAGTTTTTACACGCGCATGTCCTGCTTCAGCACACAGAGCCTGGCTGAATTGTGGCATTTTGGGAACAGTTAGCTACAAGCAATGACTGGGATAATCAAGAACAAGATCATCACGTTTATTTAAAGATGAAGCCCACTTGATTCAAACAAGGTCTAATAACCATCAAACTACCACTCAAACTCTTTCCTCTCTCCACTGCCTCCCTCCCAAGAGTCCGAGGTACATGCTGTAAAGTATGAAGGTCACTTGCTTCCTCTGTGGCACTATTAGATTTCCTCACTCTTTATCTTTCCTGCCTGTAGAAAAGCAGGTATAAGCTGGAAAAAAAGGCAATAAACTACTAGAGCTCTTCGGTAAAGAGTGCAGCCTGCCCAACTGTGCAGACACCACCACCACCAGCTCTAGTAATTAATTTCCAAGCTGTAACTCAGATTAATTCTAGTTTAACCCAACAGCTGGCTTCATTCAGTGCAGATTTTCTACTTTTTCCGCTTTCTACTTTCACACCTCTACATTTTCCTTTCAGAAAATTTCCAATTGTCTCCAGAATCATACACTGATGGGCACTGAGCCTTATCTTTGGGTGCTGAAACCTTTGGTAGTTATTCACATATTCAAATTATTCCCAAAGGATCCTTGATACAAGTCAGACTTTGTGGGCAAACACCCTGACTGGCAGTTTCTGCTGGTGATTACCAACCTGTTGATACTGTTGCTGCCCCAACAGCAAAGCATCTCTGTTATGCATCCAAAGGGTCTGCACTTGGATTTGAACAGGGATTCAGGCACAGGAAATGAAAGGAAAGTTTGTTTTGATTAATTTTGGAGATGAGTATTCATCCTTCCAGAAAAGGGAAGTTTATTCCCGTTTTCCTTCAGAAACCAGAAGAGTTTTGGGTGTAAGGAAACCCTAATGATATGATGATGCCTGCAAAGACATTTCCTGGTAGTTGTAGCTTAGTCCAGAAGCCTTGGATGACAGCCAGAAGTATTTTTAAAGGCATTTAAAAGTGCTTAAACAAAAAAATGAGGATAAAGTCCCTCTCATCACACAGTGCAGTTGCTTTATGACTGTGTCAGAGGTTCCTTTGATGCACTGTCAACTATGATCAATGGTTGTTGACACCAGCTCTGGAAGAATACCAGATGCAGGAGGAGCAAAGCAAACTAAAATAGCAGAAGCCGTACCATTCAAACCAGAAGAAAACAACAGAAACTGAACATAAAACCCACAAATCTACATTAAATTTAAACCCACGTGGATTAAAACGAAGGTCTCATCTGCTCAGCGTAATATGTGGTATGAATGTAAAGAGATGTAACTTGATCAATACAAAACCATTAGGGTTATCCCACTGTAGAAACTGTCCTCTACCACCACCACCTAGTTTAAAGTTGCTTCATGGGTGCTTTAAACTGAGCCAAAAATAAAATGGCCACACCAGAAAAAATGATGAGGTACACCAGCATGACTGGAAAAACTCTCTTACACAGACAGGGCTTGGACTTATTTTTATCCTTTAGACCGCTGAGGCGGTTTTACTTCAGATGCTGCAGAAGCACAGGCCATTGTCTTCTGAGAGCCTTAACTTCGAGACGAGCGTTCGTCTGCCGGCATTTTAAATTACCAGTTTTACTAACTCATCTCACACTGCGCCTAATTCATCCGAAACCCTCTTCAGATTAACAGTAAATAAAAGAATCACTGGATCTCACTTCTTCAGCCGTTTCAATAATTTCATTAAGGATGCAAAATACCGATTATTTGAATAAAGACTGAAGGGCTGAGACCCAGAGTATTTTGACAGACCTGCTCTGCGCTCTCTGACGCATCCACAGCTCACACCTGCCACGTGTGCTCAGATCCCTCCTAAGAGAGCAGACACTGCACAAAAAGGAGCTCAGGGAATGCAGGGGCACAAGTTTTAAATGAAAAGAGGGTACATTTAGATCAGATCTAAAGAAGAAATTGTTCCCTGTGAGGGGGGTGAGGCCCTGGCACAGGCTGCCCAGAGAAGCTGTGGCTGCCCCCTCCCTGGCAGGGTTCAAGGCCAGGTTGGACGGGGCTTTGGGCAACCTGGGCTGGGGGAAGGTGGCCCTGCCTGGGGCAGCGAGGTGGAACTGGATGATCTCTAAGGTCTCTTCCAACCCAAACCATTTTGTGATTTTATAAGCCTACCATTCTGAAACGGGTTGGGAAAAGCTAACAGCCTTCTCAACATCCAAACCATCAAATATAAAGTTCTCATGCTCAAGTTTTGCAACCAGACCCTCATTTTGCTCCGGCATTTCAGCGCTCACTCAATAAGCAAACCTCTCTCCTGTAAGCCAACACCATACAGCCCAAGAAGTCACTGTGAAAAAGGGTGGGTTGTCTTTCCTAGAAAACTTGCTGCTTCATCAAATAAAGAGTGCTGTATTTGCAAATACTCCTGGTTGTCAGAGTTCAGGTTTCATACCAAGAGTAAGTCACTACGGGTAGAACATGAGGCGAGAGTTCACCTCTATTCTGTAACAGCATCCACAGGAGTATGACGTTTTATAACTCAAGTGCAAGAGTTAGCAAGTCACCAACAGCAAATGGAGAGTCCAAGTCTCACGCAGCCTGTTCAGTGCGCTGTAGCACAACCTTTCCTGACCAAAGGCTTTGGGAAGGATGAAGTCCCACCCCAGCCAGCGGCACAGCACTGCTGCACAGAGGAACCAACCTTATTTGATGGACACCCAGAGCTCGAGCAGCAGCTCTGCCTTCTACAGTGTTATATGCACGGATTTAGAAATTACACAGGAGGAAGACACACAGACACACATTCTTTACCAGAATCCACTTTATAAGTGATCAATGTCAGCAATTACTTTAACAGAGACATTAACCTTTCCAGCTTGGGATACTGTCCCTGTATTTGTTGCAGGCTGGTCAGGTCATCGACCCCCTTCTCTTCCCAGCAACAAGACTCAGGAGAAAGGCTGCACTGCAGTGTCCTCTAACAAACTGGCCTCAAAATGCTGAAAAAAACTTAAATTTATAATGGGAACAAATTTAGATGCTACGGGAAGCTACACTAACTAGTGAAAAAAGAGGTAACGAGCTTACATCAGTTCACATCTCTGGAAGCAGCCAGCCAGCCTGCATCAAGCTTCTCCTCACCCCTCCCCCTTCATCTAAACATCAGGGGAGTCAATACCTGAACCCACGAAGGTGTGTGCAGAGGTCTAGGCTGGTGTCCACAGAGGCCCAGGTCCTCCACAGCACAGACAGGTTATTAAAAAAGGCACAAACCAGGCTGTTAGCTAGCGACAGAGCCACTGAAATACAAAGAAGTGAGCAGCCTCATGGCCTGCAAAGCCTCTCACGTAGAGGAGGGTTTGTAACGGCGTTTTCCCAAAGCCATGCCTTGTACTCAGAGTACTGTAACATAAGCAGAAAGGAAGAGACAAGCCAACCTTGTGGCTGCTCAGTTAGCTCAGGGGACATCAGATGTTCCTGGGTTTTTTCAATGATTTTTTTTTAATTTGCTTTGGGTTTTTTTTTTTAAATTAAGTAATTTAGAGGATGTATTTAAGAGGGCCAATTCTACGCATCCACTCTCAAGAATAATCCCTCTGGCTCATTTTCTAATTTGTTTCAAAGGAATGGAAACACTCCTGTTTTCTTTTCCAGACCATTTTCTGTTTGATCACCATAGTCAGTACCAATTCCTTATCAACAACCCTGCTCTGCAGAGGAACTTGGCACATAGCACTTGGTCTGGCACTTCACAGCAGTCTCAAGACCAGTGTAAAAAGTGGGAAAAAAAAAATAAAAATTAAAATCTGGTTCATCATTCAAGCTGGCCACCCTCCTCATGGTTTGAACTTCAATGAAATACTGCTCCATGCTTGGCAAGTTTGAGTGTTTTCCAGAAAATGTGCAACACCTCCTCCCTTTCTTCCACTCTTTTTGTAAAGTTGACAAGCATCTGGAGTTTAATATGCCCTTAATGGATTCAAGCCTCCGCTGTAAATAAGTCGTTTGCTTTGCATTAAACAACCGACATCACACTGGCACTTTTGTTCTTGGAGGCGATTGCGGAGAGTTAATCAACGGGGCTCCTGTGATCCGGGTGTGTTAATTCTCCTGCAGCAGCTCCGTGGGCTGCAGGGTGGCTGCTGCAGCCATCAGTCACCGCCTGCTAAGCCCCTTCTTGCAGCTCTCCAGTGGGGTGCAGCCACATAGACCAGCACCTCTGCTAGGAAATGGGCCTCTAAATCAGGTTTTAGCCATTTGCTGCTCAGTTTGCTTTTCCCCCTTCCCCTAGCTCGGAGGGGAGCCATGGTGTTTACTCAACTAAATGCTGCTTCTTCAACAATGCTGTGAGGAGGCAGTGATGATGCTCAGCATCACCCTCGTGCTCATCTCCATCCCTCGGCCACCGCAGCGAGGCAGGAGCAGAGTTTCGCAGCGCAGGTCGCAAAGGTGCTGGCGGTGGCACGTGGGGCTTCACACACAGAAAGCGTGTGCCCCACTGAGCTGCCTTCCTCGCTCCTACTAGGCCGCCGGGGCGGGGAAGGTAGACTACATCACCCCAATTTATTTTAAGAACTACCAACTGTTTACAGCTGCAACAGCTCATCCGCCTGCCTGCCACAGCGACCGTGGGCATCAGTGTCATCTCGCGAGAGGGAGGGATCGAAAATACCTTTGATGATCCAGGCCAACGTGACTTGAGGGAGTTTTTTCAGTTAACCTGGTTTCATACTTCATGTATTCAATCAGATTAAAAAGCACTTCCTATGCACTTAGTACATAAGAATATTTTATTTAAAAAGCTATTTCAGACTTCCGGCTGTACATCTAGATAAACTCCAAATTCCCCGCAAAGACAGACTGGAATAATTCGTAAGTGAAAACTGATCCAGCAAGGAATAAATCATTTGCCATTTGCTAATAAAATCAAATCCTGTTTGAGTGTAATTATACCTTTGAAATTGTCCGGTACTGCTTTTTGCTATTCCGGCACAAAGCCCCCTACGCATTTTTTAAAGCAAGTACATACATCCTGATACAGTTGGTTTCCAGTCAGCAGATTTCAGTGGTTATACTAACCATGAAGAACTAACCTCATTCAGAAACAACGGCAACACAAACCAAGAGATCGTACACCCTGATTGTCACAAGGAGCCGTGACTGGAATCACTGGTGCTCATCCAGATTAAATAGTCTTGGGAGACCTGTGCCTACCCTCTGATTACAACAGCCTCAAACGGCCCGGTTCTGACAGCTCCTGGTCTGAGTTAGAGAAGCTGCCAACCTCCAGTGGAGGGGAGGATTAGAGGACAACCTCTAACAGAGGAGAGATGGCCAGTCTTGGCTTGGGGCTGGCCTGGCTGCATTTCTCCTCTATCTGGGCCAGCGCTGGCTGGTACCTGGAAGCCACATCTCAAAGCTGTCCACCTCCCAGCCAAGCCTGACTCACACAGGCGCAGTTCTCACTCGCAGCATTTCCTGATGATGCTGGTTAAGAAACCACTTCCAGATGAAATCTGAGATGGCAGGAGGTCTATGCCAGCCCGTTACAACTGCACCGACTTCTGCAAGTACTGCTTGAACCGAAAAGCCCATGGGAAAGCTCCCATCTCCCAGCACCCAGCTGCACTACGTACCAACAAGCAAGACCCAGACCTTCTCCTGGTCTTTCCTCCATGGGGACAAAAGGAATGGGATGTCCAAGTCCTCCCTAGCAGGTGGTTTCAGACTCCCAACAGCAGAGAGTTAGCTCTCCCCATGATTTCCACCTGTCACACCATACTGGCGTCTCTCACTGCTTAAATATTATTCGTTTATTCACCTTTGGGATAAATTTGATATTGTTGTTATATAAAATTGTGCCCAGAGGGAATTACCACTGCGGGTTTGATAAGGAAACAATGCTGTTCACCAGGGACAAGATTGATTCATATCTTCATTATTACCAAAACTCATTTAAAATACACATTTAAATCCCCAAATCCTATTTTTCCATGGCTGTGGAAAAAATCCTTCCCTTGCTCATGGAGAGAATTTTCTGGCCTACACCTCAATCCACTATAAAACGACTTTTTTCTGGTAAAGCATCTGTCACTCTGGAACCTGTGCAAGGTTTTAGATGGGACTGACTTTCCAGGACTTGAGACATTGCCTCCTGTCAGCAGCAACAACTGATACCCTGCGCAAAGGCAAGATAAGACACGCTAGTTTACACTTCTCCTATCAAGATTGAAGCGAACATCTTATTTCATGCTGGCTCACAGCCGCACGTGGATGGTTGCCGCATGTCAGCAGAGACGCGGTAACTCAAGCACTAAGAGGAACGACAGAAACTAGCTCTCGTTCCACAGCGTCCTCCTGTGGCATAACATTAGTATAATGATCCTTTTAATTAGGATGGAAAAAAATTCCCTATGCTACCAGTCTCAGCATGAAAAGACCTAAAATAAAAGTGATTCTAGAAAACAAAACCAAACCCCCTTCTATTAATGTGCTCTTTTTATCAGCATCTCACATAAAAGAGCAAACATTTCACACTGCAGGAAAAACTCCACATATGGAAAGTCTGGAAAAGAAACAAGTAAGATTTTACACATATTTATTAGGCATAAAAACTCCTATTTGCTGCTGAAGTTTCTGCTGAAAGCCACCATTCGGTGATGTGGTAGGACATTCATTTCACGACGAATGATGCAATTTGCAACGGGTCCTTTTTGCAGCTTAACATGACGTTTTTAGCACAAATGCTGGCAGGAAGCAATGGGTTGAACCAAGGATGAGGTGGTTTCAACTTGAAGACTCTCCTCGGGCTTCGGCACGAAGGCGATGGTGAGCGTGGGGAAGACTTCACCGCAGCGCTCCACCCAGCCGCAAAGGGCGAGCTGGAGCAGATGCCTGGTCTCCCTCCTGCCCGGGCCAGCAGGAAGCAGAGGCAGCATATCCAGAGAACACGAAGCTCTCCAGAAAAAAAACAAAACAACAAAAAAAAAAACCCAAAAAAAACACAACACTTTTAAATTGCCCCAGCATCTGAAGTGGGCTGGACTGGCTGCCAAAGTTGCTTGCCTCAACCAGAGCAACAGCAGTCCACACGGAAAGCACAGCATGTACACAGAAACACTCCACTTTTTTTTTATTCTCCAAATTTTAAGCAATTCACAGAAGTTTAAAACATAACAAAAAGTACTACAGTGGAATCAGCATGAATGACACTAAAAGGTTAGCACACGTTCAGTGCTCGGAAACCCATGGAAGGGCATACCACCACATCCCAGACCGTGCCAGCCAGCGCGTGTAATCCAAACCTGGAAGTCAAACTACACCGTAAAATCGTAAGCCACGGGGTGGAATTCTCATTTAGCATTCCCGTGCTTACCTCCCAGGCTCCACAGGTTTCACGTTAAGCATATGGGGTGCGATACAGAGGTGACTCTCCCTTACCAGTAACACCTGGGGCAGAACCTTCTTCCGTAAAATTTTTCGCAGGATGCATAGTCTGACGCGAGTCTAGGAAACGTAACGCATGATAAATGGCATTCTCAAAAATAATACTTGTAAACTTCCACATTCTTTCATTTAAAGAGCCACAGAGGAATCCCAATTTCAAGTTATTTTACTTTGTGCGCATAGCCCAGAAGTCATTTTAACAGTGTGAAGCAAGTTAGTCATCTCTAGCCAATGCAGCTTTTTTAATTAACACGCAAAGTGGTCTTTTAAGAATTACTAACCCAATAAGCACAACTGCCGAGAGCGCTGCTCTTTGCCGATCGCCAACAGCATTCCTGGCACTACACAAAGACACAGCCCTCGCCCCAACAGGATTACTGCCTAAAAGACAGAGCGCAGCCCTAGCTGGCTGCATTAAGGTGCAAATGTTCCCAGTTTTAATCCTCTTTTATCGAGAGAGAGGATTAGTGGTTATGCTGGACTACCACAGAAAAACATAAAGGAAGCGTGTTTTATTGAGGGATTTGAGCAAGAGGGCGGCGATGTGACACACCACGACCTCGTCTAGACCGAGGCTCAGAGGTGCGAAGTATCACGTTAACTGTAAGGTCCAGCAGGGATGAGGTCTGCTGTCTTCAACCTTGGCTAGATGGAGGATCACCCTAATGACTTGGTCCTCACGTTGCATTAATTCAACCAGATTAGCATACGGTAAAGGCAAAGCCCTAACCGTGTTTAATTATCTAACTTCCACCCTAAAATGGCAAGCCTGGCCCAACGCCTACTTGATGATTCTGTTAATGATGCAGTCTTCAGGGGGACACAATACGCTATGGCTGACCCTAAACCCAGGAGGAGTTACACCAGTATGACTGCTGCTGGTTTTTGGAGGGTCGTGCCACTTTAGCTCGATGAGGAAGGGTACAGGTATTCAACCTGACTGCACAGAAGGTCCCAGGCAATGGACTAAGCTGTGATGAGGTCCCAGACCACACACACATACAAAAAAAAAAAATTCTCTCTCCTGCTGCAGTTTTATGTTTACCCTTTCAATTAACCTGCCTTCCAATCCTGCAATACATACTGAAGCCCTCTATGTTGTGAGCAAACAAAAAATAATCAGGAACCCAGGCCATTCTGCCTTTAAAAAAAAAATAAATCCTGTAGGGAAAATGCACACTAGAATAGCATTTGTTTGCCAGATCTTAAATTTGGGTTGGGTTTTTTTTTTTCTACAGCTCTAAGAGGAAAGGTTGCACATTCACATGCCAGCAGCCAACCTCCAACATCAACTACTGTATCTGCACTCACATGGGGAAGAATTTGGGGATTCTCCTCCAGGCTCACAAAAATTGGCATCTCCGGTTACCCTGCCATGTCCTTTAGGGCATCTGAGGTGACAAGAGTACAGCGAGCTGGGTTCAGTGCCAGTAAAAAATGGGATACCTCCTCCCCTCAGCACCTGGAACTGGGAAAAATGAAAGGATAGGCTCCCTCCCAATGGTTTCATGTGATTCAAGGACAGGTCTGCTCGCCTGCCCTGAGAAAGACTGCAGATGAGGAGGAAAAATTCCTCAAC
This sequence comes from Athene cunicularia, assembly GCF_003259725.1. Classification (NCBI taxonomy): domain Eukaryota; kingdom Metazoa; phylum Chordata; class Aves; order Strigiformes; family Strigidae; genus Athene; species Athene cunicularia. The sequence goes on from NW_020799092.1 coordinate 81,218,728, forward strand.
ATAACCACTGGAAACTAATGAGCAAAGGGCCTGAAAAGGGGAAGTGTCACCTCTGTAAACAACACACCAGGTATGTGAAAAAATTCAGTGTGCAGCTGCATATTGTGCAGGATTAAGATTTGTGTTTTGTGGAAAAAAAAAATAATTAAGTGCATCTACAACCCAACTAGATCAAAGAGATTTATCTGGGGGTTATTTAAGTCTTAAGTACCTGCACGCTGGATTTAAATGCTGGTTCAAACATTTTTCTCTCTAGTATTGACAAAGAGCCTGTTAAGCAGGCCACCGTGCTCTCCAAGCCTCCTGCTTAGTCCTCAGCTGTCTTCCACACGAGCCAAACGTAACACTCAAGACCGGAGCCATTTGTGAAAAGATGAAGCAGGGTTCTAACAATCACACGCATGAGTACATCCACTAATACCCTTCTCACTGAGCGGAGTTATTTCCTTCTGTCTTAGTTTGAGAAGGGGCATAGGTCAGTATGGCTTACAGGAGTACCGCTCCACCAGCAGCTGGAGAACATCCAAGATGGAGCCGTCATGGTTTTCCAGTCCTGACCCACCTTAAGTCAGCGCTCAAGCTGAGCTTTTCCTGCTTTGAATACACAGCACGGTATGCAAATCCTGTGGGAATTCCAAGTTTTCAGAGTTCCTGCAATGCACAACTGTGCATTCGGTACGCTGAAAACGGACCACGAATTTTTATTTGCTGCCACATTTTGTACTTTAGATGTCTTTCACATTGCTTCACCACCACCTCCATCTACATATGCTTCTCATTATCAGGGTTTAAATATTACAGCTATCACAGGAACATACACCACGTCCTTCTCAAGCAAGAGACCCAATTTACTGGTTTACCTGCCAATTCCCATGAATACTCATGATGCAGAAATAATAAGCCTGAAAAAAGACAACTTGCAACCGAAAGCAACTATGAGAACTTTGAATCTGCTAGCTCTTTCGAGGGAGGAAAGGGAGCAGCACTATTTGAAGTCCCTTCTCCTTCAAAAGTAAAACCAGGAGCTAAAGGATTTTCTTTGTGCCCAAGAAAGCGGCTGCAGAAGCAGCAGCAGGAGACTCTAATGGCTGACGCCAGTAATAAACTTATGGGGACAAGAATTAATTTATACACCAATCCTCTATAGAGGATGTTGCAAGGTAAATAAAGCGTGGAGATTCTGGGGGTGTGGTCCTGCAAGTATTTTTGACCCTGACTATGGGGAAGTTTTCCAAACCTCGAAGTCATCCCCGTTTGATTACTTTAATTAGATGGTTATGTAATCAACAGTGGGAGGGACTCAGTTTCTTTTGGATTGCATTTCTTGGTCACGCTGGTTACAAGCAAGAACCACGCTCTAGAAATGAAAATACACTTTTCTGGTTTTCTGCTTATGTATTTAAGTCAGATTAATTTTGTAACAGTACTGAAAAAGTTGAGTTACCCTCCAAGTCGCTATCAGTCTGCAGCATCTGAGCAACCCATTTATTATTTATAGGCAATACAGACAGCACACAGAGCAAACAGATAAAATAATTCACACATCTGCCTTACACACAGCCTCACAGATGCGGAAGGTAATCAACACCCAACAAAAATAATGCGAGAGAGGGAGCAGCGGCTAAGAGCCCAGCACCAAGAGTAGAACGCGCCAAGGAAACACCTGCTTTCATCCTCCAGCACAAAAATAGGTTTCATCACCCACTGAAAGCCGTATGGTCTCTAAGAAAGGATGAAATACAGGAAGAAAAGGAGATGCTGGACTTCTCAACCCTACAGAATCAATGCTTGGATGGAATACACCGATGATCATAAGTGTCCGACAAGTCTTTGTATAGCTGTGTCTTTCTTACAGGAGGGAAAAAAAACCCACCATGGTATTTCACTGACATCAAAACGTCAATGCGCATCAGGATGCCTATCGCTCTCCTACGTGCTTCACCAAATATAGCCGCCACCTCCCCACTTTCTATCTGTCAATAGAAGGGACTCCTTCTTGGGAGTTTGGCAGGAAACTCATCCACAAAACCAGACCAGCCTGAGCCAGAAGTCCTTCCCTAAAACTAAACGCATCAGGCAATCTCCAAAACAAAGTGGGCGTACAGCCTTACTTACTTGGCCATCCTCTCCCATCTTCCCCCTCACTAACACTCCTGGCGAGAACACAAGGTCTGCTCCTCGTTATAAACTGTACTATTCCCCGAAAAGTTAACGGGCTCGGAGGTTTCCTAGCAAGTAGTGCCATTGCACAGGGATGAACAACTCCAGCCAACCTGCCTGCCTGGCAACTGCTTCAACCCCAGCAGTTTTTGGCACAAAGCAAAAGCAACAGGGACAGAATCAGGAAAACACTGCAATTCCTGAACCCTGTACCTGAATTCTCCCCAAAGCAGGATGGTGCTTGGATGGTCCAGGTTTAGCCTGGACAGGTGAGAGGTTCCTGCCACCCTGAGCACAAAGCCCTGGCAGCCTGCACCACTCTGGACCTTCAAACCTTTCTCCACACCCCACCGCTAACGGTACAGCCTTTGGTAAGTGGTGAGAGGTTCTGTTAGAAGCTGAAGTTTCAGGTGGAAGAAGAGGTAAGATGCTAGTAGTGTTCAGCGTTTTATGGTTTGGAATACCTGAAAAACAGGGTGTTTGCTAGGAAATATTTACCTGCTTTAGATTCACACACAAAACGAGCTGATGAAGAGATTCACAAAAGCTGACACACAAATTCACTCTCTAAAGCAAGTGACAAACAGATCGGGGCAAGGGCGCGTATCTGCATTCAACAATGGGAATGTGAGAAACTATTAAACTGATCCTCTAACAAACAACCGCATTCAAAACCGTAAGAGGATGGATTACCTTTAAACACAGACAAAGATTGCCCCAGCACCGAGAGACCGTGCTAGAGACTAGGAGCCACTTGACTCCTTCACATGGAGGGTCTTCAGTGCCTCGTGAGACCTTCAGCAGGAGGAGCCCTACTGAAGATCTGGAAGAGCGTGATAACCAGCAACAGAGCTCTGAAACCGGTGCGAAAACTAAACTGGAATAAGTGGAAACTTTAATCCTGGATTTTGATTTACAATTGGCTGCAGCCAGTCCTAATTTTAGACAAGCGTGTTTAACAAATGGTATGTATCAAAGAGCTAATGAAGTTCATTAGAGGAGAGCCGCATGAGTCACAACAAGTATCTGCTTCAAGTGTCACCTCTGCACAATTTTCTGTCTTTCTACTACAGTAACTACTGAAGAGTAAAAGTACGATCCCCATCATGCAGCGTTATTTAAGACGACCAAGGGGTGTATTTTTAAATTATTTTATTAAGTAACTCAAGCACAGGGTAATCAGTAATACAAAAAAAATCTTACCTACATTTTTTCCCTATGGCTCTACGTCAGAGGCAGCATAAGAAAGATAAAGTCCGAGGCTAAATTTTACAGTACCTCTTGCATTGAAAATCACCAACACAAGCTGATTTCTATTGGCACCATGCAATGTTCTTACATATAAAAGTCTGCATTACATTTTCTTGGTAAAAGGGATACAGGGACACGGCAGTCATGGCACTCTGCCTCCTTCCTAGAGGACACTTTTCCAGATCAGAGGGTAAGGCAAAAAAAAATAGTAATTCCCAAAGCCTTCAAAAGACCAAGAAGCTGCATGGAAACCTCCCTCAGCTGGTAAACGAAGAGCAGGTAGAAGCAGTAATGGAAATATTCCCAGAGCATATACATGCACATGGCAGCAGAAGTTTCACATGAAGTAGCCTAGAAGCAAGATTTACAATAAAGGCAGCCCCAGTGCTCCCAAGCTGGGCTCCTGCAGTCATTTGTGGTTCTTTATTTTCACCTACAAGGTTGAAAACTTCCAGGCTTCAGCTTGCCAGAAATGAAACTGGCTGGTTTAAGTCTAAGAAAAGATGATTCAGGCTTCTGAACGACAGAAAAAATATGGAATTCCAACACTTGGAAGTAGTCCTTGTGCCAAAATACCTGCAGTCTGAAAGCTGACATTTGTGCAGCCGACCAGTCACGGGGCATTTATCCAGGAAAGTTAGGACAATTAATCGAAGCTCAATATTACACACATAAAACCCCTGCATGGCCAACCTTACTGGGAAGAAAAGCGGCCTTTGCTCACTGTAGCTTAATCTTCTATGAACACATTTTTGCCACATTATTTTCCCAATGGAGCTACAGAGAGGGGGAACCTCCGACCAACACAGCACACGCTAAGGACTCTTGCTGGTATGGCTGGTTTTCACCAGGATGGCGTATTTACTTCTGGGGTCAGGGGACTTGGTGTTCTGCCACACTGGGCAGCACAGCTGGGATGGCACAGTCCACATCCACAACATAAACTTGTGTCAGGATAACTCACATGCTCGTTACACAGAGCACAGCCAGGCCAAGTTACCTCCAAAGGAACATCCGTGCAGCACAGCGGGTACGGAGGGCAACGCCGCGAGGAAACAGGGTCCACAGAAAGATTGTGATTCAAGGGAAAGGCAGCACTTGCACTGCTCCACGCCAAAAAAAATCCTATTGCCTACACACACGTGAACACTGCCTCTATCCAAGCTGCCAACGAACGACGCTTTACAAGACCTGTGCTTCATTCCACCTATACAACGGGAGCGTACTCCAGGCCACACACTTTGTAAAGCACAGATGCTGCTGCGGTATGTGAAACTGTGAGAGCTGCACAAAACACGTACTGGATGAGGCAGAGGGTTCCCCAACTTCCTGTATTTATGGCCTGTGCGTAAGAGCCCGTGCCTCGTTCATCGTAAAACCTGTACATAAATGATGCAAGACTGCTGAAAAACAACTGCGATACAACAAAACGCAATAAAACACAACTGCAACACTCTATAAAATACTAAACACGTGTAGAAAGTTACATGAGCATATGAGATTATTTAATTAAACACTACACTGTAACACTTAGCCACGATGAACAACATTAAAACTCTGATAAAAAGTGTTAATATAATCCTGACCTTTCCAAAGTTACCATTGTCATATACTTCCTCTTTCACCCTCAGTGAAAAAAAGAATTGCTCCCAGTTTTACCACAGGTGTGAAAATCTAAATTAAAAAAAAAAAAAAAAGAATAATTTCTCTCTCATCTATTTCCACCAACATTCCAGCATTAAAAGTTCAACACGTTTTAAAAACGAGCAACTGTGATACAAATGAACCAAAAGACAAGGCAATGCTACCGCTAAAGGATGAACACAAGTTGCCATGATGTCACAAACGAAACGCTGAAAAATAACAACAGCACACTGGCACCACAACACCAAAAATACTCTCACCATGTCCAGGACACAGGAACAAGGTCTAAAATTGTGCCTGGACAGCAGCAAGACTAACGCATTAGAGCCAAAAACCAGAACAGCGATGCCCTTCGTAAGATAAAAATCCTGAATTCTGGAAATAACAAAGATGGTTCCAGTGGAAAAGGAAAAAACATAAAGCAGAGATCCAAAACTTGAAGAGGTACTCAGAAAACATGTCTCCACGCTATGAAAATTTATCTGTAGCTGCAAGAAAGCCAAGACTTAGTAACCCTACACTTAGGAAGACTTTTGAGTCAAATACTTATTTCTGCCCTGTAATTATTATTTACACTAACAAGGTCCTGAGCACCTCAGTCATGAACCAGATCTGTCCTGAGCTAGATGTTGTATAACCCAAGAACAAAGAGATACGACTTATACCCCGGTTTGGGTATATTATAGGGGGGTAAAAAAAAAAAACCAACTTCTGCTTGCGTGATTAACAGCATTTAAAACTCGCTGCCCTCCCAAGCAGCAGCCTCGCTCCTCAACTCATATACAAAAGGCCCAGGACGCTGCCAACAAGGCATCCATTTGCAGTCCGAAAAATAAAAATGAATAAATAAATAAATAAATAAATAAACGGAGGGGAGAGTAAAAGGGGGGAAGAAAATAAGAAGGAAGAAGAAAAGCCCCACAAAAGGCTGCAGCCGCGGCACAACTTCCCTCCGCGGAGCGGGACGGGCTCACACCGGGGCCGGAGCAACCTGCTCCCGCAGGCTGCAAC
>NW_020799092.1:81224843-81228612 GCF_003259725.1 Athene cunicularia
GCGGGGGGGGCGGTGAGGGGGCGCCGGCGCCATCTTGGGGAGGTCGCAGCCGCTCTCTCCCCCCTCCCTCAGCGAGGAGGTGCGAAGGGGCCTGAGGAGACGGCGGCCGGGCTGAGGGAGCCAGCCTGGGCTGCGCCGGCCCTGCCGCCTCAGCCGAGCGGGCTGCGGGCCCAATCGTGTTTTTCTGTGGAAAAAAAAGTCTTTGTAAAACCATCCCAGCCCGCTGCTGGGCCGCGGCTTTCCCGCTTGCACACCCCCGCCTACCGCCCTGGTGGGTTTTGGGGTAGGAGAAACCATATTGCTGAGCTAATCTGTTTTTTGGGGTTTTTTTTTAAAAAAAAAAAGATCAAAATAACACATCGGGAGGCCGGTGGGGTGTGCGAGAGGCCATCTGTTTGTAGCTGTAAATCTTCGCCTGCGCCTGGCAAGGGCCGCCAGCTCGAGGCAGCTGTGGCTCCGGCGCTGGAGCAACTCTGAGAGGCGGCTTGGTCTGACGCCAAGGGGACGGGTGTCCCTCCTGCTCATAAGAAGATGGTGGTAAGACCGTTAGCAGCCTGACCGCCTGCCCTGAACACCAACACGCTCCACAAAGCCTCTTGTTTCCGCTGCTGCCCAGCGGGTATCGAACTGAAGTCGGCTTTAGCCCCATTGATTACCCTTCCCGGTATATGGACGCTAATGATTTCTTGTATTATCGCGTTAGGGCTCAGAGACATCTATTAGGATCCCAGCCTTGTTCTGGGGGAAGGTGTTCACGTTTGAAGGCGCTGTCCCCAGGCAGCCTGGGTTTCAGCAAGAACCTGAAATATAATGAATTGAGAACACAAAGGGAAAAGGAGATGAGGGAAATAATAGAAATGGGTATAATCTGTGTTTTGTAGGAGGAAGTCAAGATGGGACTTGACGTCTGATGCACTGAAGCTGTCAAATTTGTCTTTCCACGCCTAAAGAATGATGGAAAAAACAATGGGAACAGGTACTAGGAGAAGAGTTAACAGAAGCTGGTTAAGAGAAGCCTGGGAAGCCAAATCTTTGCAGTAATATTCCTTCATTAAGGATCTTACGTGTTTATTATGCACTCTGCGCTAAAGATCTGGCAGATCAAAAATTCAGTAGACTTTTATATTAGAGTAATCTTCATTTTATTTTGGTTGGCATAAAATGTATGTAATTTGTTCCGTTTCAGGACATCAGCCTGCCATCTGTGCCTAGTAGAAACCTCTTCCATGGGTATGTCATTGTACTAAAAATGATAAAATTTTTGTTATTATACTAATATCCACTACTGGGATTTTACAGGTTCCCTGGAAACATGCGGTACCAGTCCCTGTAGAAGGGGATGTGTCCTACGTGCTTGCTAGTTCACAGCACTCTGCAAATTTACTGATAGGCAGGCGAATACAGAAAATACAGAAATAACTTCATCTGATAGGTGGAATGAAACACGACCACCGATTATTTTTTTTTCTGTTTACAAATAGAATAAAGCAATAGGGTGACTTCAAGGAGCCCAAGCCCCATCTTGGGGCAGGAGCGTACTGCACCCATCTGAAGAGGCAAGATTATTGAAAGCACAGCGTGGAAAACAAACGCTAACTGGCACGCCTCATCTGCAGAGCCACCCGAGGCAATTGGCATGTCAGCTGGGGGTCGACTGTCCACTCTTCAGAGTCACGCTCCAGTTGTTCGTTCCGCAGTGCCCCTGCATTTTTTTCAGGATCTTTGCTACCACGTGCACACTCTTCTTAGCCCGTTGTGGGGAAAATAACACCTCTGCTTTTTGCGTGAATGTCATCTTAGCCTGTAGACTCAATCACTTGAGTTTTGGATGCTCTGGATTTCTGTCATTGGCCTCCCATAGGTAGGAAATGTGGATCCGGGCCAAGTGATGATTTATGCCAGTTTCTGAGATGAATGTAACTTTTGCTGCAGAGCCGTGAAGGTGTTTTGGCTGGGGCTTGGGCTCCTTAAAGACAGAGGAGTGCCTTGCCAACACAGGCAGACATGTGGAGGCAGCTGATGCGGACTGTAGCAGCAGTGGAATTCCCTTGTGCTAATCAGCACTTCTGGAGCGGTGCCACAAGCACCGAGACCTGGGACCGTGCCACCCAACAGGCCTGGTATAACCTACGGTGATCCAGACTCTCCGCAGCAGGAAGGTCCCTTCCTGGTACATCCTAGGAAGGTAGATTTAGAAGAGCCACCAAAAAAATTCCATAATGGTAGGATGTGATAATACTGGAAGAGCTTCAGGACACTCTGGACTCTCCCCCACTGGAGGTTTTAAGAACAGGTTAGACAAAATAGCACTCCAGAATGCTGTAGGTAGAGTTGCTCCTGCCTCAGGGAGAGGGATGGATGAGATGACGTCTCGGGGTCCCATCCAGGTGCATATTTTCAAGGCCACATGTTGCTAAACAGTTTGGAATGGGCAGATCAAACCATGGGCTTATGAAAGTGCACATTTATGAGTCAGTGGCTGTTGGGTGTGCTGAGACTGTGGCTGGCACACGTGCTCATTTTTTTTTCTACCCTTCTCAAAGCGCTCACGTAAAGAGAAAAGTGTACGCAGGACCAAAGCCTCTCGACAGAGAACAGCACAGACATTCCTTTGGGATGTACCGGAAAGGTCCTCCCAGAGAGGCAACATTTCCCAGTATGAACAACCAGCTCCTCTTTGAAAATCTGAGCATCAACATGTGCCTGCCCAGGTTCTCGTGGAGATCCAAACTGTGCTGTGTTGTAGATCTGTAATCCTACATGAAAAGGGTTAGGAAAAGACTAATTGCAAGTACAAATGTACGTTTGGCCAGCTGAAGCGTAAGGAGCCTGGCTTGCACAGCTGTGGGAATGCCAGGGGCTGGTTAGGACATGCTGTATCCAGCATTCAGGGAAAGACGGGGGAGGAACAGGGATGCACGGCGGGGAAAGAGAGTTTTGGTGACAGGGCGGGCCCAGAAAGATTTACCTGTCCACATCCTGGATCTGGGAAGAGAAAATGCAGAAGGAATAATGTGAGAACAATGTTACCAAGTTACCAGCTGGATGTGTGAGCTCGGGTGCTGTGAGGCCACAGGAGAGAGGTCTGAAGACTTATGTACAGGTGTTTTAGCAGATCACCTTGTCTTTGGTTGGTGACTTCTGGGACAGAACAGGAAAACAGATGAGTAACAAGGAAGGATTGCCTAGGAACAGATGCACAGGAAAGCATAAGGGGAATGGGAGTGCCTGGGTCAAGTAGCTGGGCCAGCTTTGTCACATGGGTGGGTTATTACCAGCAGTGTAAGTGGCTTCTGAGCTTTGGCCAACAGCCTCAGACAGGACTGGCCCGAAAGTGCCACCAGCCTGGGTCACAGATGTGGTGTGTTTTCAGGTGCCGTGGTAGGGTCCGTGCACAAATCGGAGCCCTGGGTGAAGAGCCCAAGCTCCAGTGAAGTCTTTTCTTCCACAGGAGTGTGGCTGCATTACAACCAGGTTTTCAGGCATGAAAAAGTACTGTTGGCTTTTAGGGACCACAAACAGAGATGGCTTTTTCATAAGGGGACGAGACACGTGCCCTTGCTGGTGTATTTAGCACACCTCATCGAGCGGGTCAATCCAACACCTTGCTCCTATCAGCTAAGCCAGTGTGGGCGGGAGGGAGATTCTCCAAAAAGTGTTTTGGAGACACGAGTGTAGCTTTAGGACTTCTTGAACACATCAACTCTTGCTTATTTTATGACAACAGACATTACAACAAACAAGAACATGTTACCTGCCTGGGTTTATA
>NW_020799092.1:81228662-81241179 GCF_003259725.1 Athene cunicularia
ACCCCCCAGTCCCTCTCTGACCGGCAGCTCTCCAGCCACTCCTCCCCAGGCCTGTAGCCCTGCTGGGGCTTGTTGTAAGATTATACAACGAAACGGGGTCTGAACGTGCAGCAACACAAGCCATACATGATGTATCTTGGGGACAGCGGCTTTACTCATGGTTCCTCTTGTGCAGCAACCAGTAACCACAAGCAGTCTGGATTTTGGGCTTGCCCCACAGCAGCTGGCCTCTTCACTGCTTCTCATAACTAGCGATCAATTGTTTCTACTCTGCCGGTACCCTGAGTATTTAGAAATAAAAGATGGCAGCGCTGGACGAGTGCCATTCTCTCATCTCTGTGAAACAGCAGTAACAGTAACAACTACAGAGAGGGAATGGCACATACGAGCCCACTTAGGCTATTATGTATAGCTTTTCAGTGCCCATTGCAATGTTCCTTGCAGCTAAGCACCAAACTACAGTAGATTTTACAGCAAAAACAGTTAATGGGGAGACAAAGATGAAACTAAAAGATGAGCTGGGAACTTGTTGGCAGGAAGACTTTCCTCTCCCATCCCCATATTTTGCCTGAAGCTTATTTTCAAACGTCCTGGTGAAGATTTTTTGTTTTGGTTTGGTTTTAAATCAGTTCTTAGGACAGGGGTATCCTGACTTGGGAGTCTTAATTTCCATGCGGAGGCTTGTCCTGTACCAGCACTGTGCTGCTGCTGAGGGTGCTGGTAATCCCAGTCCTTGATTATAGGACAGAGCTGGCAAGGGTGGCTGTGGCCAGCACTGCTCCAGAAACTCGGGAGTCCAGCCCCGGCGTGACGCCTCCTTAGACCAGCCGCCGTCGTCTTAACGTGCTGCTGCAGTGCCTTTTGTACAGGGCTGCGAATCTGCTCGCTGTGAGATACAACCTCAGGTTCAATCTGCTTTTCTTAGGGAAATAAAATTCCCCAAGCAGTCACTGAAGACTGATTACAGCGAGTTGGATATTTATGATTTGCTTTTCTTCATTACTCAGGGCAATTTCGCTTAAACTGCGTAAGAGGCAAGGCGGTTTTCCCCTGGCTGGGCTGGCTGAACACAATTACACTTGGCTATTATTAGCGAGAGTGAGCAGGGCTGAGTTTACAACTGTGCGGGAGTGATAAGCTCAAGATGACTGCGCTTCCTCTCCAAGGAACTGTCTAGCTGTGCTCCACTCCTCCACATCTGAGACACCACCGTGCTGAAGTCAGGAGGTATTTTTGTTCTCTGAACAGGGATGCCCAAAAGGTGCAGGACGGGTGCTTCTCTTTTAACAGAAGATTAGACAGAATGAGCATCCCACACAATTTACCCTCATCATCCGAGTCACAGAATTTTTCAAGTTTTTGTATTCTCTTTGATATGGCCTTTAGCCCAAATTCCTTAGGACCCCCCCAAGCCATGTCCCTGGGCTGATCACTTTGTGGAGAATTTAGATTTCTATATCTACACTAAATCTGAATTTGCTTTTTCAGTAAAATCTTGTATATCACAGAGAATGGGATAGATCTCACTAGATGTTCCTGTACCTAAATAAGATGCTCGGGGCTGCTTTAAGCCTCTGCATACATTTAATCAGAGGAATCACATCCTGACCTGCTCTTACTGTGTGAATCTAGACAACCAGTCCAGGCGTTGATGCAGACATTTAGATTTAGGGGAGATTAATCCCATGAGTCTCAGTTTTACGACTCTCATGTAGCAACATGTGAGAAGAAAAACTGCACATCGGAGGTGTTAATTGTCACCTTGTGCTGATGAAGCAGTAGCATTGTGAAGCACGGAAGAAAGCAACAAGAATAACAGGTTTTTAAAATGTAACATAGGAACAAAAGGCTGAAAGTAGTACACTTTCTTACCCCGAAGAGCTGAAAGGAGGGAATTTTAAGAGAAAAGTGGCATAACAATCCTCACTTCATGAAAGATCGGTGTAAAGACAGTGATTGAATGGTGGGTTGTGACTACTGGTAAGCTCAGGACTAGCACAGCTCTGCCACATGTAGGCATGGAAACAGTTCTGGAGCTACCCGAGAGCTGAATGATCCTGGGACATTTCAAGAGACACTGAACATCTCGCCAGAGACACCCCCAGGAGGTCGCCAGTCTGAAATCTCACAAACCATTAAAACTACTTTGATCTCTTCCAAGTAAGCCTGCATTGCCAGGTTGTGAAGAACGTTTAAGACCTGCCAAAGCATTGCAACAGGCCCTAACTGTGGTTCTAGGCAAGAAAAGCAAAGTATCAGCTGCCAAAGTAAAAACTTGAAATGTTTCCTGTTCTGCTATCTGCTTTCTGGTGATGGGAACAGAAATTATGCAAGCCACACGCATAAGACAAGGATAAGGGATCAGTAAGTGTGCACATTTCTAAGAAAACAGAGCTACTCCTTGGACAGTTCCCAAAGGGCAAGCTATAATTATCAGGTACTTCCAAAATATTATATCTATTTTCAGAAGGTGCCAGGCTTCCTGGATAAAGTATCTCAGGAGCTGAAACAACAGGTGACAGAAGGACCCTTGCTTTCAAGGACACCATTTCAGGCCGTATCATTTCAGATGAGTTGGACACCACGGCAAGCTCAACAGTTATTACTGGAATAAGACAAAGAGCCTCATGTTTAGAAAGTTGTGATATACCCCAGGGGAAGATGCTTGTTGCACTAGGTCTGGGAGCTTCAGCTTTAAATAACGAATAAAGCATTACTTACCTTGAAGAACTGAAGCCCAAGGTGAGGTTGGAAAATTGAGGTCACTAGAGGAGGCACTACTGTCAACAGTATTTGAAGCAGCGATGATTTTTATAAGGGTTGGAATTTTCTTCTTTTCATTTCTTCAAGCACCAGATTGTTGCCAATAAGCAGATTGCAAGTCATGTCAGAAGCTTTAAACCAACCATAACTCTCCTCATGAAGCGCTCTTATGAAGCAACTGATGTTGCAAGATAATTCACTTTCCATAGAAAGGTCAGATTCAGAAAACTGGGAACATGACATCATTCATCTACATCACTTGTGATCCAGCCTTCACTTCTGCTGTCTTAGGGGCTTGATAAAATCTGCTTACAACCCAGTCAGACTCTACAGACACAAAATAGATATCCCCAACAGACCCCTCCCCTTCTCTGATGAAAATAAAATCCATATTATACACGTAGAGCATTCCTACTTGCTCCTCCACAACCATCTCTGGTCAAGGATAGGAAACTCCCAGCATCATCAGAATCAAACATCACAGAACAGAAATTTGCTCCGTATATAAACATGGTTTCAAGAAGGTCAGCCAGCCTACATAACATTTTGAACTGCCATAAAAATAAACCTATAGAAGCTACCACAGACAATGTCTTGTGTAAACATGAAGGGAGCCAGATTGTTCCTGCTATGCAGTGATCAACCCAAGCAGTTTTAACTGTGTATTCAACATGCAAAGTGCCACGGCATGTACTATGCTAGTACTTTCATCAGATCAGATGAGGACTTGGGGGCAGATTTATTCTAGAAGCATTTCTTTTCAGACCAAGAGAGGTCAAAAAAAAGTCAGAGATCGTAAATTAATTTTTCTAGGAACAAAATACTTCAAGGAATGAGCAGTTTGCCATAAATGTGACAAAGAAACTTCAGGCCTTTTGGTCCAGGAGTGGTCACGCCTCACTCACATGACTGTTTCCCATCTCTTTTTTATTTATAAGGAGATCCAAGCACGACTAGCTTGGCAGAGGTAGCTGTGCTGTAGATATGCCAAGCGAGGTGAGATGACCCAAGTTTAAAGTCTCAAGTGTGTTGACCACATTGCCACCGAGAAAATGCAAGAAAAACGCAGCTGCGGTAATTATTGTAGCTAATTGCTTAAGCAGTCCAACTGTAATTCAAACATCAGTTTTGTAGCTTCTGGTTTAACATCTCAATACGCACAGAGAACTCTTCTCCCAGGCTGGTTATCTTTACTTCACAGAACAGGCACTTCCTATTAGATGATGTGGAAAAAGTACCCCCAAGAGATGTATGACCTACTTGAATCACCCTGAGAAAGAAAATGATTTTCTGAAGTTAAATGTAATTTTCAACTTGCACTAAACAGCATGAAGCATTTTTGCTTTCTTCATATAATCCGTGTACTCCAGTCTACCTGCTAACATGAAAAAGGGGCTTCCTTTTAGATTGTAGGAGCACTTGGCCTATCACTTGCAATTGCAGCTATTAAAAATAGTCTTAACATTCAGCGGTAATTGCAGGTGAACTTTTAAAGCATTTGGTTCAAGAATTTCCACCAAAGAGCAAACTGCTCCCTTCATGGCATGTAATCACGGCCATTCCAAGGAAGCCATTGTAACCATGTGTTGCATTAAATATTTTCCTCATTTTTCTTAAACATTTCTCTCTTTTAGTGCCAATTACAGCTAGAAGGCAATTGGGAGAAATGCTGATACTAAGCCAGTCTTTTGCATAAAAATGATTTCACACTCAGTTTACTTTAGCTTGGTCGTGAATATATCAAACCTTAACAGTAAATTTAAAAAAAATCCCTTTAGTTTTCTCCTTAAGTCATATAGCAGTAACCTAGAAGGAACGCTGCAGACTTAAAGGACTCTATTTTATTTTAAAAGAACTAAATATTTCTTACCTTTAACAAACTTACGTGCAGCCTAAACCCAAAAAAGTCAAGGAAGAAAGTATTTTCTCCCAGAATTCTCTTACAACTAACGTATGGTCTGAGGCTGTTGGGGTGGGAAGGTCCTAGAAACTTCCTCTAAGGGGACATCAAAAGCATCTGCAAGAGGCAGGACTCCTGAATTCACCAAATACCTCCAGAAAACTATCCGTAACAGCATTATTATATAGTGGATAATGCACTAGGATGTAACAAAACCACCCCAGAATCTGAAATGTAAGACATAATACTCGCAGGTGTCACGGTACCTAGCCAGCACGTCTCAGAGAACAACAATTTCTGTACGTTCTAATCTTTTGTTCCTTCTAGTCTTCTGTATGACAATTACCATCAAAAGAGAGGAAAAAAAAAAAAAAAAAAAAAAACTTGTGCCTTTTTTTAAAAATAAAACTAGTTTTATAAAAATGACAGTAAAACGGGACTCTCTTTGTTCCTGGAGGTTGTCTGAAATGGCAGCGGGGAACCAAGACAGTGAAAAATTAGCAAGTGAGGCAGGAGTTAACCTACTGAAAACTTTATTTACATCTGTTGAGACTATTTAGTGCCAACATCCAATATGCCTTTCGGATGAAAGTTTTCCTTTAAAAATCCAGCATAGGAACCTCTTCATTATGGAGACACCATTTATGAGCAAGAGTTCTCAGCTATCCTCCCCTGAAGGTGGGCAACAACAGCCAGGGCAGTTCTTAAAATGAGACAAAAGGATACGTGCCACTTCTCAAGCCTTTCTTAGATATCATAAAGATCCACAGTGCTTTTCTTAGTGTGGAAATAACGTCGGAGATACCAGGCAATACAGAAACACTGACTGAAGGCAAGAGGAAAGAAGAGAAGCTGCTCACATACAGCTTGAAATATTCCAATACCAAATGTTTTTTATAGTTTATATATCTATATATCCATCACTCACCATCCCATAACAGTCCTGTGACTCTCCCCTCCCCACCGCTGTGCCCCACCCACAAACATGCAATCAACATCCAGGGTATTTTTAACAGGGGCTTTGGTATACAACTTCCTACAGGAAACGTTGAGCCTCGAGTACCCAAAGTGGTGCACTGTTCGGTCACAGCAAAATGAAGGAAGCCCTAATGCTAGAAAAATGTTAACTCCCTGCAAGCAATGACACACATAACGCCACAAAATTCCCTCGCACCGTGCCCATAAAGCAAAGGGCCTCTCCAGCTTGCAGATTCCCCTCAAAAAATTCTTTGTGGATTTGAGCAGAACAGGCTTTATTCATTATAAACTCAGCTTATAAATTATACACCCCAGCAGGCAGAAAAGCCCATCACAGAATCAAACTCTTACAGGTTGTGATAAAACAGAAATATCTGCGAGTGTCATCCCGCAGCAGCAGAGACTCCCTGCAAAGTCACGTCCACTTGAGCCAAAGACTCTCCCTCAGAAAGCAGCACAGCCTGCGGCACTCCGAGGCAACACATTCAAATAGAGAATTGAGCCATTTGACGTCCAAACTTTTCTTTAGAGATGTCTGTTGGTCTTTATTAGCCACCAGGGAGCCTGAATTACATGCAAAATTGAGACGGATCAAGGCATGAGCAGGGTAAAAGGGAAAAATTAAAAAAAAAAAAAAAAGTGTTTCATTTTTCAGTTTGGGATGGTTGGAAAGGTTTTCTCGTTTGTTGTCAGAGAAATGAATGGCAAATTTTCAGATACACTAGCAAGCAGAGTCTTTGTCCTCTGCACTTCACTGCTCGCCATCTGGTGTGCTCAATTGCATATAACAATATTTCGCTATTTGTTCCAGTAACTTTTGCATACTAAAACTTCGGAGTCTTTAAATCATTGTAGTCTATGACAGATGTAAAAATGGCTTCGCTTTCTTGTACCCGTCATATCCGATCAGAGCACGCGTCTGCGTGGCATGGCACCCAGCTCCCACACTGGTCAGGTAACAGCTGCTTCAGAGGAAACCGCGCGCCGTGCTGCGATAGGTAGCTGGGGAATAATAAACTGCCCAGAAGGAAGTTACTTCCCCAAATACCTGCTCTGCGTGCAACTGCTGTTAAACTGGGTTCTTCATCTTGGCGAGAGGTCGTACTGCTCTTCAGTTCCTCCTGCACTGACCCTGGGACCCAAACTGACAGTGATGGTGGGGGGCCACACCATGATGTTAAGTGGTTCCTACCTCGGTGCTCGGAAACATCCATCCCTTAAAGCTCTGTGTAGTAAATACATCATACAAAAAGGGAATGATTATATTTTAATTTTTTTTTTTTAAATTATTTAGCTCAAGATGCTAAATACAGAGGTCACAAGATGTCTTACTTTCGAACACTGATACTTGGAGGAAATAATTGAAGTATATGCTGTGACCAGAGCCTTCGTGGTAGGTGATGGGGAAGCAACAACATGAGTAACTGCTGAGGAAGACACACTGGTGCACAACATAGAACAAACTGGTACTGCAAACCGCATCTCTGATTCAGCAGAACATACCAGCTGTGGATTAATTAGCAAGGAAGCAGTTTACCCACCATGATTTTCTTGACATGAAGATGAAGCAAAATCAGTGGAGTGCAGTAGCCTACAGTGGAGTGCAGTAGCCTACATAATGACAGTAGTTTGCCTGCCAGCAATGCCACAAAACTCTGATTTTACCTGATCAAGACCTCTTCATAAAAGGAACATTTCAAGCTGGGAAAACAAAAGGCTTCACAGGCCTTTATCGGTTTGGGCTGATCAGGTGATAATTGACTATTCTGCTATCCATAACATAAAGCTACCTGGAAGCTGGAAAGGTGCTGCACCTCCTCCTGCAGTTAAGTCAGTCAGAAATGGCCTTGAGAGCCACCTCGCTGCTCTGCCAGATGGGCACCGCAGGCATTCAGCCCCCAGAAACCAACTGAAATTCTGATGCGCTACGTCCTGTGCAGGTCACAGTGCTGCTTGGTGCAGAGCGGTCTTGCCTGCCCAATCTCGTGGGTATCCTACAGAACTGGAGCATCCTCCCTCATGGTAGCTCTAGCCCACTGCAGATTCTCTTTTCCCAACTCTTTTTCCAAAATTTCAGCCTTTTTGTATTCCTTCCCAACTCTCCACAGCCTGCATCAGTTCTGGACACATCCTCACCCCTCCCAGTTACTCTGCTGCATCCTTACAGTCGGTGCAAGAATCTGGAAGCTTCGCTTGACGTACCAAGGATGGCGTTAAACACGTGGAGATGAAACCGTACCAGAAAGCTTGTGGTCTCTAGCCAGGATGTCTGGACTAAGACTGATGGCTGTAAGGGGAAACCTGGGGGTGGGGGTTCATCATCACCTCTAACTGTGTGTAACAGCATGTCTGACAACACCTAAGCTACATGTCCAGATTTTAACAACAGCCAAAGGAGAGCTGGTAATTCGCTGGAGCTCCGAGTACTGCTTCTCTGGCCAAATGCAGCCATTTCCTTCAGAACGAGGTGAATCACGCAGATACACAAATGGCATCGTGTGGCCCTTTGCTGACCTACAGAATCCCAGAATCATCCGGGTTGGAAAAGCCCCTGCAGCTCCTCCAGCCCCACCATGACCCTCACCCTGACTGTTCCCAGCTCCCCCAGATCCCTCAGCACTGGCTCAGCCCGACTCTTCAACCCCTCCAGGGATCCCGGGGACTCCCCCCTGCCCTGGGCAGCCCATTCCAACGCCCAACAGCCCCTTCTGCACAGAAATCCTTCCTCAGAGCCAGCCTGACCCTGCCCTGGGCAGCTTGAGGCCATTCCCTCGGGGCCTGGCGCTGGCTCCTTGGCTCCAGAGACTCATCCCCCCTCTCTGCCCCCTCCTGGCAGGGAGTTGCCGAGGGCCAGGAGGTCTCCCCTCAGCCTCCTCTGCTCCAGACTGAACCCCCCCAGTTCCCCCAGCCGCTCCCCAGCAGACCTGTGCTCCAGACCCTGCCCCAGCTCCGTTGCCCTTCTCTGGCCACGCTCGAGTCACTCAATGGCCTTTTTGGGGTGAGGGGCCCAAAACTGAACCCAGCAATCAGAAAACAGTAAACCCAGAGAGGGAGCCCTGGGTGACTCGCAGACAGTTAGGGTGATGTTACAGAAATCATACTTAGCGCTGTCAGTCTTACCCTGGCATCCACTTTCTGAGCTCAGGTTTCCACCAGCTCTGCTTAAACCAGCTGGAGGTACATCAGCGCTACTGGGGAGCACGTCCCATCTGAAAAAAAAACGGCAGCTGTATGGGTAAAACAAACCCTGCACAAACTCTTCAGAGTGCTGAAGGGCAATGCTTTATTCCACACAGAACTGGAGGGTGAAGGGCCACAGCTGAAATGACAATGGCACAGTGTCACTTGCATTTGTCACTCCATGCCTGAGCTATAATAAGAGTTTCTTTGTACGGATACGGACACAACGGCAATTATGGCAAAATATTTGAGCTAACCACTGGAGAAGTCTATATGAGTTTAATCCAAAAAAAAGTCTCCTCTTCACTGGGGAGCTTGGTTTTCACAGAGTCCTTTGCATTCCCTTTCTTTTCTTCCCTTTCTTTCTGGGGGATCCAGGCCAGGGAAAACCCCGGAACTCCAGGAAGGCAGGGGCATTGTGACAGATGTAGTAAGCATTGAGCATGGCCGCTGGGCTGAGGAGATCCACTTCCTTCACCACCTTCTTTGCTTTCTTTTTGGAGCCTTTGCCTTTGCCACGCTTGGGTTTGCGCCTTTTAGCTGCCTGCAGAGAGAAAATGACCACAAAAACCACTCAGTTCTGCATCTTAGTTGTCTTGCTTATGAGTAAGGATCCCAGGACATCCCGCAACAGCTGTTTCATCTTAGTCCTGACACGCAGCATTAGCTCAGAGCCCCCTACCACAGAGTCCTGTACTTTGTGGTGATTTTATACATGGACTCACAAGCATTAATACACTTCCACCAAATCTGTATTTGCTCCGTAGGCTATCAAAATCTTTAAAGTCATCAGACTGAGCTAATTAGTGTTCCTCTGTGCTTCTTCTCTCTGGCTAAGACAGGTTTGTGCTCAATGAATACCATATTCAACTGATTTTTTTAATTAATCCATTACAATACAATCCTGAAGTAAACTAAGCCTGTGTTGTGTGTTCATCCACTACTGTGTGCCTACTTGTGCCTCTGGATCATAAACCAGAAAAGCAGGTCTCCCATCTACAGCTGTGGCCTTTTCAAGGCTCTGTGATACAGCTGCTCTTCTACTACTAGGGGTAACACAAATCCCAAAAGCACCTCTCCCATTCTGTATGTAGGACGGAGGTGTTGCCAAGACTCACCCAAGCCCGAAAGCAGGCCGAAAAAATACTCCTGTTACCTCCAGCTCAGCCTGAGCACTCAGCCTCTCGCCTCCGAGACGGATTTGCCAGTCTGATTCACTCCCTGGATTGTTTTCTCACTCATCCCGGCCACTCCTCACAACAAGCCTGGAGTGCGTCTGCGTGGAAGATGCTGCCTCCAGGTATTGGGCAACAAAAGCAGGGTCAGAGACCCAGAGGGATCTCTCATTGCTGCTGCGCAGACAGGAAAATGGTGATGGCAACGCAGAGCCAGAAGGTGGGCAGTGTCCTAGGAACATCGAGGACGGAGTGACAGCTAATCCCAGAGAAAAGGCTGGACGGGAGCATTTACACATCCTGACTGAAAGTGTTTCATCTCTGGTCCGGTGCCAAGAGCACTTTCAGTACACACCGAGTCACTTTATGCATCTGCCCATCCATTTCTGTTATTTGCCTGGTTTTGCATACAGTAATTAAACGGATCTAAGCACTTCATTAGGAAGAATTAGCACAGATACAGCCAGAAAGGCACATGTAACTATCCGTTGGGCATAAGCAAGGGGAAAGTAGCACATTTTTCATGGTATCAGTTCTAAAGAGTCACTTTACAGCTCAGTACTGTTAAGTGCAAAAGAGACAAACATCTGTGCTCTGAGGTATGAGAACAGAATCAGAGGTACAACCTTCAGAATCAGCCAGGACCCCAGTGTGAAGGAATATGTACAGGTAAAGAAAAGAAAAAAAAAAAAGATTTCTATCTATCCACAGAAGAAAGACGGACAGAAAATACAGAGTGCAAACTGCAGCTGGTGGCAGATTGTTTCCTAAACCTTCAGCCATGCAGAGTGCAAACCACGTGAACTCAGACTTGTATTAGAGAAGGTGACAAGCCTTTTTTGCAGACCTTGACTGGATAGAATTTGTTGAATAGTTCATGTGCTGGAATGTGCATATTTCAGAGTAGATGCTTATGCCAGATTTTTCAACCAGTCACTCGAATCCCACTCACCGTTTACACACTCCCAGCAGGGTCTCTGGCAGATTTTGTGACACAATTAGGTACCTGGTCAGAACTTGGTCTGTAGCTGATTTTTCAAAATAAAAAAGGTGCTTACAGGTAAGGAGAAACTTAGTCTAAGTCTGCAGTGAGAACCAGGGAATGCCTTTTGTCTAAAGCAGACTCGCTGCTCCTGCCATCCCTCAGCAGTGGTTACCTGACCTCAAGGCTTTAAACTTTCTCCATTGTTGTCAGCAACTGTCTTTTCTGTTTCCCATCTCTCATAAAATGTGGCGTCGGTAAGCTACAGTCTGCGGTCAGCTCACACATTTGAGCCCAACCTAGAGCAGGGGCTCCCAAAGTGTGGGGAGCTCAGAAGCTACAACACAGCACCAGGAATATTGTCAGAAGTAACACCTTGCACGTATACGTGCACATACGGCAGCGCCAGAGCCAACGCTCTGGCAACCCCGGGATTTCTGATGGGTTTGGTGTCATGTTGAACAGAGCACATTTCTTTTTCAGTGTGTAAAGGCAGGACTCACACAGATCAAACTTCCCACCGTGATTTCTTGTGAGTTTTAAAACTACAGCCCAGCATGACACCTGAACGCTCTTCAGAAGTACTGGGAAATCCATGTTTGTGCAGCATTTTCACCCCACAGTAAGATTTGAGGCTTTATGGGACATGTGCAAAATTTTACAGCCTGTAGCCAAGGACAACAATAAAAGCTAAAAATCAGAATTGGGTACAGACTTGCACACAAAGTGAATTTGGGCAGGTCAGCTTCTGTCCTGCAGCCTCGGGAAGGAAACTTTTAGATATTAACTCTATTTCCTTAAAAAGCAGTATTAATGATCTTCAGAAGACTCAAACCTGTATTACCATGGCTTTTTACTGAGCAGTGGGACTCCACGTCAAGCCTTGAAGATGGACCCTGCAACACACAATCAATCACAGTGGGTTATGCACTGTGCAGAGCACTAGTATCCTTCCCCCCTAAACTTTATAAAGGAGGAAAAGAAAAATATAAAGTTAGTCCTTTGCAAAAACAGGTCGAGGTGTGTTGTAGCTAAAAGCGTTTCTTTGCCATCGCCTGTGATGTCACATACTAACTGCGAGATTCCAGGACTCAGCTTTTCAGCACAGCCCTTGAGATTTACTCCACAACACAAGACTAGACAGGGAAAAGGGGGAAGCCTGAACCCAGCTCAGTGCGGGCGACCTGAGCCCAGGGCAGCGCTGCCGGGCAGCTCCAGCCCCACGGCACCCACCCACCCGTCCCCGCTGCAGGACACCCTGCGCAGCGCGGGCGGGACCTTACCTGCCGTCTGCACAGCACCCACAGCCTCCTCTTCCCCTCCTGCGGGGCCAGAAGAAACGGAGCTGAGCAGAGTCTCCCCCGCGTGAAAAGCCAACGGGCTCAGAGACACAACGCCCCAGAAATAAACCCACAAAGCTTAAGCGCAGCCCAGCGCAGCCCCCCGCGCTGCCTGAGGCGGGTCCCGCTCCTCGCCCTCCCGTCACGGTCACGGCCACCAGACACCACCACCTCCCCACCCCGCAGCCCCCCGCCCTTT
>NW_020799092.1:81241229-81249904 GCF_003259725.1 Athene cunicularia
CGCATGCGCAGTGGGAGGCGGGAAAGCGAGGGGAAGGGGCGGGGCAAGCGCTGACGTACAGCCCCTCGCCCAATCCGGGGGCGGGGCGGGCGGCGCGCGCTGCCTGCCCACAGGAAAAGGGCGGGAAAAGCCGTTCCGGGGCTGGGGGGAGCTGCGGCCCTTCGCGTCCCGAGGGGGCCGGGGCACACGGCACGGGGGAAATCGTGCTTTGCAGGGGTTGTGCCCTTTGCTGCACTGTGAAGTGAATATCCGCGACGTTTGCGGGCGAAAAGCCCCGCGTTGGGAGATGTCACGCCTCGGCTTCAGGCCTGAGCTGAGGGAGGTGCAGGCTGCGGCTTCGTCCTCTGCTGTTGCGCTGTGAAAATCGGGGAATTCTCTTTGTTCAAGCAGCTGGCCCAGCGTCCTTTACCACAGGAACGTTTTAGAAAGCAGCTGCTGCTTTTACCTCCTTTGAGAGCCGCAGGTTCGCACAGCAGGCACTGAAAGCTACACTTAATCTGGTTCAGGTGTTTTCACGAAATACGGGGGTTGGAAGGAGGAGCAGGCAGCTGAAGGGTTAATTTCAGTGCCCTGCACCTTTTTTTAGACACAAGGTTTTTTTTTACAGGGCACTAATGCTTGTAAATACCCTTTTTTAAAAAAAAAAAACTTCAGAGAAAAAATGGGATGGAGGTGCCTCTTCTGCATCCCGCAGCACCCGGCTTTCACTTGCCAAAATGCTCAAAATCAAAAAGCACGAGTGAAAAATATCAGTAGGAGCCGAATCGCCTCATCATTATACTACTAAAAAATAGCTCATCGTTCTACTATTGCCAAACCCCAACACATCGATGAGTCTGCCTAGTCCGTGGATTTATTTTTATCTCAAACATTAACCTCTCCAAACCTGCTCTCTGGTACGTAAGCCCATAGGATGCTCTGTATCGTATTTTAAAGCTCTTCTTCCAACTCTTGACAGATAGGTGCTTGGAGGGGTTTTGTATTTAGTGAGATTTCCTAAGGAAACGGGGCTTGCCAGTCAGCCTGTCTGCCATAAATTCTGAGCCAAAGTTCGGCTGATTCCAACCAATATTGATAACAGAAGGAATGGCGAGTTCAAATACAGGAATTCCCTACACATTTCATGAAAATCATTGGCTGCGCAGAGTGTGGGAGAGAGACGCTATTCATGTCTCTGCTGAGGAAATGTCAGCCCCGCTCAGCCGTCTCTGGGCTGTTTGGCATTTAAGGGCAGAGGGACATGAACCTGTAGGAAGACGGTTTAGTTTCAGGATGATCGATTTCAATAAAAACAAGGAATGTCTTAATTTTGGGAACTGGAGGCTGTAAAATAAGTTTCAAATATCAGAAAGGCTCATTGTTTTAATACAATTGTAAGTACTGAAGACCAACATGTAATTTCCTTTTTTTTAAAAAAAAACACTTCTGGGAATAGAGATGCCTTTACTTTTTAATTTGCTTATTGAACATAACAGCTGCCCAGCCTTCGTTTTCTCCCTTGGTATGAAGTTTGTACATATTACTGTCTGCTATGTACAGACATTTAAATAAATTGTCATTGGAAGGGACTCTGGGTAGAGGATTGTAAATCTGATTTACAAAAATAAACAATCATCTTTCCCACACGTTCCCTCTTCCTGGCTGCTACAGAGATTGTTGGGTTTATTACAACCACAAATTTCCATCTCACAGAATTATAACGATTAACAAGCAGTCAGCTGTTGCTTTGGACGCTGTGCAGTGATGTGGTGGTTCGAAGGCATGCGGCCTCTGTAAAGGAGCTTTTTTAATGCTGATAGAAGAGTGGACATGTTTGTCTGTGAATGTACCAGTATTGAAGGGGACAGAAAAATCTGTAGTGATGGAAATGTTTGCAGGGACAGTATTGCAGCATGAAAATAGAAGTGGATGTAGAAAATGAGCCAGACCGGTGACTGAATAGAGTAAAACGCGGTTTAATGAAGAATGATCAGAAGAACTCCCAGAAATGAAAACAAAAGAAGAGATGGGAACAACAAAGGTAACAACAAGAGTTTAATAAAACATGAAGAGAAGTAAAGGTATCAGTGAAAGAAAGAAGGTGTTCGGGAGGAAACTGTCGAAGGAAAATAATTGTCACTAGGTATCAAAAGAAGGCTGAATGACAGGAATTGAGTGCAGCAGCAAAATGCACGAGGTGATGACTAGAGGAGGAGCTCAGGAAGAGAGAAAGCAAAGAGCAAAGGCACTCCTTGGCAAAATGCAAGTCTAACGATTATCTCTTTTATCAAGAGGGGAAGGTTGAGCCAGGAGCGCAGGCTGGATGGAGAAACGAGACCAGCAAACTCTGGAAATAGTATCAGCTGGGTCATCACCCGCCATCGTGGCTGAGCGTGGGTGTCAGCGGAGAGTGAGATGCTGCTGAGGAGGATGTTTTGAAAAGCAGTTTTGAAATGTGGAAACCACCAGGCTTATTTGCCTTGAGCAGAAAGGGATTGAGTTAATGGAAAACACCATTTTATCTTTCCGAAGTAATGTGTTTGAGTGCCTGACCAGCCATTACTGCGAATACGGTGCAGGCCTCTTTCTCAAGCCAGTGGAAAAAAATTCTCTGTTGTAATCTGGACGTGTTACATGTTTTCAAACAGTAAGGTGTTCAGTGTAGAAAACATACATCTCGGATTCTTTTACTTCCCAAGGATATTTTGTTTTTTTTCTAGAAAATACCAGCCCTTTGTCTCTCGTGCCTGTTCTCTGTTGCTAGGAGCGGGATCCAGGAGAATGGGCGATTCAGGGGGAATTGCTTTCTGATCTGTGAGGAGTATCAAACTTCATCAAGTCTAATGAGCATGTTATCTCTTCTACTCAGACTAAATGAAGGAGCAGCTGAACTTTGTATTTAGCAGTGAAGGAGAAGGAGGGATACTGTTACCCTGTCTCTTAGGCCTTGTCAGGGCAATGTGGAGGATGAATTGTAGAGCAGAGAGGTTCCTTCCCATTTGAAAAGGTGCAGGGCCTTGATCTTCAGTTGTTCTAGGCATGTCTGCGGTTTGAGTCTTGTTTTCAGTGGCTAAGTTTACTAAGTTTACTCCTATTTTTCCTTTTCTCTCTCTTTCCTGTCTCTAAGAGGCCACAGGCAGCTGAATCAGCTATTTGAGACTGAAATAGCCCTGCCAGAAGAACATTCACTGGTGACAAAAATCTCAGAGGAATCCTGATCAGAAGGAACCAAAAGAGTCAACGGAAGAAGCAAAAGACCAGGAGAGAATAGGGAAAGGCTTGGTAGCCTAGCTCAGAAAGAAGGTCTGCGGATTTTCTAAGTAAAGCTCTTTTGAATGAGTCTTGGGATGGATAATGAAAGAAATAATAATAAAAAATATTTAATTTTTACTGTGTTCAGGAAAAAATGATTTTGCCTAATTTTTGTTAACAAACCACATGGCATAAAAGAAGCAATCATAATTATACTCATTATCTTCTTTTAGCAAAAACAGCTGGCAAGAGACCACGTTATACTATTGGGGCTAAAAAGAAGAAACAATAGTGATAAGCATGTCTGAAATATTAGATCGAGGAGACAAAATTAGCCTGTGCAGTCAACTGTTGTATTATGTAAAGATGCTTGGACCTGGCTACAAAACAAGCTACTGTTTACACAGGCAAGGCTTTTGAAGAATAATTAAGGGAAGTTTATGCAAACTAAGAGTGTAATAAACCTGACCTCATAAAGTCACTGCTGTAGTTACAACTGGATAAATAAAGAGTGCTTTAGCTCTGGCAGCTGTCAGGCCAGGACATCTCAGTATCATGAATTTAATGGAAATATTCACATAAGAGAAAGGAGGATATTGGGTTATGGACATTTTTGCAGAGAGACAAGAAGATGTATGTTCCCAGGCAGGGACCCACATCCAAACAGAATCGAATGGCTGCTGAGAAGTGTGTGTGTGTGGGAAAACAGAGTGTCTTATGTTCCTTACTCCAACAAACTGATAATACTTTTTCTTAAAAAATTAATTGTTCCATAAGCTGTGGAATTAACGAAACCCAGTGTCACAGAGATTCGTGTTCTTTCCCTGCAGCGCTCTGCAGCAGCTCAGCCCTCTCCCCCTGGTCTTTTCCCAGCGCTAACCACAAGCCTTCCCCGTGCCCTGCGGAGCAGAGTTCCTCTCTCCCCTGCCCCAGCGCATGGGGAAGCTGCAGACTCGTCCCAGCACATCCTCCACCATCACACGGGCACTAACTGGCTCAGGGATTTCTGCCCGACCGAATGGACCCAGGCTGAACTGCCCCCGCCTCCGCCTCGCTGGGGAGTTAACAGGGTCACTCTCCGCCTGGCTGCCAGCTTTCACAACCCTGAAAGGAACTCTGTATCAGCAATAGCGTGGCCAGCAGAACTAGGGCAGTGATCTGGACTTGGCACTGGTGAGGCCGCACCTCCAATATTGGGTTCAGTTTTGGGCCCCTCACTACAAGAAAGACACTGAGGTTCTGGAGTGTGTCCAGAGAAAAGCAACAGAGATGGTGAAGGATTGAGAGAACAAGTCCTGTGAGGAGCGGCTGGGGGAACTGGGGGGGTTCAGTCTGGAGAAGAGGAGGCTGAGGGGAGACCTCCTGGTCCTCGGCAATTCCCTGCCAGGAGGGGGCAGAGAGGGGGGATGAGTCTCTGGAGCCAAGGAGCCAGCGCCAGGCCCCAAGGGAATGGCCTCAAGCTGCCCAGGGCAGACTTGGATTGGATATGAGGAAAAATTTCTTCACCAAGAGGGTTGTCAAGCGCTGGAACAGGCTGCCCAGGGCAGGGGTGGAGGCACCAGCCCTGGAGGTATTTAAAAGACGTGTAGACGTGGCACTTGGGGACATGGGTTAGTGCTGGGCTTGGCAGTGTAGGTTAACAGTTGGACTTAATGATCTTAAGGGTCTTTTCCAACCTAAACGATTCTATGATTCTATATCTTTGAGGCCTTTTTTCCTTCCTTCAAATTTGCATTGAATTAGCTAACCAGTTCAAAAGTTGCTCATGGAAGACTTAGAAACTAATAGCATCATTTCATGTGCTTTCCATCCCCAGAAAACAAGGCTAAAAATAGAAGAATCTGTACTGAGGTACTGAAGGAAGTGACTTACCGACAGCAAAACTTTCAGCAAGCACCCGTAGGCTGGAAAGAAAAAAAGCAAGCTCTGTATATACCAGTTACAACAGAAACAGAACACTCGAGCATTCCTGGAATCGACACTCATGTTTGGGGTAAGGTAACAGATGTTCCTTCAGCTGCACAGAAACCATCCAAAACTTTGTTCTGAAACTTTCGTGCTATACATCAAAATGGTTGTTCCATAATTGCTGTCTCCTAGCTGTTTTGAGATTTACTTTTTTTTTAAGAAGCAAATCCTCACCGCGAGGCAAAGAAGTTTTAAACTGCTACCTTGCAGTTTGAGAAGTGCGATGGGGGATGGAATCCTCTCTGGTGCTGCTAGAGAAGGAGCACCCGGGACTGTCCGAAGGACGGCTGAGGGATTCTAGAGGGGCCTGTTAATATACCGCTCAAACACCTCGAGGGAAAGTCTTTGGAGTATTTGTCTGAATCCCTCGCATCTGTTTGTAAGTGGAATAAGCTTATTAAAATAGAGGTTCCCTCTGTTGCTGCTAAACTGGCATCTCAGCCCACAGCTGCTCCGCAGAGCGCTGTGCAGCCCGTAGTGAGACCAGCAGGTTTTACCAGTGTGAACTGAAACCCTTGGCTTTCAGCCTTCCAGAAGCAACCCTCACCAAACGTGGCACATCTCAACAGAAGTACAGTCTTTGTGACAAATCTGCGATGAGGCACGGATATTTAAGTTAAAAGCTGTACCTTTCTCTAGTTACCTTTTTACACAGAGGTTTTGTATAGAGGTATATCTTTAGGACACATAAATTTTGGGGGTGGTGGTGGAAATAAACAGTAGTCAAAGATAACAGTTTATACCACCCTTTACCACACAGACATTCAGGTAAGACTTTGTATTTCTATTCTCTACCTGAATAGAGTGAAGGCGCTGAAAAGCCATAGAAACCTTACAGAAGCACAATTTAAATATAAAATGTAGAAAAATGTACATTGTGTATCTACTGGTTTGGGGTTTTTTTCGACATAAACGTTGTGGGAAAGAGACACTTGGGGGGTGACAAAAAAAAAAAAAAAAGTTTTGAGCTAAATAGCAAGGGCTTTTCTAAGTTTCTGATTCTTTAATAATTCGTTCATTGCCTTTTCCCCTTGAAGAAACACTTACCTTCATCACCCTAGTTTAACAGCACTAAAAGGATTTGGATACATTGACAATACTTCCTTTATATTCACACTTAATTGTTGGGGAAATAGATTGTTTTCTAAACCACTGTGAAACAGGGAATACCAGAGGAATCCTAAAGCAAGGGGTGTAATATGGTTAACCATAAAAAAACCCCACTCCAGACTCCTTCCGTGTGGGGTCACCGTGTGAAGGAAGGAAAAAAGGAACCAACAGTGCCGGAGAGGTGTCCCTTGTGTCAGGATACACTATACCACAGGGAGGCACAGCTAAATTCCCAGCACCCTGGCCTGAGGGGAAAACCGCACATTTGTTAGAAAAATATGAGACAAAATATCACAGAGTAAATCCTGAACTTTCCAGCTAGTCCTGGGCCCTGGACCCTAGCACATACTGAACCGGTCATATTTATATTGCATTTCTAGCACTGAAATGTTTAACAGACTCTTCAGATGTCTGCCATCTTCAGCTGGGGTTTGTAAATTCCTTTGTCTTTCTTTAATCTGGACTTTATTTACTACCAGTAGGCTCTAGGGGACATAGGGTGCCACATTTTAGAAAGGGAGCTACAGTACAGATGCTGAAACGACTAATCCAGAGCTCTCCCCGTTCTGCAATCCCTAAAGGCAGCACCACACTTCCATTACAGCTGCTATGTCTGGTTTTCATGCCTTTCTGCTTGGAGAGGCTTTATTTATTTTTAAGTAACTTTTTACTTTTTAACAAGCACAAACACCGTGAAGACGTCTACAGCCCATGATCCTGTTTTTCTTTTTTAGCATCTTGTAGCTACATCAGAATAGAACATCCAAAGCGTGTCAGACAGAAGGCCTGTCCTCAGCAGAGACAGAATGGATACAGGCAGGGGTGAGAGCTGAGTTTATGGTTGGTTTGTGGGGGATGCTTTTGTCCTTTAAAAACAAAAAAAAAGCAGCAAAGGAAGCATTAAAATTAAGGCACAGGAAGAAAAAAGCTTAACTAAACGCACGTGCTTTCAAAGTCGCTCTGATTTATTTTGAACAAAAGCATATTTTAAAAGGTGAGCGGGTTTACTAACGCTGTTTGTATGAAAAACGCCTTTTACCAACCCCACGGAGGAAACTCTCAGCTTAATTCCACAGCAATAAGCACAAATCCTGTCATAACCAATACTTGTGGTTTTATCACTTGTGTGCTTGCTGTATCGATAACAGCATGGCCTAAGTGCCTGACTGCACTACACTAACACGTGCCTCTCTGAGAAACGCCCAACTCCTGGTTTCATGGCCGGGGGGGAGGTTAGATCCAGGACTCCCTGTGCTGGGCTGATAAAATTTTGTAGAGAAAGATTAGAGCTTGCAGGCTCTGTCATAATCCTGAAGCCCAGCCTGCCTTTTCAGTGCTACCCTGAGGAGAAGGGACCCTCACCCTGCACAGGCCCATGGTCTGCTGTTCATTCAGCGGGTCAGCCCACGAGGCTTTCCAGCCTGCCTGCAGCTGCCACCCTCATGCAACGCCGCTTTCCCCAAGCGTAGCGTTTGCACAGACCTCATAGAAAGTTTACAGCTTCTGTAAACTCATTCATTCTGAAAGTGACGGACTGCAGTCTCTGCGCTTTTCCTCATGTGATGGCAACAAAGTGTTAACCAAAGCACTTTTCCTCCCCGCCTTAAGACCTGGCACCAAACATTCCCCCAGATAACCAAAAATCTGTGTAAAAATTAGGTTATTTAATATGGCATTTACTGTCTCCTCCAGGGTTAGAAGAACTAAAGAGCAATGAAGAAAGCTAACGTTGCAGTAATTATCCTTCAAAAGCATCCAGGTGGAGAGAAATGTGGCAATCAACCTCCACTACAGCTATAAACCCTGCACAGCTTACCAATCATTTTAATACAAACCGTAAGAGAACAGAGTGGTGGAGGGAAGGGGAGTGGTGGAAAAGGTGATGGATTACTGTCCCCGATGAATGAGGCAAAAACTGTCAGTTGTAGAAGCAAACCTCTGCAAACCAGGTTGTACAATCCCAGTGGCAGCAAGGCCAGCCAAGGGACAAGAGGTAATGTCATCTCCTTTGGCCAAATCAACCTGTCACCTCTGACGGAGACTGTCACGGACAGTGCCACGTTATTTCTGATTTTCAGCTTGTTCGTGGCAGTAGGGTGTTTGAAGCACATTATCAGACAGCCGTAAGTGAATAAATGAAAACAAATTAGGCACGGCGTGGGGCATTCGGGAGAGATGAAAACTTTTCACAGTTGAGATACTCTTACAACAAACTTACATGCATGAACCAAGCTAAGAGACAGACCCGGGCCCTGAGCTCTCGTGCATGGGTGCCAATCTGCAGCAGGGACCAGCTAAGCTCACTCTTGACTCTGCCACTAGCGTGACACTGGTCGTGGCCTCTGCGTGGGGCCCTTGATACTCTA
>NW_020799092.1:81260058-81263592 GCF_003259725.1 Athene cunicularia
CCTCCCCCTGACCGTTCCCAACTCCCCCAGATCCCTCAGCGCTGGCTCAGCCCGACTCTTCAACCCCTCCAGGGATCCCGGGGACTCCCCCCTGCCCTGGGCAGCCCATTCCAACGCCCAACAGCCCCTTCTGCACAGAAATCCTTCCTCAGAGCCAGCCTGACCCTGCCCTGGGCAGCTTGAGGCCATTCCCTCGGGGCCTGGCGCTGGGGCCTTGGCTCCAGAGACTCATCCCCCCTCTCTGCCCCCTCCTGGCAGGGAGTTGCAGAGGGCCAGGAGGTCTCCCCTCATATAGTGGGGAACATCCAGGCTGCATCAGCATTGATTCCCAAAATGACCGGTTGCTGGAAAAAGGAAGGATTTTCACCCACCAGAAGCACCTTCCAGAGCAGGAGCAGAACCTTCTTCATAGGGAAGTGTGGAGCGTGGCCACTGCAGAACTTGGTCACCATTGTGAAGAGCAGAAGAGCAAATGGCTCTTCAGTGTGCATGGGGAAACCTGGTGGGGAGAGGGACCAAGAGCATGTTCCGAGCAGATCTCCCACCCCTGAGGTCTCCAGCACAATGAAGGGACCTCGTTAGGGCACAATGAACTCTGTGGCTCACTCAGCTCCATCCTGAAGGTCTCCCGGCAGGTCTTCCACTCAGGGGGATCCGTTTCCTGCTCCACACGGATGTTCTCCACCATCAGGTACATGACACTGAGCAGCACCCTGCCAGGACAGCAGGGCAGGCAGGTGACACTGCCAGCCAGAGGCCACTTTGTCCCCAGAGGCTGTCCCACAGCCTCCACCCAACACGCTAGTGGAGGGCTGAGTGGGATACCTGAGCTCGGTGCTGTCGGCCAGCGAGATGGCCGGCTTCCGCAGGGCGCTGCTGCAGGCCTGGCTGTTGCTGCAGGGAAGGGGATGGGCTCAGTGCCAGCCACCAGGCACCGGCTGCTCCTCACCCCGGCCCCTGCCAGGGACACCGCGCTGGGGGACGTGTGGTGGCTGTGGCACCTCCCTGGTCCTCAGTGAGGAGGAGGAGGAGGAGGAAGGAGAAAGAAGAGGACGAGAAAGATGGGGAGAAAGAAGGTGAAAAAGATGAAGAGGAGGAGGATCAGGAGAAAGTGGAGGGCAAGGAGGATGGAAGAAGAGTGTGAGGAGGATAGAGAGAAAGCAGATGAAGAGGAGGAGGATCAGGAGAAAGATGATGAAGAAGAGGAGGGCAAGGAGGATGGAAGAGGGCTAGAAGGATAGGGAGAAAGAAGATGAAGAGGAGGGTGAGGAGGATGGAAGAAAAGGGTGAGAAGGATGGGGAGAAAGGAGATGAAGGAGGATGAGGAGGGTGAGGAGAAAGTATAAGATGAAGAAGAGGACAAGGAGGGTGAGGCAGTGCGGGTCCTCTCACTCAATCTCCATGTTGAGGAGCTCCAGGAAGGCGGTGAAGGTTCCCAGCCGGTACAGGAGGAAGCTGTTGTGCCGAGACCAGTGCAGGATGTCGCCTTCGTTATCGCAGTCTCCGAAGACACCTGGAGAGGCCCGAAGGAGGCCCTGGTTAGGGGGGAGCTGCCTTTGGACCCCTGGAGCACACGGGACCGTCCCAGGCAGGAGCTTCACTGCATCGAGCTGACACAGCCCCGGGAGGAAGCTTCTCCCCAGCCCCCAGGCCGAAGCCAGGCAGCGGATACGCGGCCACATCCGAATGCGGGGGACGTGTCCTTACCCTGTGCCAGGTAGAGGATGGCCCGTGCTACTTTGAGCCGCTTGTCCCTGTTGACCACCTCAAGCCCATCCAGCAGGCGCATGACGTAGGCCTTCTGCTGAGCCCCGTCCAGCTCCAGCCACCTCCTGCCCTGCACTGGAGAGGGGACACGACAACCAGCCGGGTGCCTCCCCGGGGGTCCTGCTCTTGTCTGGGTGGGGGGGGCTGCCCCGAGCCCCGGGGTGCTGAGCCCAGAGCTGGTACCTTGAGTGTGAAAATCCTCCTCAAAGCATCTCCTGTTGGTGCTGAGCTCGGGCTCCTCGGTGTAGCTGTACAGCTCTGATGGAGAAAGGGCTCAGCAGGGACCTGGAGGAGTTTCACCTTCCTCCTCCTCATGGCCAAATTCCTTGTGGGACTCTGAAACCTCCCCCCACTCCCGGCAGAGACCTGAACTCACCCCTGAGCTCTTCTGCAGCTCCACGGGGCATCTTGGAGCCACACAACGCTACCAAATTCATCATGTTCATCCCCATGGCTGGGCTGGGCTGTTCCCAGGCTCCTGCCCACAGCGATGGCACTCAAGCTGCATTTGCAATTACATAGGGGTTTTGGGGGGTTTTTTTGGGGGGAGAGGTGGTGGTGGTGGACATTTCTGTTCCAATTAAGTCAGTTTGCCAAGGGAGGGACCACAGGAGCACCCAGACAAGACCTGCCCTGATTTCACACCCAGCAGCTCAGACATTTTGGGACCTGAAAACTGGGGCTGGACTTGGAGGGACACGATGTTGTGCCTGTTCTGTTATAATTCTTACCAATTCCTCTCTAATTCCTCCAGTCCCGCAGTGCTGAGCAGCACCAAGAGGAACTGAAACGGTCCTGCGAGGGAGGAGGAAGGATCCCTCACAGAGAAAATGTGCTTTAGGCAGGGCTGAGACACACACAGAGCTAAAAATAACCCCTGTGCCAGTCGAGATACGCTCGGGACCCGGAGGGTTACGGGGCAGAAGCAGCCGGAGTCGCTGCCCGGCAGGAAGATACGGGATGAGGACTCGACCCGTGGTGACACCCATGATAGAGGGTGACACTTCCCAGGCTGGGCCATGCCACCGGGCACACCGCCCATCCTCCTCCCCCCGCATGCCTCTCGTCGTGTCCCAGATAATTCGGAGCGCGGGGTAATCCCGTGGCCCCCACACGTCCCTTTTTGCTCATCCCCAGGGAGCGAGTGGCTCTCTATTAATAAATCCCTCTTGCTCTATTACCGCAAGGATGATACCGCTCCATATCCATCCCCCAGCCCGCTCGCCCGACTCCGTGAGGGATTTTTTTTTTTTTATATTATTTTTTCTTTCCCCCCGGTGGGCACCTATTAATAGCAACGCGGCCCCCAAGTGCCACTTCACCTGCTAACTCGGCGCCGTGGCCGTCGGCATCCCTGTACTCGAACTCCAGGTTGGGGCAATCCACGGAGCCCTGCGGAGAGTGGGTTGGGGTTAGCGGGGGTGGGGGCTGGCACAGCCCCACGGATATTTCGGGAGGAGGACGGCTGCCAGCGCTCTCAGCCTTTGCATTAAAGCTCCTCCAATGACTCGTGCACGGATGATCTTGACACGAGGCTCCAGGGCTCGAGCGAGAGACGTCCACACGAGGCTACTTAAAATACAGCGCAAATTCGGCAGGCGAGGGTAAAAATAGCATTTCCCAAGTCCTCGGGAAAGCAGAGGCAGGACTCAAAGTGCCGGGGAATATTTGCTGCATTTCAGAGCCCCACTTACGCTCCAAAACAAAGTCTGAGGTTGATTTGAAGCAAAAGTGCCTGCAAGGATGCAACACCCCCCCCCCCCCCCC
>NW_020799092.1:81263642-81269894 GCF_003259725.1 Athene cunicularia
CCACCAGCCCCCGAAATTCCCCCCCTGCTCTCCCGCCAGACGCGGAGGTCGCTCTGGAGAAACAAGAGTTTTCCAATGTTTTATTTGTGTTTTGAGATTACAGAGTCTTTATTGCTGCTCTAATACAATCACTCAGACATTAATATTTAAAACATCCTTTTGAAAATGTTACGTTTGCAAAGTTTTCGCTTCCTCGCTGCAGGCTGATGATAGGTTTTGTCTTATTATTTCTAAAGTTCAGAACAGAATTAAATTTCCTTATACAATTTTGCTGGTGTTACCTAAATCTCCTTTTTCCTAATTCTTTAAAAATGTGTTACATTTAAAAAAAAAAAGCAAAACAAAAAAAACCCAAACAACCCATTACACGTTTAATTTAGAGATGATCACAGAATATGATTCCAGATTGATTAGGAAAGCCAAGCAAGCAAAAAGCTTACAGAAGAAGCAGAACGACATGGAGAAGAGCTTTAAAAATCGAGGTGAGAAAAGCCAGTTGGGATTTTATTTTTTTTTCTTTTTTCTCTTACCTACCTGGAAGATAAAAAGGGCTTAAAAATCGGCACGAGGGAATTCACTGAGGGATGAGGACAGCACCACCGTTTGCTGCACAAGCAACGGACGCGGGGCAGGAGAGCGACTGCGTGAGCTGTACCCAGGGGTGACGCGGACCGAGGGGGATTTCCTGGGGACAGAAGCGGCTGCGGTTTGGGACACGTGTTTTCCAGAAGCTGCTTTGCTGCTCAATGTGACCCCGTGACCGCGTCTCACCTTGACCGAGAGCAGGATTTCACGCTGTGCCTCTGCAGAGAAGAGGAGAAACTCGGGGGTGGGGTGAGGGGGTGGTGGTGTTTGTTGGTTGATGCAGACCAAGGTGCTCCGGCGCGGGAAAAGACCCGAATGCGACATTTCAAATAGCTTGGGGGATTCTTTCCAAAACTCTCGGGATCTGGGTAAAACCTGTGAGGGAGTAGAAGATTATTTTGAGTTTGTGGTTAGTGATCAGTCTCCTCAAAGTCTCCTCGAAGCCCTAATGCCTCCTCAAGGTCTTCCTTCTAGGCTTTGAGAAATTTCAGAGAGAAAATGGAAGATGCAAGTGTACGAGGATGTTTGCTCCAAAGACAAGCAGCTTGTGGTCCAGCTGACTTCAGACCTTGGCATCAAGAGCCATGAGAAGGACTTGGCCACCGAGACCGGAATTCCACAGTTTTTCCTTTCTTGTGCGTGAACGAGCTGCCACAAAAGTGTTTTTTCATGATGGCAACGAGGTCCGCGAGGATAAAACAAGAACCTGTAGTTGATGAGGGACTCGGGTCCCTCAGGATAAAGGCTTCTGAGCTCAGGGAGTTGGGCAATTTTCTTTTAGAAGGACCATGTTCTCTGTGTGAACCATAAAAGTGACTCCGATGAGACACGGAGACTTCTAAAGTCACCTTGGTAAACGTGCCGTGCCATCTGCAGCGTTCTGCCAGGATGTCCTGGGCTAAAAAAAGAGTAATTATGACAAATTTGTTCTCCGTTGGCTCTGACGGGTCAAGATTTGAGGTGACTGAAGGGTTTTAGTGACGCTGAACTCTTCCCCGCGCACAGAATCCGGGTGGGGATTACTCCGGCGTCTGTCTCATACATTCCAAGGGGATTTCCGGATTTTATCATACAAGTATCACTAGAAAATAAAACTCCAAAGATTTCCGATGAGGACTGAAATTCAGCTGGAGGAAGACCTCGCGGGGACACGGGTCCTCCCAGCCAGGATGGCCGACGAGCTCCGCTTGGGTTTGGAAGAGCTCCCCGACACGTGAGCAGCATTTGTGGGCGAGGCCGCAAGGCTCTTCGGCCGCCCTGCGGCCCCGCCGGGGACACGACTTTGGTTGAACTGTAGGAGGTTGGCACTGGAAACATCAGCAGCAGGAAAACACCGCGGAGCTGCGACGGAGGGAGCGGCGGTGGGTCCTCCCCCCCAACGCTCTGCCCTCCCGGCTCCCGCCGCGCGCTGGGGGCTGCCCCCGGCTGGCACCAACGGCCGGACCCTTCGCTACAGCTTCCAGCAGCGTGAAGGCCAAGTTCACCGACTCGCTGGCGGAATGGACCCTGGGGCAGTTCAGCAGAACGACGAGACCTTTCCCCGGCCATCGCCGGGGAGATTTGCCGCTCCGCTGCCGAGGTGGCACCCGGCTGCTCGGAGCAAACGAGGTTTTGAGCTGCGTTGTCAGATGGCGTCAGGAATGCAAAGGCGGCCGCGCTCCGGCCGGCTCTCGTGGCTGCCGGGATCCTGCTCCGCTGGAGGAGGCGCCGGGATCGCCAAGGAAACCAAAAGCAACGAAGGTGCGACCCCGACGTCGGCTCCCGCGGCTCCTGTCGCGCGTCGGGCGAACGCTGGTAACGATTCCAGGTGCTTTGCAGCGATTTCGATTCCACCAGCTTCTTCCTCGCCTCCCCCATCCTCCCAGCCCCGAAGAAATGAACAACCCAAAGAGAAAAATTAAACAAACGGAAAGAAATCCACCGTCTCCCAGTCCCGCGGCAGTACGAACACCAGTGGCAGAGGCCGCATGTACAGTATTCTAATTTAATAAATAAATAACCTAAACACACTGTCTACTATGTGAGCAAGCCCGGCTCTAACTTAGGAAGCTTGCGCTGT
Source organism: Athene cunicularia (assembly GCF_003259725.1). NCBI lineage: Eukaryota > Metazoa > Chordata > Aves > Strigiformes > Strigidae > Athene > Athene cunicularia. The sequence goes on from NW_020799092.1 coordinate 81,266,287, forward strand.
TTCATCCTGTACAGTAGTTGAGAAAAGACTTGGGTTCTTGTTCCTCGCAATTCTCCTGGATACAGCGGCAGGAACTTAGTATCTGGGGGAAAAAGAAGAGAAAATGAGGTTTTGGTGAGGGGAAGAGGCGCGGAGCTCCCCCAGCATCACCACGGTGTCTTCTGGGAGAGGCAGACACCAAGAAAAGAAACGGTTTAGAAACGGACTCGGTCCGCATCTCTTCCCCCACAAATACCACGTTATATTTAGCTGCCTGCCCCTCGCTGCCAGCACGGGAAAAATTCAGCGGCGCCCGATGGCTTCAGGGACTGAGTCCCACTGGTTTGCAGCAACCCTGGCTCAGAGACCGGGGTGGATGCACCAAAAGCACACGAGCAAAATGCCTTAAACCTCAAAGCCTGGCTCAAACCGGCTGCGTTTATCAGGAAGGCTCCCGTTAGACTGGGAACTCAAAGCGGGTAATTCGTATCACAAACGAGGGCAGACGTAAGGGCAGAGAGGAGCTGGTGAGCCGCACAGGGATGAAGTCTAATTGCATCCAGAAAAAGAGGCTCCGTGCACCCCGAGATCTCCTCTCAGTGACAAAACCCCCGAAACCCCCCCTGAAGTGGAGCATTTTGGTGCGGCGCTGCTCTCGCCAAAGACCCTGACGCCAAGGAAATGCCTTTTCCTGCAAGAAAAGGATCTGGGCTTCAACCCCCCCGCCCCGATGAGCTGATCGCTGTGCAAAGCCATTTCATTTTCAGGGTAAAAAAATGCGCTGAGGTGTTGGGTACAAACAGAAGTCTGGAAAGGGAAGCGATCCAGGGGCTTATATTAAAAATTATTATTTTTTGGGGGGGATCAGCCCAGCCCAAACTCGGGGAGGAGAGCGATCAAGCCGCGCCTGCCTGAGCAGTCCGCGGCGCCGGGGGCGAGCGCTGCCCCGCGCCATCTCATCCTTCATCCAACTTTAAAAATAAAGCTGAGTTGGCCGGGTGGCATCACACTGCCACGTGCCACGTCTGGGCGACAGCTGCTGCCAGATACAAAGGGCTCGTGTCCTGCCAAGCGCTCTGCGTCACGGCCCCGACCGCGCTGGCCCCTTCCCGGCCCGGCTGCTTTCCCTGTGACGATGGGAATTATCCAAAACCCCCAAAATATCAGGATATCTTCTCAGTGGACCGGTGGGATTAAACCCCGTCCCCTCCACCCGCCCCACCAGTGTACCCCACGCTCGGGGCAGAAGAAAAGAGCTTGAGGAGCAGCACCTGTAGTAGTTTGGTTTGAAAGGGCCGTTCTTGTTCAGTCCCAGGTATTTCGCTTGTTCATCCGTGAGTTCTGTCAGGTGGGCGTCGAACGTCGGGAGGTGCAGGCTTGCCACGTACTCGTCTGAAATTATTTCAAGCCTTGTTAGTACAAGCAGGGGGAAGGCAACGAGTCCCCTCCTGCTGCGCTAAAGCTGGGAAAGGCATCGCTCCTCACACCTTTATGCTCACTTGCAGGGCTGTTTTTCACCCTGAACGGGGTAAAACAAGGCTCTGATCTGCCTGGAGAGGGGAAAAGTGTTCTCTGAACCCCCCTCCTGCTGCCCTCAGGCAAGCTTGGATGCTCTGAGCCGCTGGACATTCTGGCAGGTGACACCTAACGCTTGGGACAAGCTGCACCTGGTCTCCAAAAACACAATTAACACCAAAAAAAAAAAAAAGCCAGTTTTGCCACAAAAGTGGGGTCAGTCTAGCTCGTCTCCTCGGGAGGGAGTTCTGCTGGTAGGACTCTGGGGTCAGGGACTACGGGTTTTTGTAGCCAATGAAAGCAGCTCCGCTGGCAGAAGCCCCCACGTGAAAATCCCCCGCACCAGCACGGCCCGGCTCCTGCTGTCGGCCACGTGTGTCAGCACCGTTTTCCCCGGGTGGGGTGGAGAAACAACACATCCAATTCAGCAAAAAGCCCAGACCCAGCGGGAAAAACCTGCTGGAAGAGCCTGAGCTTGGCAGGGAAGCAAACAGAAGAGCGCAGGAGGCTGCGCTGCCCTGTCGTCCAGCAAAACCTCCCATCTGTTCAATCTCAAAGCTGACAAAAAACAATAAGGCAGCGAGTCTTTACCCATTTTTTTAGGCAGCAAGTACACGTCTTGCTTGTAGCGGCCTTCGGGAGCGTTGTACAGCTCTATCAAAGCCAAAGCCTGGATGGAGAAGACACTCAGGTAAGTAAGTGCTGCCCGCCGGGGAGCGCGACGTGGCTTTAGGCTCAGCCCAAGCCCTACTCGCCTGCGTGGTGGCAGTGATGGACAGGACAAAGGTGGGGACGGTGGAGCAGCTCAGGTTCAGCAGGCGGCCCTGGGAAGCAGAAACCAGTCGTTATCTCAACATGGCACCAAAACCAGTTGACAACCCTACAGAAGGTACAAGAACCATCGGGGAAAGGCGTCCCTGCGGGGATCAAACACCTCTTATCCCACACGCTTGGATCCCAAGGTATTGGTTGCCTTTATAACTCAACAAATTTAGAGGTGAAAATTTGATCAAATACCCCGCGGGGGGTACCCTGGCACGGGGTAAAGGAAAACACAGGAGCTTTTCTGTGTTCCAGTAACTCAGGGTTACACCGAGTCTTTCAACCGAGCGACCGCTGAGCTGCTGCGGCCCAGGAGGTGATTTCTGGACGCCCTTCAGCTCACCCAGGCCTGGTTTTCACGGAATCATCTCGGTTGGAAAAGCCCCTGAAGATCATCCAGTCCAACCATTTTCATCTCCAGAAGCAGCGGGCTGCAGTTCCCGCTCCTTGGCCTGCCACTCACCTCTGCCAGAAGGACTATCCTCTTCCCATCTGGCCAGATGACATGGTCCACCTGGGACCTCACCCTCTCCCAGGTCAGCTCGGGTGTACGCAGGCTCGCCTGAAACACGGTGTTAAAGTAGTTAAAGCACTGCCCAGAGATCAAAAACCCGAACCTGCATAATAGGAATGGAAAGAGGAAGCGACTCGCTGACATTGTCCCGGGTTTATAGTTTCCCTTGGGTCCGGCCGCAGTCTCAGGCTGATGAAACCTTTATGACTCATAACCTGGAACTATTTTTATGATCACAATACATCAAAGCTCCAGCAACAACTATTGTTCAAGCTCTTCTGGCTGAAGAGGCTCCATGGGTCCCCCAGCTAAACTGTGCCTGGCTGTGGTCACTTCGTTCCAGCGCAAAAAATTGTTTTCAACCCTGAAGTTTGGCCGAGGGATTCTCCGCTGACCCTCAGACAAGACCCTCCCGGTTTTCTGCTCATCTCGAAGCAGAGATGAGCAGATCTCGGTGCCCTTCGGGGAAGCACAGCGGGGTTGTGCGTGTTGGGTTGCACCAAGCCAAACCCTCGGCTGGGTCTTACTGGTGGAACAACAGGAAAGGGGAGGGAAACAGGGCTGGAGGGGGCGATTCACCCACTCTCTGGGGGAAGGAACGAGGCCGGTGGACACCAGACGCTCGCTGGAAGCTGGAGCAGTTTGTCTGGCTCGTTGGCATCCCTTGGGACCGCGGGAGTGACGCCGACACGTCCCGGTGCCCGCTGAGACGCGGGGAGCAAGGGATTATTTTTTCAGACCCGGCTGCCGAAGGGTCCTGGAAGGGTCCCGCCCCCCC